>NC_081139.1:11723449-12038449 GCF_958295425.1 Solea solea | reverse complement strand
TCACTTTATTCAAGTTAAAGTTATAACATAACTTTGCAACATACTGTATTTGTGTGTGAGACTTGCCCACAATGGCCCATTTGCACCAAATGATCTGCCTACAGTATAAAGTATGCTGTTTGAAAACAACAATAATGTGATGTGAACATAACTAAACAGAGCAAAACACTCTCAAAAGCCTCCTCACGAACATGCGTCAATCTGACTGTCACTGTTCACATTGTTGCATTTGTTTGACATAAAAGACGGAGAAGTCGAGTCCCATTTTTTTCAGGTTCTCAGACAGTCTCACCAGCAGAGTCCTGGTCATGACTACAGCTCCGCTCTACCTGCTGAGGTATAGCAAACGCCGGTGAAAAGAGGAAATTCTGTTTTTTCTCCCATTTCACACTGGACTACAAATCACAAATGACGCGGGTTCAGCTAAACACATGACACGTGCAGTATTTTACGGTGGATTTAATGAGCTGCCGCAGGGCCGGGACGCTGTGCGCCCCCCCTTCAGGTGTCATTTTGTCTCAGCAAAATGCTCATGGCCTCAGGAGGCAGCGCAAGAATTTCCATTTCACACTTGGGTGAAATTCCAGATTGGCTGAGCTCACACCACCGGGCCTTTTCAATGGCCCACATTATGCCAAGTAAAGTCAATCATGTGAAAGGAAAAACACACACACACAAAAAAAGCCCATTCTCGCATATAGTATGAGATATGAAGGAGCTTCACATTTAAGTTTTAGGCTCTTGGCTGACTCTTCTAATCATAATGAGTTTGGAAACGTGAAAACGGAAGAATAAATCGTCATGTAACTTGTCCAAGTGTCTGTCTATTAACAGAATGACCGAGTTGCAAAGTGCAGCAGTAGTATATAGAATGTGTGAGGGGGTTTTAAAGAGAGTAGCTGACATAGATTTTTTTACTCTGCTGGCAGCTAACAGTCCTGGCACTGTTACAGGATTTGAGCTACATTTTCCAAACTTTAGCTCCCTGAGCAACAGGAGACTTGACTTTGTGAAGTCCTGCGTGCTGTGCCATGCATATGCATCCTCCTCTTCTGCAGATATCAGGTTTCTACTTTGTAAGTGCTCCAGCTGCACTAATACAAAGCAAAATCATGGACAGAAATGCAAAAAATTAGGGAAACCTTATACAGGATTGCAGGAAGGAGAGGATTTAAAGTTTATTATTGCAAATACGTTGTAACCGATTATTTAAGGATTCTTTAAGGCGGGTAGTGATCACCAGCTGAAAAGAGCTGAACTGAGTTGCCATGACATGTATTGTGTTTAATTTGCAGACGTTGGAATAAAAGAACAGAACAACCTGTGACCCTAACAAAATAAGAATTGGTCTTTAAGTTAAGAATCCTCGCTCTGCCAAAAATATATCAAACTGGAATCGTCTGCAGATGATATAATTTAGGAACTGGAGCAGTACATGGACACGCATTTCTACAAAATACCAAATTGATGCAAGAGCAAATGCTTCAGGCAGAACCTTAGCTTAACCATACAAGAACAGCTTCAAACGCTAGACCTCACAGATGACACTGAAGAGCTAAAGGCTTCTCCGGAGTTTAACATTTCGCAGATTGAGCCGTTAAAGGGAAGACGGCAAAGAGCTGAAAGCAACTAAATTCTCAATTACAGACCAATTTCCACCAGAGATCCTGAGAAGACGCAGGTTTCATTACCCAGTCATGATGGAAGAAAAGGAAAATCAACAAAAACGTTCAGCTGTCCACTGAAATCCTCAGATAACTGACTGACAAAAACACTCGCCACGCGGCTACTGCCAAACTCTCCAGTGTAAACACAAGCACATGGTGATTAAGTTATACATGTCAGGGAAGTGAGCAGCGCCATGGCAACAAGTAAACAACATTTGTGAGACTTGGCCAGTGGATCTGCCCATCTGCAGTGGATTCTTTTAGTTATTATTCACATTCATCATTGTAATAATAATAATTATTATTAGCCAATATTGGAAGGAAAAAATGCATGGTATGCAGAAAAAAAATGGTAGGCTATGCTGCTGTTTCTGTAACTGATGTCATATTCTTACACTTGACAATCTAATATGGTATCTGTAGCCAAATGCAGAATGTTTGAGTTTGAGATTCCACACTCAAGTTCAAATGGATATCTAAATGTCGGATAAAAAGTGACTTCCCTAGTGTACATGAAGACGGACAAAGTTGCAGCTACTCAGGCGTGATGAGGAGTGTCTGGCTGCAGTGTATCTCAAGGACCTTGTCCCCTCCGTGTTAGCAGAGACATGGATCATGGATCAAACTAAAACACATCAAGTATACTGTATACGGGGGTGGAGTGGCTCAGTGGTTGAGACCGGTATCCTGTGTGCGAAAGACACCATGGTCGCAAGCTTTGGATAAAAGCGTCTGCTAAATGACATGTAATGTAATGTAATGTATATTGATGATTAATGTCACATCACACTGATGTATATTCAAGTGTTCTTGTGTTTGATAAGGCAAAGAAGTCATGACTATCTAACTAACTAACTGACAGTTGTTCCATACTCTGTGCTGTTGACTTCGATACAGTCTTAGTCAACTTAAACTCTAATAATGCAGCCGTCCTAAATGCCATATGGGAAATGTAAAGACAACCATTACAAGACAAAAAGATTCCTTTCAAGTGTAGGCACAACCAAACGCACACTGTTTGGAAGCAAGTTTAAAAGAAATGTCTGTTGTGTCGTTTGTACATGTGGTTGTGTCAGAGGATGAAGAGAAAGAAGCGAATACATTCAGCGGTGTGTATGCAGTGGAATTGCGTGTGTGTGTGTGTGTGTGAAGGCTCACTTGAAGTGGTGTTGACAGCAGGGCTAATCGCAGGGAAAACCATGGAGAGACTGCAGAGAGCGTGATTACAAAGCCAGATTTCTCTCCTGTGTCTCCCCCTCCTCTTCCTCCTCCTCCTCATGTCATTCACCTGACAGGGAAAGACAACCATCAAGCAAAGAGTAACTAGGAGAAAGGCTGAAATGAAGTCATAAAGCGAGGCATAAAGACAGAGTTTTTTTACTTGTTTCCAAGTCAAAAACAACAGTGAACATCGTGGATTTTTCTCTTTATTTCAGCACTGTGTGAAGATGAAGTGACCCCACCTGAATTTGACCTAAGGCAACATCACATGTTTTGATGTGTCCATCAGACGAAGCACAGCAACAAAGTAAGTAACCTTTAGGGGGCATTTACCAAATACTGCGTGACAAGGCTCTCTGTCAGATCCTTTCTACGCTGTTGGGATAAGCAAAAACAGATTGGATGTGAAGTCTGAAAGCAAACTATAGTTCATATAGTTTCACACTCAGTGGTTTATTGATAAACATAATCAGACAAGTATTATATTCATCTGCTTGCCTGTACACACAGATGTGCACAGTCTGCTGTGTGTGTGTGTGTTTGTGTGTGTGAGGGACAGCGAGATAAGACCCCAGATGTTTGTATCTCCTCAGGAAAACATTGATAGATGGAGTGTGTGAAACAGTTCATGCCAGCGTAGATTCCAAAGATTATGTTACTTTAAAGTCTTTTAATCTTTGTTTTGGCTCAACTTGAACACACAGGAAGACTGGATATCACTAAACAACACAATACACGCAGCAGGGAAAAATAAGAGAGCGCTCTGTAGAGTGGGTTAGAAATGAGAGCAAAAAAAAGGAAGAATATAACACCATAAAAAGGTCATTCTGTAGAGTTTGTGCTTTTTTAGCCTGTTTTGGAAAGCCTGTTTATAATAAAAAATGGTCTTGTTGACCTTTAGCTATCAGTTGTGACAACACCAGTGGAAATCTGAACTGCAATTCTGCATTCGGTAAGAATATTATCTACTTTCTTGCCATGGGTTGTGCTCAGATTCTATTCTCACGTTGAGACAGTAAACTAATATGAAGCTATAATCCATAGACACTTATTATAGTGGAGCAAAACATCTAAACAAACGATCAAAAACACAAGAAACAGATGGGAAACATCTGCCCTGGCTATGTTCAAAGGCATCAGAATACATGACCACATCATACACTATGTTGTTTGTTGTTTGTCCCACAACCAAGTCTGAGAAATAGTTTGACCCACTCACTACCTGCAGTAAAACAGTGTCAAACATGTCATAAAAGTCGAAACTGAAGATTTTTAAACTACAGTTCTCTGAAATTGGACTTTGACACAAAAGTACTCTCCATCAAAGTTTCCCATCACCCGAGCATTTCACCCCCTCCATCATGCCTCTTCGTTCTCTCGCCTCCAAACCAAACATAAACATTTTGACAGCACACACTGATGAAAGCTGGTGTTAACACAACTTGAGAGTGCAGTGCTAATCCAGTCACTTGAGACAACAAATCATCGGAATGAGTCTGAAAAACAAAACATCAGCGTGTTGTGAAGACACAAGGGTCTGATTTTGCAACACTATTGTTCGTCAATATCGTTCGCGATACCGAGATACATCATCGCGTATCCATTGCTTGTAGATGTTTAGTTTGTCTGGAAGCCATTTTGATGGAAACCAACCAGAATTCAGAGATATGGTTCACTATCATGACTCTGTCGGGTGTAATATACCCATCCATCCATCCATCCATCCATCCATCCATCCATCCATATCGTATTCTCAGGGAAGCTGCAGCCGATCTGATTTTTTCTGGAAACATTTCCGTCCTAGCCTCTGATTGTGTGTCAGAAACCTTGATCTCCCATTTCTAAGATTCACTTCCTGTGGAGTGATAATTTACTTTTCCCCCCTTTCTCCTACAAACAGAACACTTGGCATTAAGATCTACTCATAATACAAAGCGCATGATTTAGACACCAGGGACGATGGTTCACTTCCTGAATCCCATACATTGCAAGGTTGTGGTTACGTGAAAGCTCGGTCAAGGTCTGGGGTGAAGTTAATGGTTATGGTTAAAGCTGGAGCAGACAGAATTGCTAGAAAAATAGTTGATCACTCAGTCATTCTTTCCTTTTTTTCGAGATGGAGGCTGTGTGTCCTGAGCCCCTGCTATTCAATGAGAAAAGCACAAGACATGTATGTGCTTCATATGTCACAGATTCCACGGGTATCTCCACATCTCTGAAATGTTTTGTGCTTAATGTCCCACGTTTTGTCAGTCAGATTTTTCTAAGTTTCTTTGCAGTTGTTAACAATACTGGAATAGTGACCTTTGCACTGAAGGGACATGGATGCAACATCTGCTCAGTACAGCTGACTGGAGAATCTTCTCACTCCAAACTGTCCTGTGATTAAGTTTCCATGTCACGGGCCAGACTTCCAAGGCTGAAAACAGAGACTAGAGGAGGTGCAGAAGTCTGGATCTCTCTAAGAAGACTTGATTTACATTACTCTAACATGCGGAAATGGAATTATTGACCAATAATGACACAAATGTGTTGCTTAGCCCAAAAACAGACAGGGAGCAAGTCGAATAAAGTTTCATTCTTACTGAGACTAGAGACTATTGAGAATGATACAAGTGGCTCTGAGGGGATTATTTACAGGGTGAAATCTTGCAGGGAAAAGCTAAAGCAGGTACTGTAGGTGACATAGGGCGATAGGCACGGTACACCCTGGACAGTTCGCCAGGCCATCACAAGGCCAAACACATAGACATACAACTACGTGCCTAATTTAACTAATCCCCATATTGCATGTTTTTTGATTGTGGGAGGAAGCCGGAGAACCCAGAGAAAACTCACGCTCACACAGGAAACAGGGAACAGAGAACATGCAAACTCCATGCAGAAAGGCGGCAAAGGAACGTAGCAAAGAAAAGGAAAAAAGACTTGTGGATCAAAATGAATGACAAAACACTCACTGGTGTAGACAGAACAATCTGGTGACGACAGTCAAGGCAGCAGCTCTTGATGAAGTGCAGGTGTGATGAACAGGAGCACAGGTGAAGGAAGCTGCTCCCATGATGAGCGGGGAAACAGGAGACAAATAATAAACTAGAAACAAATAATACCAGTCACAGTAGAAGTTGTTGTTTTATAGAAGTTTTATTGTTTTCTTCACTATTTATCCAGGACCACAATCCTTCCCTCACCATGATAAAGTACCTTAAACTTGTCCAATTAAATATCATCACCATGCAGACGACACTGAGACCGACTCTGAGATACATGCACATGAACACAGGACTCTGCCACCACTAAAGCCATCCAACTGAACATAGCTTAGTGGATAAAAGTCTTTCATGTGGGACATGTTAACCACTTTTAGCAGCCCTCTGGTGGCCACATTAGCCCTAAGCAGGTAATTAATGCATTTTCGCCTTAGGCCAGTTCAGCTGAAATTACAATTACATTGGAAATACCTTTGGAAATTATGCTAAAAATAAACATGTTTATACTTACTTTTAACTAGGGACAAAAATCAAAAATCATTGGATCCGATATCAGACAGCTGAAAATGTAGAATACGATACAATCCAAAAATCCTATTTATCACATGCTTCACTATGCACAGTGCTGAATCATGTTTGGGCTGTTTATTTCTTCTTTTTGGGAGAGCAATATTTGTCACACAGTTGGATAATTATGTCTTTGAAACGACAAAGCACAAATGTGTTGTTAACAGCTTCATAGCATCGGCAGATACCCAAGTTTTTGATATCGGTATTGGACACAAACAAGTGGTATCGGAACATCTCTACCCTTAACCAGCAGTCAGAAATATCATATCATACACATATCAGCGATAAAACTGCATTACACATGCTGGACATTTTCTATTTTAGGAACACTAAGAGCAAGTCATGTGTATGAAAGCATGTGTGTGTGTGTGTGTGTGTGTGTGTGTTCAGCCAGAAGAACATAGTTCTTCACCCTGGAGGCCATTAGTCATCCTGTACCTCTGACTTCTCTTCAATAAAGAAGTTTATTAAGTTCAATCAGTCATGTTTTTTGGTAGTGAGCCAAAAAGTGATGACAGGGTGTCATATAAAATGTGACAAAATCATCGCAATGGCATTGATGATTGAACTGTAGCGGTGACAAAACTCCTCCTTTCTCACTCACTCTTCCTGTCTCTCAAGAGAATCTCTTTTATCCCATTATTTATGGTTAAATATCTCCACTGGTGCAAGAGTGTAGAGAAAAAAAAGAGTCTGTTTTCTGATCTTAATATGATAAAAGATATTTTCTGGATTTTGTTTATTTGGAATTTGTACAAAGTCCCAGTGGAGCACTTAAAGTAATTTAAAGCAGACTCTTAGAGATCACAGATGCTCTCTGAGCCACAGAGGGTGGGAAGATGAGAAGAGAGGAGAAAAAGAGAGAGGTGGGCGTGTAGAAGAAAAAGAAATGAGAAAAGAAGACATCAGACAACAAAAACGCATGTTTTTACTGTAGAGGAATGAGTAGATGGTTAAAAAGGAGTGAGCAAGATATTAGAAAAGTTTATTTAGATATTTGTTATTGTATTACTTCTCTGACTCAGAATTTCCTGACCCTGAGAGCAGAGGGTTCAGTGTATTTCATAAATAAAGCGTATTTGTACGGTGGCCCTGAAGTACAAATCACTTTAAATCAGTGTTAATATGAGTCAGATAAGTAAATAACAATAACAAATATATCTAAATAAACGTAAGTAATGGCTATTCTTCTATCACGTCAGAATTATCATTGCAGTTAGATCTGCATCGGCAAAGAAATTTGGTCAAATAATGATTTGTACTATAAGGACTCCCCACCAGAGTCCCAGACCCGGACCCAACCCTGGCCCCAGCTCTGGCACTATAGCCTTGACCACACCCTGTCAGCTGAGGGAAGTCACTGATCATTTTAGAATCAAGACCAAGCCAATATGAAAGTAGAACAAAGGATAATTACCCTGAGCTGAAGGAGAGTGATAGTGGGTGTTTGTGTTAGCTCTTGTATTTGTTACCCTTTAACAACTTCTCTGACCAACTCTGTCAGGACCTGTTGTCCTCATGGGGACCAGGTTCTCATCAGAACCTCATTTCTGGTAAAGGAATTGGTGAAGTTTAGGGCTAAGATTTATATTGTGGTTAAGTTTGGGAATGAAGTTTAGGTTAGGCCGTCCAAAGGAATGGAAGTAAATGTGGTGTCCTAATGTGTGTGT
Source organism: Solea solea (assembly GCF_958295425.1). NCBI lineage: Eukaryota > Metazoa > Chordata > Actinopteri > Pleuronectiformes > Soleidae > Solea > Solea solea. Next base: position 12,030,334 of record NC_081139.1, on the reverse strand, counting down.
GTGTGGGGGTCTGGTCACAATGCTGTTAACATGCACCAGACCCTCACGAGATGCCTGCACTGTATCTGTAGTGGCAAATGCACACACACACACACACACACACGTGTTTGTGCAGCTATCCTTCTAAGGACTCTGCACTGACTTCCATTTACTTGGACAGCCTCAACAGTGTTATCTCTAACCTTAATCATAACCACTTTATTCCTATAACCTCAACCTAACCACAATTCACATCTTATCTTTAACCATGGCCTCAGTAAAGCAGGTTCTGCTTCATTAGGATGAGGTTTTGGTTCCCATGAGGACTACTGGTCCTGAGAATGTCAGTGTTTATGCCAGAAATCTGTGTACACATGCACACATCACCTTCTCACCACTTGGGACCCCATAAATCACTTACAGGTCAAGGCCTGTAGACACCCCTCGAAGCACTATGAACACACACACGTGTGCAGAACACCCCCCACATTCTTCCTCACACGAGGAATGTACCTCCCTTGTCTCACTTTGAGTCACATTCCAGCTGATATTTATTTTTTTTTTTGTCCTGTACATCAGTAAAAACGTGCGTTTAGCTCATTAATGTGTTATTTACTTAATATCGGATTCCACATGTCCTCACTCCAGCGGTTCTCCAGTCATTTTCAGTCAGCAGCAAATAGATTTCCAACCGAAAAAGCTCCAGCAGATGTACTCAGTGACCTGCACGCCGACGCCAGGCGACCAACAGCTTATTAATCGTCAGTGGAATCAGTCAATCTGAATGAAAATGGCAGGAATGCATCATCGCATTTCATTTCTTTCTAGGCATCCCAAAATGTGTAACAAAATAGGAAATATGTTAAGTAATGTCAAAGACTCTGTCTGCATTCACATATTCGTTCTTTTTCCTACAGTCTCTGTGCAAACGGTGAAGATGGGAATCACCACAACTCACAACCTCAGCTGTACGCGTGCGTGTGTGCGTGCGTGTGTGCGCGCGTGTGTGTTTAAACAGTTCATTTACAGAAGCAGAGGGTGTGTCTGAATTTTAAACATTGTTGAACGGAATGTGGGACATGCTTTATGAACAGATGTTCGGGATCAGTCTGGTGCTTGATTCTTCGTCTGACTTGTAAATTGACTTTTTGTTGCATCCACAACATACGATCCATGATGTTTCTTCCTGTCATCGGCTTGTCTCTGCTCTTCCATGGCGACGTGTTTGAGAGGAGATCGCGAAGTGTGATACAGGGGCATTTCAAGAGACTTTGGGGTCCCCGGGCAAATGGGACCCACAGGGTCCGACATCGAACTACACCAAAGCAAACCAGAGGAATTGTTCCTTTGTACTTTTTATGTTCCATGGATTGTTATGAGATTCTGTGGTATGATAAATACCTCTATATCACAACATTGTGATTTTAGCTCTAAAGTGTCACTTCTTCCTCTCATCACCCCATCGAAAACACAGCTGAGTGACATGTCTGTGAAGGTTTTCACTCATTCCGGTCATAGTCATCTTGTCATCTGAGTTAACATGAAGACATTGAACATCCATCCAGAAGAGACTTCTCCAGTTCTGTTCTGCTTTGCTTCCCTGTTGCGACACCTGTGTGAACAGGGCAAACAACAAATGCCATGACTGACTGAAGCATAGCTGAAGCTCCTTGCAGGTGACCTTTGCTCTGACATGTGCAGACAAGACATGTTGAGACGGACGTTATCGTGACATCACTTACATGAGAGTGAGCATGTATCAGTCTTCACATTGCTCGTTACAGCTGGTCAATGAGGCGTTCAGCTATAACTATGAACTATGTCCTGACGCTCGCAGCTGATCCTTCTCATGTTTTGCATTTCTTAAAGCTTCAGACATGGCATTTGCTTTATTTACAGTTCACATTCAAAAAATAACTCAAATAAGACAAACTTCTCGAACCTCCATGAAACATGTGTTCATTTACTTTCCACTACAATTGACAGTTCATTTGGCAGCTCTGGAGCAAACATGCTCTCTTAGTTATCTCTTATCACACCGGGTTTCTCCATCCCCATATGTTATGTGCAGTTGCATGGCAACAGTGTTGGTTTTGGGATCAGGACCACAGTGTATTGTGGGACTCCAAATGAGTTATTTCTGGCAGCACATTATGCCCACACTGGATGACCCCTGTTTCAGCCTAAGTGCTCTTCAGCAAGACAATAAATCCAAACCACTGGATGAAACCTTTTTTTTCTCATTGAATTAAGCAGGTGTTTAATGAGGACTCATTTCAAAGAAAACAGCTGCATGCACATACAAACACAGGTAAAGATATCTGTGTCAATTCTCAGTGATCCATCATTCAGTAGCAACTGGATTGAAGTTGAGGGTACAGTGAGTTAAGGAGAGTAAATGTTTACCTGTGTTTGAATCCTGTACATGATGGGATTTATTCAATCGAAATACCCACTCACTTCCTCACTGTTTGGCCTTTCTTTTACAGAGTAATAACATAGTATAACTTATGCAGTTTCCAGAATGCAGTTTTATCTGACACACCAATATTTTATGCAGATAAAAACCTTTAGACACTTTTAATCACATATGTGACAGATCATCTGGAAGTCTTTTGGACATTAATGTAATCTGTGGTATTATGTTTTCATCATGTCCGTCCATCTGTTCCATTCTGGGGAAAGCATATCGCAGCATCCCTTAAAGTCATGTGACTACTGAACTGTTTATTTTTATTTTGGTGGCTAAATGTCAGGGTCCGGTCAGGATCTCTGTGACCTCTCAAACACATTAAGAATTAATGCACTATCTATACTAAAATTTCAGACTTCTGGTCATTATTCAGAGCCGTAACCCAGAAACAGAGAGCACACTGTGGTCATATTTCCTGCAACTACACTGGTCAGTGGAGGCGTGCAGCTGCAAGGAAAGAATTGTCGTTGTTTTGAGATTTCAGATGTTAGAGGGAACCAGCATCATCTGATGTGAACAAGACATCCACCCACCCATTCATTATTCACCCATTATCCATCCATCCATCTTTTATCTATGCCACCTTTGGGATTTTGCACTGTGGACTGCTTTTCACAGTCACACCCATTCATATACATATTCATACATCACAGAGCCAAAAACCCTCCCGTATAGGAAGACGACCCGGTCCACTTCCTGAGCCACAGCCACTCTCACAGCCACCCTCTGAAAGCCAGAGCGCCCAGAGAAAACCCACACAAACATGAAATAACCCCACACAGAGAAGCCCATGTTAAACCACCATGTGAACTGAGAGCCATCTCAGACTTACTGTCTGTAATTGTGCTTTTAAAAAAAAAGTTAAAATGTTGGATTTTCCTGTAAATAACAAATATGTGACACAGGAGACAAGCCACACTTGTGTCTTCTGAAGGGTTTACATTGTCGAGGTGATTATGATCATCATAGAAATGCTCTGCACCTTCAACACTGGATTCTCAGTCGAAACTTTCTCCACCATCTGTTCTGCACAGGCTTCACAGTCGTACTGTAAATGTAAAACTGCCCTCCATCTGTATACTAATGTGTGCACATGTGTGTGTGTGTGTGTGTGTTAAGATGCGCCTCTTTTTTAATGTGTCCCAGAGTTTCCTGTTTTTGGACTGTCTGACAGTAAGGGTGGTCTTGTTGATGTGAACGCTAACATGTGTGTGTGTGAAACAGAACTGAAGATAAACAAGAAGGTGAAAATAGACAACAAAGATGGTGATACACGCGATAACAAGAAGGCATGAAGAAAACGTATTGCACATGTGGACATGTTTTGGCCTCAGCAGTGATTCTTGTCCAATCAAATACCAAATTAAGAGTAAACAGTTGGCCTGAGCAGAGACATGCCTGCGTGTCCTGACTGAACTGTTTTCCCTGTTGACCCAGACCAGGATCTTTCTGTAACCTTAAACAAGCCATGAGAGTCTAAACAGAAACGTGAAACAGCTGAAGTCGCTGTTTAACTACACACTCATGTGTAGACAACCAGATGTGTCTATATGATGCTTTCTGTACACTACACGTTAACTCTATGTCAGGGGTGTCAAACTCAAATGACCTGGGGGCTAATGAGCATCTAGTCTGGTCAAGCGGGGGCCGACATAGAGGAAAAAAAGTGTAAAAAACAACTATTTAGTAGCCGGTGGTCAATATAAGATATTTATTATGATATTAGACAGAATTGCAAAGTAAAATTGCTTGTTTTGATATAAAATGATTCGAAATAAAAACATATTTATGATGCACAAAGACAGAGAATTAAATTGAAAATTTAGCAAATAATGACGAGGATAACTGTGATTAAAACAGCTTAAATGTATGCAATGATTACAACCGAATGTCTTATTACTATTATAAAAAATATTGCCGGCAAATACATTTAGTCTTATATTCTGTCTCTATTCCATCACCTCGCACAGTGGTTGGCGGGCCGCATGTAATTGATTGGAGGGCCACATGTGGCCCCCGGGCCACCAGTTTATCACATGTGATAAACACATCTGACACATGACACATCTCTCTCTCTCTCTCTCTCTCTCTCTCTCTCTCTCTCTCCCTGTCTCTCGGCAGTATGTCAGTGAAGCTGCGATTTGACTCTCCCTCAGATGGAGGTTTGGTCCACAGGAGCCGCTCCTTCACAGGGTTCAGCTCTCTGAACGGACAGCGACGACGGTGAGTGACACCCTGTTACAGCAAATGAGAATGTCAATTTCTTCAGATCTTGTGTGTACTGAAATCAGACTGTAAATGACCTATATGTACGTTTCAGTTGGAGGAAAACCTATAGATGTGTCACAATACATCTGGAATTAGTGAAGTGTGAATTAAGGACAAGCTGGTGACATGAAAACTTGAACTGTGGTCTTTCCTACAACATTGAAAGCCCCCAGAACTGACACTAAAAACTCTTCTGCTTAGCAAGAACCAAAGGCCAATGCCAAAGTTTGTTTGAGAAAATGATTCCCAGCGGAGTTTGGAATAAAACTTCCTTGTCAGGATGAAAAAGAGCCTCTGGGAAATGACAGTTAGAAACACATCCTCATGTTTTTCATTTTGTGAAACCACGAACGAAATAAGATTCCACTCTTTTATTGTCTCATTAGATTTAAGACATTGGCACCTAAACCATCTTTTGTCACATGATGGGAAATCTCTTCAGCCAGAGATGAGCCCGTAGCACACCGCAAACTTCAACATGTGAATAAAAGAGAGAGAAAAGAAGAGAGGGAGAACAAAAATGCCATTAAAAGCAAGACAGTTGGAATGCACTTCCTATGTGTTTCTCTCTCTGCTATCACACACACACACAGGCTATTCATTCCCACTCCCATTATTCTTCATCATGCAGAGTTGATTGATGGTAGCATGACAAGATCCAGCTGTAAACATGCTGAAAACATGCCACAGACACACACAGGTCTGCGCAGCTATTCTTCTTAGGACACTGCGTCGACTTCCACTCATTGGGACAACCCAAACAAACCATTTTCCCAAGCAAGTTCATGCTCGACCCTAACCTCAACCTTAGCCCTAAACTTAACCAGTTCCTCAGGAAATGAGGTTCTGCCTCATTGGGACCAGGTTTTGGTCTCTATGAGGAAGACTGGTGCTGACTCCGACAAGGTCAGTGTGCTGCATATGCCAGAAATGGTGCTAAAGAGGTAACAAATACAAGTATAGCACACACATATGGACAATTGTCACACACACAAAAACACTTTACCAACTGAGTCCATAATTACAGACAGCACCCTTTAAATCTAAAGCTGTATGTGAGGAATTTGGACAATAAAGCACTGTTTTTGTGTTTAAATGATGTGCAGTTATATAGTGTTTCTCTGATCTAACTTTTATCCGTTTTACATTCCTAAAGAAGGAGCGTACTACAGACGACCATAATGTACATATTATACATGTTTAAATAGAGTATTATGGAGATACATATACACGTATATATCCAGCTGACACGTCTACAACACGTGTGGTTCATATCCTCATAATGAACTGTGTGTGTGTGTCTCTCGCTCTGTTTACAGGACGTCCTCCATGCGAAACTCTCTCCGCTCCAAAGCCTCCACAGGAGGTAAATCTAGGATGCACCTGTCTCCCATCCGAGGGGGTGGAGGCATCTGGTCTCTGCAGCCTGAGCAAGTCGAGAGGGTTTTCCAGGCGCTACGCAAGGGACTCAAGTATGTATTGTACGCCAGAGGGAATTCACATACTTCTATAACTACTGCTCTGGTTTACTTAAGTGTCACCAACTCAAATACACAACAGCTGGAGTTTTTGTGTTGTTTAATTTGCAAACTTGTACAGAGAGAGAATGAGGAATAATGTGTGATAGTAGCGTGTCCCATGAATCAGAAACATATGACATATCCAGCTGGATTCACCAGTTAGGTGGTGGAAGAAGATGCCCCCAATCAAACAGTAACTGCAGCTGTCGAGGAAATTTAGTGCAGGTGAAGACATCGTGAGTCATGTCGAAGGATTTTAACATTACACTGCTTTACCGAGAAATACAGAGTGGTGTGGAGCTGATAGACTTAATCAGCATTAAGTCATTTGACAACGGTTTTAATGAAATGGATAACTGTTTATTTTTTTTAAAGTTACACACTACAGCTTTTTAAATGAAATTTCATTGTGGTGTGATGATGATGATGCTGCACAGGGACTATCTGGAGGGTCACCAGGCAGAAATGGACTTCCTGTGGTCACAGCAGAGAGAGACCAAGAGAAACTCCAGACTGGTGAGGAGGAGGAGGAGAGAGTGAATGTGTTTAAAATAGATGTTTATGTATGTATGACAAAGCTTTGGGGGGTTTGTTGTTTGGTTTGGTTTGATGCCTCGATGCTCAAGAGCTGTGGTATGTTTTCCTTTTCATTCTTGCGTGTGACATGAGATGTCGCAGGAACGTCTCCTTTTTGTCACAAATGACTGCTCGCATCAAAGGGCGTTCAGGCTTTAAAGGGCAAAGGTCAAAGTGTGCGGTTTCGGGCCACAGCTCAAGCATTCCATAAAAGAATCACCACAAAGTTTCTTAGTGGATTAAAAGGATGAAGTATGAACATGTTTCACATTTGGTCAGACACTAGCGAAAGTTATCCAGTGAACTGTGGTGACAATGACAGTATACAGTCTTTAAATAAATAATAAATAAATAAATAGATGAAATACAAAATGGTAGGCTTGCTAAAGAATGAACACATGGAGCGACAAAAGGCAATTACTTCACCCGAGGAATTGGTGTTTCATCAGCTGCCATGAGCGATGCCAGCCACACACATGCCCTGCAAGAGGAGGAGGAGACGGCAGAGCGAAAACAAGCGCACACACAAAGAGCGAGCAGCAGAAATAATATGAAGTCAATACTCTTGATTAAATTCATTTTGAGTCTTGACGATATACAGATTTATCTGCAAGTAAAATGTCGCTTGACTATTTTGGCAGTCACAAAAAAAACCACAAGGCTGTAATGGAAGTTTAGTGATGATATTAACTGATGATGATGATGATGATGATGATTTCTCTGTTTCAGGCTTTTCTCTATGATCTGGAAAAGGTAATTACTTTCTAATTTTATTCCTTTCTTTTGACATTTATTTCTAAATGTGAATATATAACATAATGTATGAATATCTACATCTTTTGTTTTTTTTTCACAGGAGATCAGAGCACTGGAGAGATATATACGACGGCTGGAATTTCAGATCAGCAAGGTAAGGTCTGGAGTTGGGGGTTAACGGTCACAGATTCTTCACTTATTTAATCATTGATCGTTGATGCCGACCCACTGACTGAGTCAGTCGTCTCTGTGTCTCGTCCCTGCAGGTGGATGAGCTGTACGAGACCTACTGTATCCAGCGGAGGTTGTGTCAGGGAGCGGTCAACATGAAGAGAGCCTTCTCTCTGTCCCCGTCCACCAGAGCGTCCAGAGAGAGTCTTCTGGAACTCAACCGCAACCACAGACACAGTCTGCAGGTAGATTCACTTCTCGGGGGGGTTGGTTAACTAAACACTGCAAAATCTTCTTCAGTTCTTCTTCTTGTGAAAGAAAACACATCTGTATTATCTTAGTGTTGCTGAGCCTGTGGCTCTTTTTAAGAAAATTGTAAAATCTCATTATTGGGTCCATAATCACTGGGAAACAATAAGTGGAGCAATAAAACACAAGTGACATGTTTTGAAGGGCTGTTTAATATTAATTCAACAAATCAAGCGCTGAGTCAGTGAAATTGTTCTGACAGTGAAATGAAATATGTGGACAAATTCTTCAAAAGTACATGTTTGTCCCTGCGTCTTGAGGACAAAATCCTGTCAATAAAGTTGTCAGGTGATGATAAAAAAATAAAATAAAGTTGATCATAAAAAAAAAGTGGTTCTTCAATAAACACGTGCAATCATTCCATTTGCGGCACACAGAATGACTGACTTCTGTACATAAAATAAAATGTGTGATTTCACAGCATGTGGACCACAGTCTTCACAACAGGCTGAAGCAGAGACAACAGCGAGAAGAGCAAGTCTCAAACATGCACACGTCTACTGCAATCAGGGACTTCCAGTGTTTTATGGGTGGAGATTTGATGAGAGCGCCAGCAGCTGGGGTGGGGTAACTGCAAACAATTAATGGCACAAATGTTTGATTTGTTTCTGTGTCGTGTAGCAGATAAAAAACAATGAAAAAAAAAGAGTGACATCATAAAAACTAAATGCCATCTATGGTGTGGATAGCACATTGTGCTGCAGCTGCTAACACTTCTAGCAGACAATAATTACAACGGATGCTTAACTGATGATAAATAGCTGCTGTGTGAGAATCCGCTCGTCCGTGGGGAAAAAAAAAAAAGAAGGTTCTGTCAAAGCCGACGAAACCAAACTATTTCATCGCCACAGACTCTGAGAGACTCTGAGCTGTCGGAGATAATCAGTCAATAAAAAGGATCGGTCGCTGAAACATACTCAGAAGTGGCCTCTGCTCATCCATCATCCCCACAGAGCAGAAGACCCACACTCGCCTCAAACTCTTCCAATGCTGCCAAACGAAATAATGTGTTGTATGAGTGTTGGCCCCACAGTCATGTTTCTGTTTGCAGCCACAGAGTGAGGATTATTTAGAGACAGTTGAAGACTCATTCATACCCCTGTCTCTCTCTGTATGTCTGTGTGTGTGTGTGTGTGTCATACAGCAGTTATTTTCATGCTCACACCTTTATTGTTTAAATTTATTATCACCTTCACACTGGACTCCTAACTTACTTCTTCCTTTCACATTGTCATAAGGTTTTCTCATACAGTTTTACATTAGTACAGATAAATGCATTTTAAACAACCAAACTGGTTTAACAATTTGTGGTCAAATACCATGTGAATAAAACAAAATGTCCTCCTGTATTCATGTTCAGTACATGATCACTGTGGACAGAAAGTATGAAAAGGCAGGTCACCTAAAGATTTATCTAAAACCCCCCTTTAAACTCATCTCTCCTCTCTGCAGGACATGTCTGTGATGGAGGGAGAGCTAGAAATCCTCCTTGGAGAGCTACACATCAAAATGAAAGGTACACACACACACACACACACACACACACACACACACACACACGGTCCTAGCATTACAAGTAATTAGTCACACGTTATTTTCCAAATATTGAACATGTGTTTTTAACTTGCAGGTCTGATCGGCTTCGCTCGCCTCTGCCCTGGAGACCAGTACGAGGTCGGTGTTTCTATTTAAAGACACTTTTGTCAGATCCCCCCCCCCCCCACAAAAAAAATGTATTGTTTATGTAACGTGACTGAAAACAGAGGCAGTGATTAAAACCTTGAATTTGTTTTCAGCACTGATGAGAACTGACGACATGGGAATAAGTTGTTCCTCATTTCTTTTGGCAAACAGACAAATAACCCTCGTATAAATCCCCTCAAGACAAATTCCAATGGTGTAGTTGTTGATTAGCACCAACATGATGAAGCAAAATCACAACATGTGTTTCCACCACCTCTGAAGGAGCAGCGTGTAAGAATCTGTAACAAATGAAGGACTCCTCCGGTCCTCCTCCGGTTCTCCTCCCCCTTTTTTCTCTCAGATCAGGGAACAACGGTGGCTTTTGCTTACCAGAAAGTATGTCACTCTTCTGTGTTTACAAAGTAGGCAAAGTCATCGCTTAAAGTACATTTAAAAAGGCTTAACCTAACGTGACAGACTACAAATAAAACATTTTACACACTGGGCAGAGGTGTAATTATACAAAGGGGCCTATGATCATATGATGTCACTTGACCAGGTGGTTGTGCGGCTGGGCCGCCAGCGATGGAGGATCAGGGGGAGGATTGAGTCAGACGACAAGCAGTCCTGGGAGGAAGAGGAGATGGTCTTCCTCCCTCACATACATCACAACTTTGAGATCAAGGTCAGGAGGCACACACACACACACACACACACGTTTGCGCTTCATTCATTGATATAATGCATTCCTTAACCCCTTAACCTAAACTTTAGCCTAAACCTAACCTAAACCCAATTATAACCCGAAACTTCAAAACCCCCAAAAAGCCCTTTAAAGATGTGAGGACCAACCAAAATGTCCATTAATGTCTGCTGACACTAACAGACATAAGGCTTTCCCAAAATTTAACCATTACAATGTAAACCTAGTTCTTGATGCCTACTCTGTAACATGCACTTGTTTTTCATAATGTGCTTGTAAATTTAATCTGGATTCCTTTTTATATGTTTTCTGATTGTGTTTTAACTGTGTAAAATCTCAATGGGATTAAATAAAGAGAGTTAAATTTAAACTGAAATTTTACAGTTCATCAAGAAGATATAATAAGTGATAATGTTCATTTCAATTCATAACGATATTAAGTATTTTGAGTATTTAAATCATTTTACACCTTTAATTTGCTATCTCTATACAAGACATATTTGCTGTATGTGTTTCTCGTTCATCAAACTCTTCCTTTCAGGTGACAGAAGCCAAGGGTTTGGGCTGGTTGCTGGTTGGCATGGTGACGTGTGCAAGCGTGGACTTCTTCGTGGCGAGGCCGCAGCTGATGTTGGTGGACATCACAGAGCTGGGAACCATCAAACTGCAGCTGGAAGTCACCTGGAAGTAAGGAAGCACAGGTCTCACACACACACACACTCACACACACACACACACAGACTCTCTATACACAGGCCTTGACGTGAACCTAACCAGTGAGGTCATGGCTACAAAGAACTCCATGAGGTGAAGCACAGAGGCAGGGTTTCATGGGGGAGTTGATGAGGTGGTGAGGAGAGGAATCAGATTTGACTTGAATGACGTGACCGTGGACCAAAGAAAACAAATTTGTGGTGTGAGAACATCTGCTCCGGATTTCTGCTTTGACCTCAGATGCTCAGCCCCTCATCAATCTGTCCAGGATTAGGGTTCGGTCCCACTGCCTATGCAGATATCATGTTAAACGTTGGTGCAACATAACTGCTGCTCCTATTAGCTGTTCTATACCAAGCAGCTGCATGTACATAGTCCATGTCAGGTTCACATTCCATGTGTGCGGTGTATCTGTGTTTGGAATGTCCAGCTTTTCATTCACATGTCAGCTGATAGGAGCTTCTAGGAGGAGTCAGCGTGGTGGTTCTTTTTGACCAAAATTGACTGTAAAATGATCTTTCACCACAGTTTTAGCATCTACGTCAGTCGCACATGTCACAAACACACCCTCTCCTGTTTTATTGTGAAATATTTGTAGGATTGTAATTAAAAGTGTGTTATTTCCATGCTCATTCGGTGTGGCGGGCTCTAGCGAGAAAAGGGGCGGTCATCGAAAAATGTTAGTCTTTAGAGAAGACGTGACAGTGAGTGATCTATGCTGAAATAAAGAGACCCACAATAAAACACAATATCCTTTCTTTCCCAATGTTTTTTCTCAATAATTTTAGCCTTTTTTTGTGTCAGATGTGTGACTGTGCCACATGTTCTCAGCAGTAAAACAACAAAAGACAACAGAAAACGATGTGTTGAATTAGATTTAGCTTCACATTCAGCTGTCCTCCAAAATCCTGGTGTTTTCTCAACACTCTGCCTCCTTTGTGCCTCTAATCTGAGCCACATGTCGCTCAGCAACTGATTGACTGCAGAGTGTACATCTCACTCACACACACACACGTGTTTGTATAGAATATACACACACACACACACATACACACTGCCATGTCTTTGCATCATGGCACAGATCACATTTCTAGTTTTAGAGAAACCAGGTGGAGGAGAATTATGGATTCTCCTCAGAGAGACGGAAAACTGTCACACACTCACAAGGACAAAACAAAAGACTCGACTGCAAAATGAATAGGATAGAAAACATCTTTGCCAGGGGGATTCTATGCACTGTCACTTCAGTTTTTCCCTGTTTTGCAGAAAGAGGAGATGGAAGGAAGGAAGTGTAAAGTTCAGACTTAGGAAAAAAGAGAAATATCAAACAAATGTCAGGTCCCCCAGTTTACCCAGTGATGTTTATTTGGTTGCAGTAAAAATAAATATACAGGTACATATACCAGGTGTAGCCCCCTCGTGAAATATGATATATATGATATGCATATTCATCTACAGTCCGTTTGACAACGCTGAGAAGATGAGGCCGCTGTCTGTGAGCAAGCTGTCAGTGTCCAGCAGAAAGAGTTCAGTTTACAGCTGGACGGCGCCGAGCACCCCCTCCTTCACTGAGAAGTACTTTGTAGTAAGTATGCGCACGCACACGCACACACAGAGAAAATTTGTGCTCATGTGCCTACCATAATTTATGATAAAATATTATTCACAGTATATTTAAAAAAAAAAACACACATACATTTACAGAAAAGGACATTAAGAAATTGACTTATTTGCTTCAAATGTGGAACAAGATTTCTGCGTCTATTATTTCAGCTTTTTACAGATGTCATTCCAATCTTATTGTAATAATAGGATTATACAGTTTTTTTTTTATGTGGTGTCATCATTCTCTTCCTTGTTCTGCAGTCGATGGTGCGTGAGCTGCAGGGTCAGGAAGGTTCACTCCCGTCCCTTGCGTCTAAAAGCCGTCATAACAGAGGAGACGTGTCTCTGCTCAGCTACCTGTCCAACCCCCTCTACAGCACTAACAGCCCCTACAACCCGAGGTATACATGTTTGCATTTTTGTGTTTCTCCCTCATCAACTTTGATCATCCTTTGACCCCTCAGATTAATCCTGGGACCACATGCATGGCCCTGACCTCAGTATAAAATGTTTTGACCCTTGCATCCAGTATTAGAAGAGAGAAAATTCACTAGTCACTGGATTAGCAATCAGATTATGTGCATATGTGTGTGTGCCGCTGTGATTATGTGCTTCATATGGAAATGCATTTGTCCACACAGTCTCACGCGGGCGCACAGCTTCCCATTCAGCCCCAGTCCAGGCCTCAGTCTGGGTGGAAGTCAGACTCAGCTCTTCCTCAGGGAGGAAGGATCCATGAAGGAAAGAGGGAGAAGGAGAAGGATGGATGAGAAGGAAGAGAAGGAAGAGAAGGAAGAGAAGGAGGAAGAATGGGACGAGTTAGAGACTGCCTCTACACCAGCAGAGAGGAAGATCGGATCGTTGCCAGCCCTGCTGAGGTGACAGTGAACTCATAAACCATGTTTGCACTCACATTTTTCACATGTTAACACTTGAAGAATTCTGTTAACGTTCTGTTCAAAATTGAGGTTTTCACCTTTTTTTTAAAAAATATATCATCTGCCTTCTGAACTATCTGACTTCCATGTTTTGAGAATATAGATAATAGTGATGTATTTTTTGGTGACACAGGTCCAACACTCCTGACATCCTCAAAAAGAACAAAGCTGGAGAACCAAATGCTGAGGCACAAAGAGAAGCTCTGGTGCAGGTAAAGAAAAAAGCCTTGAAAGCTCCTCTATATCATACATACACTTAGGTCAGTAGAAGTCAGTCACTTTTAGATCTTGCATGTTTTTAAAAGCATCCAAACACTCTTCTTCATTTCAAACGCACTTTTCCCATGTGTATTCCAGGACTCCCCCGACTGTCAGTTATATTCTTCCCCGGCCTCGCCCACCAAGACTCCAGCTGCTGCTCCATCCCCAACCACAGCGGATGCCCCTACATCGGGGAGGTCAGGTGTGAGCAGTGCACAGCGCAGGGCGCAGGCCCTCAGGTTGGGCGCTCTGATCACCGAGCTGGAGAAGACCTTACAGAACCAGGATCTGTCTGAGAAGGAGCTGAGAACCCTGGACCACCAGATACTGCACCTGGCAACCATACTGAAGGTACACATGTATATTTATACATACATATGTATATATATGTATATCTATATCAAGTAAGTTATTTGATCTTTTATCGTTATCGTTGATGTTTTCTCCCCCAGAACAACCTGTCCCTGCTGAAAAGCTCATCATCAGAGGAGACACTGGCTGTCGAGGAAGTCCTGGGCAGCTTTGACTTTCTGTCAAATGACTTTAACGCAGATGATGACACTTCCTGTTTGGGCAGCCTCCGACTTAAAGATAATGGGTGAGTTTTTTTCAGATATAAAGGAATCAACCAGCACTGACATTGAAAAACAACTCAACATCTCTGCTTTGTATTTCTGTCCGTCAGCATCACCACTTTCCAGCGGAACACTCGGAACCTCGGCCTCCTCTCCCGGGACAACCAATCAGCTTCTGAGGAAGAATTGGTCATCACCCCTCTGACCTCTGGGAACTGGGGTCTTGATCAAGCTCTGGAGACTCACCTGGATATTTGCCTCATCCTGCTACAGGTACAAGGCGTCCACAAGCCTTATTCACACATTAAGGTTTATTTGTGATCTTATTGAGAATATGATCTACATTATACCTCACTGTAGAAAAACACCCTCCAAATGCATATTCTGCTGTTTCTTCTCAGATGATAAAAACGACCGACTTCAGTTCCTCGAGGAGAGACGTGCTGGACGAGATGTCTCTTCAAGCCGACGTCCTGGACAGAGTCAGCTGTCTGCTGCTAGAGAAGAATGACAACATATCTGCTTGTGACGGTTGGTGGAAAATCAGTTTATCTCACTCTGAGGAAATGAAATAAGAGGTTTGGTTGAGTGAAACTGGAAAAAAAAGGATTGCTGCCTTCATCTTTCCCCAGTCCTTCCTGACGCCCAGAGAACGAGGGATGTTCTGCTGTTCTGGGAGGATTGTGTGAACGACAGCAGCTCTTTTTTCTATTGTGACCCCAGCGCCTTCACTGGGACGCTGAAGAAACGCTACACGCACAAGGTGAAAGCCAAGGAGCCCGGGCAATCTGAAAAAGGTAGACAAAGCGCCTCGTCCCTGAGATATTTTCCTCACGCATGCTGATCAAACACTGCACCACCATAAAAACCTCCCTCTCCCTCCTCCGCAGTGTTCGATCAGCTCCTGCAGCAGGTGCAGGCGACCTGTCGGATGGTACCCCCTCCTCGGCCTGTCTGCAGCACAGACAGAGTCACGCTCTTCCAGCTGTCTGTGTATCTGAAGCGTTGGAGCATCGAGGAGCTGGGAGAGCACATCTCCCGACTCTCCAAAGAAGGTATTCAAAACACAACCACTTATAGGCATTGTTTTAAACGGTCACTTGTTTGAGAGGAAAACACAGTGCTTGACTAAAAACACACTTTCTTTTATCCTTTACATTACTGTGACATCATCAGCATGTTTGCATTTTGTATGGAGAAAGTGCCACAAACACATCAACTAAATTTCCTTCAGATTCCACAACAACTGACAATAGACAAAATTAGCTCCCTCCGGTATCACACATGACAAGTGTCAGTTTCATACACAAGTGTATGTGCCGTGTATTTGTTTGTGTACTGGAGGAATGTTATGCTGCAGCAGTTCTCCTAGGGAATCCTTAGAGTCTGAGAACGTTCCAGAAATTCCAGCATATTAAAAGGAATCTGGACCATCTGTCAGTGGTGCTGCCAGATGGTCACACCATGTGTGTGTGTTCTTGGATTTGTGGCTTTGTGAGGACCAACAATCATATAAACCATACAGAGTGAGGACATTTTGGAAAAGTGAGTACATTTTGGCGGGCCCTTGCATCTTTAAAGGGCTTTTTCAGTTAAGTTTAAGGTTAAGGTTAGGGTTAGGCATTAGCTGGTTTGTTGTTAAAGTTCGGTGTACTGCATTGTCTCTCTTGATACAGTATGACCACATTAAAAAAGATTTTTCCCTCGTTCCTGCAAAATTTCGTTATATCCTCATAATGACAATAAAAATTCTTGATTCTTGATTCTTTCCTTCCCTCTGTCTACCTCCTCACCCTTCCCTTCCTTTCCTTCTTCGTGTGGCCTCAGTCTGCTTATTCATTCTGCTTTATGGTGCAGCACTTGTACAACAAAGAAAAAAAAAAAAAAAGGTTTTGGCTCCCTCTTCCATCAGGGACCAATCAGCTCTCAAATAAGTCTTGTTTTAACTACACTTAAAATACAAGGCAGGTGGAGTTTAACAGCTTAACATAAACTTTTATACGTGGTGGATTCTCACAAGATAACATAAACTTGGCAGTGTGTCCCATGCACCATCCACCACAATCACAGCAGTCGGTCCTCTCTGGAGTTAACAAGCTACTGAATATATAGGGAGAGCATGATTACAAAGCAGCCTCACCTGTGACTCCTCACACCTGCACTCCCTCATGCAGCTGAGTGCAGGCCACGCCCACCTGCACAATTACATACAAATACATTACAAAACGGAATAACCTCCAGGTTCTAGGAAGTCTGAATAAAGATGTGCATGAATTAGAAGAGTAAATGTTTTACCAATACCAACAATACTCAAAGTGCACAAAAACCTTGAATGGACCTGCAGTTCTGATAAAGATCATGTGACGTGATTGAGAGCGAGATTGTTTTTCGGCAATAAACAAGTCACTGCTGTGTTTCAGAATACATCCAGTTGGCCCTTAGGAGCTCCAAACGGAAAAGAGCTTTAAATAAACTGAGGGGGCGGAGTGTTGCAGAGCTCCTCCCACTCAAGTGCACGCTGCAGACCCTGGCCGACCTGCAGGTCGACTCCAACCACAAAGTGTGCAAAGCCGCTGCCACCTGTCTCTCCAGAGCTGCAGGATGCAAGGCCTTTAGGAGCAAGGTACGCGGACATGGATGCATGGCTACAGCTGGATTATACAGTTCTTCTACTCATAACGACCACGAAAAGTGTTTTAAATGACGAGTCATATTCATACAGCAGCCATCGATATTTAGTATTTTGCCCAAGGTCACCTAGACATTCATTGCCAGAACCCCTGACCTTTGGGCACTGATTAGTGTAAAAAAACATTGTGTTCACACCTGAACTTAAAGATGCCCACATGTGATCTGATCTCACTCAAGATAGATGTTAATACCAGGACTGAGCATGGTATAAACCACAGGGAATTAAATACATTAAATCTCATTCTTAATGGAAAATATGCATTATATCTATTTCATACAGTCACATTTGAAATAGAACTTATAGGAACAGCTTCTCTATAATGACACATGGTCTCTGTGTTCACCTTCTTCCACAGGCGTTGGTTTACTACACTGAGAGTTTAAAAAGCACTGACACCCAAATCCAACAAGGCACCTGTCTGGCTTTGAAATGCCTCAGGGTGAGCGACAGACATCACATTCAGAAATAAAGTTGCTTCTCAAAATGTGGTGAATTATCAGTAATTGTGTGTGTATGTGTGTGTGTGTGTGTGTGTGTGTGCACCAGGCGACAGAGAGTGTGGACCACATAGCGGATTTGTGGCGATCAATGGATGAAGAACTATGCAGCACTGCCAGAGAGACCATCCTGTCCTTTGGTACAAACATGGATTTCTCTACATCTAGCTGCTCAATCACTAGAATTTTTGTGTTTGTTTTGTTGTTTTTTTTTACTACATTTTTCTTCTTGTTCATCTGCAGGTAAGAAGGGCTTCCTGGCCTTCCAGAGGATGGACCAGCTGTACACTGAGATGCAAGAGGAGGCTTACCGGAACCAAGAGACTGAGATTACCATTCTATAGGAAACAAGCCTCGAACTAAAATAAAATCTAGAATTTCAATGAGCCTGAGTGCCGTGCCAGTGAAAAGGTATCTCACTTTTCAGAAGATTGAATTTTTGTAAAAACCTGTGCTTTGATAACTTTGACAAATGATGAGCAAAAGAAGATCCAATCCAATGATGGCGGCTTTTTCATTTCCTCATGGATTCTATGCACCAAATCTTCAATTTTCTTGACCCTGTGATCAGAGAAGGTCCTTTACTATGTGGATTTTTTGTATTATAGCACTTTTAGTTATTTAACCAGAGAAGAGACCATGTGCAGCTTTGAATATTTTTGTTGGGATTAGCGTTCAACAACCTATGACCTTTTCCAGTGAAACTACTGGTTTTATTGGAAAGTGAAGGACACCACAATACATCCTTAGGAAGCCAAATAAATCTTCAATAACCACTGAAACCATGACGGATGTGTTTAATGTATTTAACCCACGACATTGAACGGTGTCAAAGAAATATTGAATGAACAACTGCGGCCCATAGTCAATCAGCATTTAAGAGGTTTCTTCTTTTCTTAACGGGAAGAACAGTTTGACATATTATATGAAAGTGCTGCCCTCTGCTGTCTGTCCAGGTTACCTGCAGTTTGGGAATGACCGGACGTGGGAATGCTTTTTGCTCGCCACAGAATAGATTTAGCTGTGGTTTGACTGACCTGAGACCCTTTCCTACTGGGTATTTAAAGACTGTTTGTGAGGTTAAAGAAATGGCATGGGAAGAAGATGTTAGTTTGCATTTTGTATTTTGCAAGAAAAGAGAAATATTTGGTTTACAGAGTCAAGTGAGGTCAAGTCTACGATTGTGTTTTTATAAGTGTGTTGTTGTGGGGTTATTTTTACAAGAAATGCAGTTTAGATATTAATATTAATGTGCTCAAATCTCATCATGTGTGTTATTAAAATGAAGCAGTATAGAATCCGAATATGAAAAAGAAATGGGATTGAAAGTGTGAGAAGATTCACCATCTTTGCATTGATCATTAATAACTGCGTTTTAATGAATGTAAAATGAAATGCTGAGGACAGCACTGTAGGAAAAAAACAAATGCCTACTTATTTTTTCGGTTTCCTTAGTGCTGTTTTCAAAATGCATGGATGGAAAAAAGACAAAAGATGAAGAGAAGAAAGTCAAAAGTGGAATAAGTAAAGTCGGGAAGGAGGCAAAACCATTGAAAGAAACGAGACTAACGCAGTGATGCTCCCAGCTCTGCATGGCTGTACTCTGAAATGCTAACATGGATGTTTCCCATAAAGTCTGAGCAAAATGTCAATGTAAATCAAACATGTCACTTAAAAGCACAACAATGAACCTCATAGTGGGTGATTTCAGGAAGTCGGGTGGTTTCATCCTCCAGGTTCGTCAGCACAAACCTTCACTGACGACCATCCATCACCTGTTCTGAAAATGTGGAGGACAGAATTTGATGATCACTGTGTGGCCAAAAAGCTTTGAGAGTTTCCATCAAATTTAAGATGTTTATCTGTCACAAATAATTGACATGACTGTTAAAAACCTGTTTACAGAAACCTAGGAAAGTGTTCAGTTAGTAACACAACAGCAGAAGAAGTCAACAGTGGGGAAAAGACGTGTGGTTGTTCATTATCTTCTATCACCATTCGCAGGAGATGATTAACTCTTTATATTTAAATTTAGACTTTAAAACTGTCTTTTTGAAATCAGGAAATCAAAGAAATCTGTGGAGACCTGGGACTCACCTCTGATAAATCCATGACTTCAGGAAGAATCATTTCGGACTTCCATCCACTTTTCACACCTAACTGTGGATTCAATAACTGAAATGTATATTGTAAGTAGCTGTACAGTGTATTGCTTACTGGTATGTGCACACGTTGAGAGCATTTCTTGCAGAAGCAGCTTTTAATTTTTATGAAATAAAAGGATATATAGTAGTACAATCGTACGTATAGTTTGACTCTGTCACCATTAGAAACAGTATCTCTCCTACAACTGTTGTTGTAATTAACTGAGTATCAAGGACATCAGAAATGTGTTAACTCATTTTACTTCTGCCCTTTTTCCCCCCCTGAATCTTGAAATACAAATTGCGTCAGTGAAGATTTGTTAGGCAGCTAGAGGCCGAGAACGTCTGGATTTCAAATAAAAGTGCATTGGATATAAAATACAATAAAATTGGTGTCATAGCAAGATTTAATCAATGTTTCATATTAGTGGAGTGAAACAATATGTATTTTATAAGTGTTCTAAAGTAAGTTTTTAAGGTATATTTCCATCTTATGACACTCTATATCACAGAAATGTCATACTTTGTTCTGCAGGACATTTATCCGCCATTTTAAATGATCTGTAAAATATTATAAAATGCTGAAGTATTTAGATTAGACTTCTCAACGCTACTTATTACAATCCAGCCACAAAATGTGCAAATATCAATATGACTGTCACTGCACATATAGCATATTTTAACTTTTGTTGCATGACTTTCAATGCAAATATTAAATGTGTGACAGCAAGGGGTCAGAACTGGGCACAGTTTAACACATTGAGAGGAAAAAGCCTTTATTTAAATTAAAACCAAAGCAATCATGTAGCAGTGAGCATGTTCTGCACTGCTACATAAAGCTACACACACATATCCTCACACACAAACACACACACACACACCAGTAGATACATGGAACAAACACCTTGCTTGTGTCCGACAGCTTAACATAACACTTACAGCAGTGATAAAACATCTCCTGCCCTTTTGATGGCCAGAGAAGACTTGAAAGCACTTCCTCGTCCAGCTTTCCACTCTGTATTGCTTATTGTTGCTGGAAATACAGACCACCAACTGCTTGTTTCTGGAGTATGACCATGTTTTTTTTGACAAATCAGCATGTCATGAACACACACGCCAAAAAAAACTTCTGTCACACAAAACACAGTCTTCTATTCGCCCCACACATACATCCACACAGATTTGGATACCCTTTGGAAACTTTCAGCATTTTGTTTGAATTTACTAAAATCTGCGTATGAACTTAATGCATAAAAAAACCAAGGTCAACTTATGCATGAGTTAGAAAAACAACAGATGGAATAAGATTGTGAATCTTAGGCGATGGCCACTCTGAGGCAAGAGAGAGGAGATGAGAGGGGCAGCTGCAGAGCACGGTGGGTAAAAACAACAGGACAGTTACTCAGCATTATTACACCTGTGTGCGTGTGTGTTTGAATGGGGCAATGCAGCAAAGGGGGAATTTTTCACAGCACAGTTATTGATTGTCCAGTGTTTAGTGAGCTCTCCTTCTGACGGGTAGCCTTATGTGTGCAGAGCTGTAGTGGGCAACAGTTTGGTAATGACAGACTCTGAAAGGCAGGTTGACACGACCTGAAAGGTCTGTCAATTAACGGGAGCCCTTCAGAGTGATGGCAACGTCATCAGAGCTCCATCGGCAGATTTCAGTGTCAGGTGACGTTTGGCAGTCTGATGTCGAGAAGGTTTTCGTTCAAAAGGGCTGACCCGACCAAAAGTTGGAGAAAGTGGGGCAGAAAGGAGCCAAAATACTGAAAACTAAAACACAACAATCACTTAAGGTTGATGTCACCTGTGTTGTATCCACATACATATATTTATATTGTCCAGTTTTCATTCAAATAGTGAAATAAAAATTTGCTGAAAATAAAATTAGTCTCTCGTCGAGTTAACATGTGTCCTTCACTTCCCTTGCCTCATATGTAAATGTTCTCATAATGTCTCCTCTGTGTTTAATTTAAATCTGTTTTTCTTTACAGCATGGTTAAACCAAACTCCATTACTGTCTCTTCTTCTCCTCCTCAGTACCACCACTGTGCAAGTACTCTCTGTATTGTCTGCTGGAGCTACAACCCTCCAACAGTCTTTGAACACCACTATCCCATCCAAAAAAGTGTAGTCTTCCCCCTTTTTCAGCATGACAATATCATTCTACAGTAATTCTCAGCAATTTCAATCAGCCTTCATGACTTCCCCTCCCCCCTCTGTAATACGTCTCCCTCTTTCCCTCCTAAGTCCCGACAATTGCTGGGTCGTGGGCAGCGTTCGGCAGCGAGGCATCCTGGCAGTGGTACAGGAAGCAGTTGCCCCAACAGCTGTAGCAGATGAGGAAGAGGGCAGCCAGGAAGACCAAGGCACAGATGGTGCATGGCTTCCTCTCCAGCAAGAAGCTGAGCAGGTAGAAGCCCATGAACATGGAGTGGTTGAACCACAGTGCTGGGTTGAGCGGTTTGGGGATGAGAAGCACAGGAAGAAGCCACTGTAGACAATACATTGTTTCTTCTGGTTGGAAGGATGTTGGCAGAGGCTCAGTGTTGGTCTGGTGCTGTTCAGCTAGTTGGAGGAAGGATGAGGACGTGGCAGACTCAGGGTATGGGTGGGGGTGACACTGGGGGAAAACAACAGTCCTTGCGGCAGATGGTAAGGTGAGTGAGAGCTGTCCTATCCGACAGAGCTGGGATGATGCAGGAAGTCAGATGTTGTTATCATCAGGTCATATCTGGAGACAGCAAAGGACAGAAGAATTAAGACACTGGGGCATTTTCAGTTTTAAATTCGCAAAGGTTATTTCAAAACAGACAATTAAATAGCTGTAAACCAATTGTTTGCTCTAGTGAAATCATTTGCTTTGTCAAACAATCCAGAACACCCAAAATATTACATTTACAATGACATAAGAAGCAAAGGGGATGATAATAACAAAGAAAGAAAATAGGAAAGAAATAACCCTGATTAAGCATATTTTCATAGATTCTTCAGTAACAATCCAACAAAGGTTCAAATCATTGCATTTGATTAGGGAAAAAAATCTGATGTAATCCATTAACTCTAATGAACCATTTTGCTTCACTAAGTGCAGGCTGTAAAAAGAAATGTGTACCACTGCAGTCATGTGACCAGAACTTGAGTAAATGATGCAAATGTCTGCCACGCTGCAGTGATCATGCCAGCTGCTGCTGTGTGAAGATATTTACTTCACCCCACTGAGTGGGAGTGAAGCATTGTTTTTAGTGGCTCTGTCTGTTTGTGTTTCCACGCTTCCACTTGCCAATAAGACCAACAGAGGCCGACAGAGGCTTGTTGTGTGAATGGGGTGAAGTCTGCCATCTCTGATTGCCTTGTTTAATCTGTATCTTAGGCCAGCTCATCGTTTATGGGACCAATTTGTTACATGATTTTAATATTATCTTTTTAAATAGCTGAGACGGTGAGAGGTTTACTACATTGCCACAACTATGTTATTTAGGGGTTTCTTTTAACTTGATCGGACTGATATTGGTAGAACTTAAGTTTGTGGTATCATATTAGACTTGAAAAAGTGGCATAATTATCACTAGTCCCTCATAGGCACCCTTATTTAATTCACACTGTTTACAGATGCCAGCAAGGTAAGAGAGGGCCATCATCTCAATCAGCTTGACAGATTTATTAATTACTTCCCTTTTGTGGAAGACTTGCACACCTCATTTCATGGCAACATATCCCTATAAATCACATACAGTGGTCTTGATTTAAGACACAACTAATAGTATCAATAGACTACCACATTACAGGACAGGGTCCACCTGACATGTTGGATAGTGCAACAGTTTTCGGACAAATTATGTGACACAATACCATGTTTATTACTAATCGGTGACCCACCCTAGATTTAAACTGGGTAACTTCCTTGTAAGGACCGGATTCTAGCAGCTAACGCTGACGTGCTACACAACGTGAATATATAACATGGGACACATACATTAGCACTGTTATCTGAACTGATTTATACCGGACTCTGACCACTGTCGCAATCGTAACTTTAAATCAGCTTCTTTCAAACAGGACAGTGAACGGGGAAGGCTAACGGACAAAACAGAGTTAACTGTCAGAAACAGCTGAGAGCCTTTCCCTGGCTGCCATTTACCCCCCTTTTACATTGTTCGTCATGTTACTTTAAATAACTGTTTACTGGCATTCAACAGCTAGCAGCTCAGAGCTATCAGGAGTTTCCGGCTGACTGACCCAACTAGTTAAACACGCAGTTTGGATCTTGTGTGCATACCTAAAGCTCGAGTGGCTCTTAAATAAGAATGGTAAAATACATATCCGAAGCCCATTGTCTTCACCTTTGAAGTGAAGCAAGTGCACTGCTACACATGCCAAATTGAGCCTCACAAATCATCGGCATACTACCACTAAAGGAATACAAGACTTTTGAGAAATTGAATAATCTCAAATTTAAGACAGTTTCAAATCACAGACGCGTCACAGTGGGCGGTAACGTGTAGCAGCCGTATAAGCTAGTCCTAAAAGCACAACATTTAGTGTCCCATGGTCCAGCTCTCGATTTGTAACTGAAAGTATTTATCAATTCACTACATGTGACGACCTGTTCCAAGAAAGGACATGATTAAAACAAATATGTGACGGATTATAATTATTGTTTCATTGATGAACTAAGGAACGACACGTACTTTGAGGCTAACTAGCTAGGTTAGCCTGAAACACAACAAAGGATTTCACGAGTATCCTAAAGCCGCCGGCGTATCATATAACTAGCAAGTCATTTTTGTTCATGGCTTTGGCATTCAGAGGTAATGTGAAAATTATTTTGTGGAAAGATGGAAACTAACCTGTCATCTTTGGGGCTCATTCTACCACAACAGACTGCGTACGTCGCTGATACCTGCCAACCAGCTAACAGGCATTAACAGTGGGTCGAAGGACCCCTGGTGAATAGACATTTGGTAGCCTGCGATCTGCCTGAATGTATTTATCTTTACTTGTGCATAGTTGTTATCCTTCTGTTCTGATTCTTTTGGTCTTTTGCTTGTCAGTGACCAGCTAAGATGCTGTGTCTATATACTATCACAATAAATAAATAAATAAATATTCATCGCATCAACAAATATGGGAAAACAATATGTGTTTGTCTAAGCTATATTTGGAACCTGAATTAATTTAAAATCACTTCAGCAGGGTTTATCCACCAACTAATCTGAAACTGGTTTAGATATGTATACACACTGAATCATGCAAACACAAGAAAACATATATAGTATATCATGGTGTTTATCTTGACCAAATTATCTAGATTGGGCTGCAAAGGACAGAAACGACAGTAAACCACATTTGGTCCAAACTTTATTTCTCACATTTAATTAATTACACTTAAAACCAAAGAGTGAGTTATATAATTAAAATGCATATAAATACACATATGAAAAGGATAAATAAAACATTAAGAGAAATAAAATACCCAGCCAAACCCCAGAAGTAAAGCTGACTTTGTGCTCTTTTCAGAGAACAAAGGTTACATTATTATTATATATGCTTTGTTAAAACTGAATGGAAAAAAGCTTCATGACTTGTTGTGCTGATGCTCGATGATGAGCTTAAAGCTTCATGCTTGTATAACCTGTCTTCAAGTGTAGGACAATGGGAATGTGTCCCGCATGTCTCTTATGTTCTCAGAGGCAGGTCATACACACTGTAAGCAGTCATGTATGGTATTCCGCCCTGAAAACTCACTCCACAAACCCTGCTTAGCTGACAATGCATATAAATCAGCGTAGTTTATTGTGAAGCCATATACAGTATTGTTACATCAAGAAAAGTCAGCGTAAAAGAGCAAAAACACAGTTAACATCTTAATGAAATGCAAATGAACAGTTTTATCAGGAACCGTGACTTAAGGCTGCTATGATTAAATCATTAAAGTCGGAAAATAAAACAAATAGGAAAAACAGTGATGGACTTTTGGCAAATGTCTGTTTCCATTCCAGTTGATTATTATAATAGTGACTTGGACATCACTGCGGAAATTAGACCATGACCCTTGAGATACTGACAAGACTGTAGTGGTGACGATTGTATATACTCACAGCTTTGGACATTAGTATAATATACTGTACATCAGTATAACGTTGTGTGGCTGATAAATTACAAATAAAGATTTGAGTTTGTCATGACTTAAGTTACTTGAACACTTTGTGGTGGCTGGGACCTGGATATCAGTTACATCAGAATCCCCACGGAAGGAACTAGAGTGATGAACTGTAGTGACTTGAATAAGACTGTGGCGACTTACAGTCATTATACTTGTACATGACTGGGCATTATCACAAATTTGGGCATGTCTTTAATGACTTTTTTTTTTTTTACGTAACCATATTAACTCGGATGTGATTTTTTTTTTGTCTTATTCATAACTGGACATGTTGAGACTCGTGCCAGATAGACTACAGTAAAACAGATGGAATGGTGATTCAGACATTTGACTAGTGATGTTTACATGAGCTTAGGGATTCAGATAAGTCCTTAGAGACTGGGTCCCGTCACTAAAGACACCGACTTTAATGTTGAATGCTTAAATGTTATGGGTCGACTTGAACACTGTGTTGACTTCAACACTTCATGCTTTTGACCTCTGAATGTTGCTCATGTATTGTTTTAGCCAGGAGCATCAAGCAGCCATTCCAAGACTATTAA
Organism: Solea solea; assembly: GCF_958295425.1. Classification (NCBI taxonomy): domain Eukaryota; kingdom Metazoa; phylum Chordata; class Actinopteri; order Pleuronectiformes; family Soleidae; genus Solea; species Solea solea. The sequence continues at coordinate 12,003,759 of NC_081139.1, read as the reverse complement.
AAAAGCATTTAGCTAACAGCACATATGTATATTAAAGACAACTTTTTGAAGATGTTACAGTGGACATCCTCAGCAGGTACAACCATTCCTATAAGCAAAATAGAGATATTTCAATCACTTTATGTAATACATTTAACATGATGCAGCATTTAGACAATGATCGTCACTATTTCCAAGAGAAATCGATTAAAGTGCCATAACCTTACTTTTCAAAGTTGCTACAGACAGTATTTCCTGTTCAGAGCTGAGAGGAGTCACTGCTGTCACCAAAGCTAGACGCTGGTTCAAAACCACTGATCATTCATTATCATATATTTAGGGTCATCATAGGTTTTGTATTGAAAATATTACTTTAACTACAGATGTCGGACAAAATGTGGAGTACTATATTCCTCTGAAATGTTATTCACTCTAGTTATATAGCAGAAGAAATATATATATATACAGTATATATATATATTAATTAAATGTATTAAAACTTTTACTCAAGTACAGTACTTGAGTAGATGGACTTTCCAATGCTATTCTGAACAAAGCGTCAGTGTATCAAAATATACAGACTCTTCTAGTATTCTTCTTCTTATCATTATTATTATTATTATCATCATCATCATCAATAATAATAATAACATTGTATGTGCATTCAACTCGCATAAATATTCCAGATTTGTCTCTGTTGATGATTTGGCATGTGACCCAAAAATAAAAACTTCTTTACATTCAAGCATTGAAGGTGGAAAAAAAGGTGCTTTTACACTGCGATTAGTCACTAGTTTTGTGTAAATTGTCTCATGCATTCACATTGCTATGAGCTAAAAGCATAAGGCACACTAAACAGAGGTGTTTCTATGTGATGTGACATTATCTAACCAGTGGTCGAGATCTGAAGTCCGCCTTTGATAACATTTTCAAGTGGTCGTCATCTTTCAGATTAGTGAGTTAATCATGTACATGATGGACACATCTGTGTCTCATCTCTGTGATGATATCAGTGACTCCTGAACAACACATCTATCACTGAGGCTGTAAAGTTTTCCATCGACTACTTCTTCTGTCGCTCCTTTCTTTCAAAGACATTCTGCTTTCTCTTGTCTTCATCGTCCTTTTCTTCATCTCTCTAGGCTCCACATCTATCAAAGATGCCCATCCTTCATAACCTGTCTCCTTTTACTCTTCGTCCATCAGAGGTGTGTGTCCTGCTCCTCTTCTTCCTCTTCGGTCGCTGCTTGATTGACAAACACCTGAAGAAGGAAACAACACGAGAGGCTTCATACTGCTGTCAAAAAGAAAAGAAAATGTTTTCTGACAATAAACATGACAGCAGACAACATTTCAAGCTTTTCCAAACCACTGCCATGTGAGCTTGACAGTTGTTCACTATCCATCTGTGCATCTAATCATTCATCCCATCACCTGCCAGCGACTGCTGTCCTCTCCGCTCCTGTCTCCTGCCCCAGTGAGCCCATTGGTACTTGGCTTCTTCTCCTGCATCTCAGGCTGACTGTCGTTGGTCACGTCCAGCATGGGGTTGTCATGGCAACCATTCTCCACAAAGTGAAGCTCCTCAGCACGGAACTGCAAGGTCAAGGAGCATTGGAGAGTTCAACGTCATCACTCTCACAGCATGATCATGTGCCTTTGACAACCCGGTGAGCAGAACTCCTGTGTTTCCTCTCGTTTAGCTCTGTGCTGTGTCTCCAACCCCAGAAGAAAAAGCTTTTTAGCAGTTAAATGCGTCTCTATTTTTAACAGCTGGGCTGTAACCATAACCGTGCCTACTTCTGAAGCTGAATTTGAAGGTCAATTGTGTCAGAGGAAAGTAACAAGCCTGTCTTATTTTGAAGGCTCTTTCAAATGTGTCCTTCCATTCCCAAGCAACACAGCACTCTTCCTGTTTCAGCTATACTTCAAATATATGTCTTGCTTCGCTAGAGCTGTGTGCTTCTTCTGCCTTGTGTACTCAGTCTTGACGCAAATAAAAAAAAATCCTCCATGGATTATTTTTGTAGCTTTTTCTCACCCTCGTTTTGATATTCTTGGAACTTTTGTGACATCTAGCCAATGACTATTTTCCTTTAATTTACAGTAAAGCATTTCAGCAACGATTACACGAAACCGTATAATTTCATAATCCAATACAGTCTTGATCACAGCCCCAGATGTGAGACAGAGAGAGAGAGAGAGAGAAAGAGAGCGCCCGCAGAGAAGACCTCATCACTGCTGCTGATGTTACTACTGTTAGAACTCCAGTTGCCAGGGCGACCAACACAATTTTAGGACAGTCCACTTGGATATGACGTGAGATTAAGTGTGAAGTGCCCAAGAACAACTCTTCTTTCCAGTGGAGGATGTCTTTAGTCAAACAACACTACATCATTATTTTCCTTTATTTAACCAGGTAAAAAACTCTGAGATTTAAAACCTCTTTTTCAAGAGTGACCTGGCCAAGACATCAAGAAGGCTGCTATTGATGACTGGGTCAATGTTGTTTCTAAATCAAATCTTCTAAATTCATCCATTTCAGTCCAACAGGACTTTAATCTGTATGTGTGTACAATTACTTAACACAGACATTTATGCAGACATGTCTACAGACCGTAGTCTTAGTTGCAGGCAGTCGTCTTTGCCAGCAGATGTATATGAATCCAGACGTGATGATGGCCATGCAGAAGGAGCCGATGATCACCAGAACCACAAACAGCTTCCCGTAGTCGCTGCGTGTTTGACTGGGCTGAGACTGACAGCGACTGGTCGAGCTGTAGTTCTGGATGCCCACCTAAAGAGGTAAACACACACGTGCCCAGCCCATGTCTCTTCAGTTAATTTACAACTGATGATGCATTTCATTTGAAATCTTCTGGTAGTAAGTCAAAGAGTTACGTCCTGTTATTTAGGGAATACATCAGTGGCACGAGATTAGGGCCCTGTGCACTGCAAGTTAGACAAACTGTTTGTGTACCTTATTCAGATTTTTCCTGATCTCCCCCAACATGTCAAGTACGTCGCTTGTAGCTATGACTCCTGGAAGACACAACACATGTGAAACAATTACAATACATGAAATAAATTTCAGTTTGTGAAGTACACTGAAAAGCAGTTTGGTATGCTCAGTAAAGCTGTAAATTTCATGCTTGTGTGTATAAATGTATATATATATATACCGCGTTCAGATGCCACGTTCATCAGCAGCTGGTGTTGCTGGTGTGTGGGCTTGCTGAGGTAAAGTACCCATGATCCCTCGGGGCTATTCATCCTCCGAGCAAACACTCTCTCCATGATCTTCAACAACCGTACGCCCTGGTTGGCACGAAACTCTTCCTGTCACACAAACAAACACAGCTGTAACAACCGCGTGCAATCAATGTGGAGCCATTGACGGGTATGTGTTGCTGCCATGGCAACAGACCCCACTCTGCACTGAAGATCCTTCCTCTGTCACTTAGACACAGATGAAGACATCTATGTCTAAATTCTGTCTGTAAGTCATTTAAAAGTCCTTCTGTTCTGCTCTGGCAGTGGTGGAGGCAACAACTGGCTGGTCTCTAAAGTGAAGGACTGAACACAAGGAAGATTGAATCAGGATAAATGAATGGAACAGAATTAGATTTAAAGCTGCTTTTAAAGTTGGGTGAATAGAAAGCACATATTCACCGACAAACAGCTTAACTTCCCGAGCAGAGAGAAAAAGATAAAAAAAAATATGTTATGAGATACTTCATAGGTTCTTCCAGGATTTACTGTCAGAGCTTGGATCCACATCAGTGATAGCTGTCAGAATACAGAATTCACCTATTTTACTTACTGTTATTTGTACTTCTAGCAACATTTACTCCACTACATTTCCCATAACTATCTTTGTTACCCATTACTAAACTAATAAAATCAGAAGAAGAAGAGTTGGTAAATGGTCTGTGTTTATATAAAGCTTTTCTCGTCTTGATGAGCTGCTTTACACTATAGTTTTGCCATTCATCCATTCACACATCTTTCATACGCAGTCACGCGCTGCAACATGGGGTTAAGCGTCTTGCTCAAGGACTCATATAGACTAGCAGAGCCAGGAAATTAACCCACAACCTTCCAGTTGAAAGATAATTTGCCCTACCATTGAGCTAACATTGCTCAATCCTCACTTTTTTAATACTTTAAAACGTATGTACATTTTATATCAGAAAATTACTTTTGATACGTACAGTAAATGTCATATCCTTTAAGACTTTTACTTAAAGTAATATTATAAAAAGTGACTTCAGCTTCTACAAAAGTCATTTTCTGGTAAGATACTTTTACGTGAGTATCCCTTTTAGGTACTTTATACAAGACTGGTTAAAGTCAGGTAACCTAAGATTCATTTGTTACAAAACTGATAACAAATAAAGAAAATAAGTATATCAGCACATCACATGGTTTATATCAAGTTCATTTCATTATAATTAATTTAAGTTACGTTGTTCGACACTTAAATCTGTTGGGTATAAGAGATTCTTAAGAAAATACTATGATTATCATCTACAAATTTTGGTCACCACCTCCTCCATTTTTTAGATGATTTCAACGTTTGTATTTTCAAATTTCTTCTCTCTTTTTTATAATATTACAAGAAAAAGGGAAATTATTTGGTTCAGCCTTTTTAATATGAATATGAATTCTTTGTACTTACACAGTTGAGGTTTTGCGTCATGTTGAGGATGACATATCCTCGTCCAACCAGCTCTTTCCAGTCGATACATACAACCTGAAAGAGGGAAGACAACTGTGAAAACAACTGTGATCCTTGAAACGGTTTATTTTCTAATTCCTCCTGCCTCTACTCCTACATGGACTGTAAATGTACCTGCTGTGCCTCCTTCGTCTCCTCTGTGTCCCTGACCTCTGACCTCTGGGACTGCACGGGGGTGGTCTTTTCCAGCCAATCCCAGGAGAGGTCGGTGAAGCTGATGGTCGGTGAGGGATCTGTGGTGAGCGGGATAATGTGTCTGGTTCTTGTTCCTTCGCTCTCTGTCGTTTTCCATTTCTCCTCCTCCTCCACGTCTGCACCAAAAAAGAAAAAACATAAACACAAATTCCTCATAAATTAGTTTGTGTTGAAAATGCAAATTTTAGAGTTTTTTGAGTTGAAGAAATCTTAAATATGTTCTTTATTGCTTTATAAATAATATTCAAAGCTAGTGCCAGGTACAGTATGTATATGATATGATATTTCACCGTCTCAACATTAGCTGGGGATAGGGCTGCAAGTACTTGTTTGGTTTGGAAATGATGATGTTCTCAAATGTTTTGTATTATCCACAAACTAAAATTATTCAGTTTTAATGATTTCTTTTTTTATATGAAGCAAAGAAAAACAATTGTTGATCATGGTGAGGCATATGCAACTGTTAATGGAAAAAAAAACACTGCAGATCAATCACTTGGTCAGGAAGTAAAGTAAAATAAATAAATGAATGAAGCTGCAGCTCTGCTGAGACATGGTGAAAAAATAATTCTGCTGCTTCTTTGAGTTACAAAATCACTCTGACTGCATCATTTTAGACTGCTGGCATACGTTCACGCTGCAGCCTGGTTCGTTCATTTGCCCAACCCTTAAACGCAGCCTGTATGAGACAAAGAAGAGCAAATGCGTCACATTTCTTAAGTAAGCGTGACGTTACCTCAGGCTAATTGCACTTCTCTAGATTTAAATCAAATAAATAAATCTGAAAGTCAAATTCCCTAAATTCATCTTGTTTGCATTCATTTGATTCCCAACCAAGATGTACTGGTAAGAGTTGTTTAATTTAATATAGCCTCAATAGTTTGCCAGGTTAAATTGATGTAATTGTCAAACAGTTTCGAATATCAGTGATCAAAACAAGTCGATTCATATTGTTATATTCCAGTGTGACAGTGTGTTTACCGCTTTTCATTTCATGCTCTTCCTGCTCTAGCGCGTCCTCTTCCTCAACGCTGGGCTGCAGAGGCTCTCTGCTCGGAGCCATGCCAACCTCTGGTACAGTGGGATTCTGTCTAAATACACCATCGTGTTCCTCTTCCCTCTCTGTCTCCTCCTCCTCTGTCTCCTCTGCAGAAAGCACAACATTAAACATTCTGGTGATTTATACAACTAACTAACAAACAAAGATTATTTTGTGTCCTTGTTGTTATTTTATGATCATATATAATACTATTTTTTTTATCATTTGTACAACTTGGTGTTTGGCGAATCTATAATTTCACACACCAAAGAAAGATGAAATTAGACTCAGTTTCCAGTAGTTGTGCTCAGGGAGGGTTTTATATTTATTATGCAACACAAACAAAAAGGCAATCCTCTCATTCATCTCCTACTAAACTGAAGAAATAACGGGATTCATTCACAAGAAACAAAATCAAACTCCTTGCATATATTCAATTCTGTAAATTTGCTGTACCTTTAGTAAAACTTCCCAACAGCCCAAAGTCTGTGCCTGTGTCAGTCTCAGGTGTGGCAGTTCCTACATCATCTCCTCCAGCCGCAGCAGCAGTGGGAGGAGAAGTGGAAGTTGCAGCAGATGTTGCACTTGATGTAGTGACGGAGGAGTGAGGTACTTCGTAGCCACTGGACTGAACGTCCTCCTCCCCCTCAACCTCCAACAGCTCTCTTTCTGAAGGGCCAATCTGTGTGACCGTCATCATCAAGTTATGAAAAAACACACAAGTTACAGTTTATTCATTTTCACAATTTTTTTAATGTGGCCATGTCCTTTTAGTCTGGTTTTTTTTGTTTTTGTTTCACTAGTCCTTGGTAACCACTTAGTTTGAATGTAATATTACTTGATTTAAGATAAAATGTCTCAGTGTAATTTTTGTGACAGATTTTGTGATTTTGATTTGATCTAGGAAATCATTTTTAAGTAACGTTTAACATTCACGGTGTTAATATATTTTGTATATAATATACAGTATATAATGATATTTTAAACAAAATGTATGAAATGCATTTATAAAAACCTATGGCTGTGTTAAATAAATCACAAATAACACTTTCAATCATAGACCTTTTTTTTTTTTACCTTAAACAGCCCTAAAATAATACCTTTGTCTTATTTCTTTGTGCTTGAGCCAGTTCTGATGCCATTCTGATGTCTGGAAGATTCTACATTCCGTATCTGAAGAAAGACTCATCATCCACCTGTTGCTGTCGAACCTCTATAACAATAAATACCATTCTCTGTGTCTCATTCTAGGTCCTACACGACATACATAAATCAACCCGTTATATAATAGTATATTATATTATAATTATGATAATAATAAGAATGATAATAATAGTGACTGAAACAACAGCACACACTAATCTTTAAGTGTTTGCATTCCTAATAAATTAGATTTTTATGTTGATTGCATTTGTTTGTTTTCTTTTTGGTCATTAGAAAGTGACTGGAGTTTAACATTATCTCCACAGTAAAAGTTGTTGCCACAATATATGTACAATTGAAGTTTGCAGTGACATTAATATGACTTTGTATGAATTTGTAATAGTGAGTACTATCAAAGTGATATATAGGTGTAGCGGCAGAAGTCATCACTGTAACATAATGAAGACAAGACCACTAACAATGCGTCATTTTGTCCATTAAGATCTCTGTTTGTTACATCATGCAGTGCTCTATGACTCGGCATACAAAACCAAGGCGAACCACCATTTTCTTTCCTCCGCAGACCTGGACTGTGTGGCTGTGATGTTAATGGTATGAGGAATTTAGCAAAAAGAACAGAGGTTTTGTACATTTCCCTTGCATTTGTCACTGAGAAAATCATGGGTTTATCACTACACTTCAGTCATTCCCAAACTCAAGAATGTCACGGCCCATTTTGCATATCCAGTCTACTATTTTGTAATATTATGCAATAATTTGCTAAGCAAAGTTTAAGTTCTTATGCCTTTCATGCAGCAACTAACAAAAACTTTAACCCCAACAAATACAATGCATACATTTGTTTATTCTTTCACTGTCCTCACCTCCAGGACTGGGGTTGCACGATGCTCCTGTTGCCCAGAGTCATGCAGCTCAGCTGGTGAGGAGAGGATGGGCTGCACGGAGCTAGAGGGATGGAGGGATGGACTGTAGCCTGTGAGACACAAAGACATGTGTCAGATACAGATGGGCCTTTGCCTGTGTGTGTATATGTATATATATATATATATATATATATATGTATATATATATATATATACATACATATATATCCAGAAAAATTGCAGGAGATGTACAACAGTATAGGGTTTATAATACTTGTATTTTTGTTTGTTTTAAATGTAAAATGTGAAATAATACATTTCATTCTAAGTGTACCATAAATGTCTGTTATAGCTTTCAATCTAACCAACAGATGGTGAGACTTAGAAAACAGGAATGGTAAATGTTTGCTCATCATATTAAGCATAAACTATTGGGAACCATAGGTAGTTTGTGCAAACTGTTCAAAACATTTTTTGGGGGAGCAACGGAAAGGCACACAAAGCAGTCATAAAAACAACAAAAGAAACCATGGAGCATAGAAAGGCAACATGTAGAGGAAATAGACATAACAACAGTGCAAAGTAGGATTTAAAAAGAAATTGGGTTTGGGTGTTTACCTTGGGCAAAATGAATCTTCACTCCCTTTTTCCTTAGTGCTTTATAACAGTTGGTACCCTGAATGTTGCATAACAGCATCCTTTAATGTATTCCTTACCTTTCCTTTATCTTAACCATAAGTCTTTTGAGTGCTGAGTAAAAGGTAACCTTTCATCGCCACTACAGATTAACGTTTGAGCAGCGATTATAATTTAGGAAAAATGATTGGTACTAACCAATCAGAGTATCCAGGTCTGGTGTTAGATGGTCGATCTCTGCAGCAGTACCACCGTCCACCTGTTCCTTCTCACCTCTGCCACGTCCCCCTCTCCACTCTCTGTCCTCTCCTGTGTCTCTCTCCCACTCATCCTCTCCTCCGCGTCTCTCTCTGTCCTCTGCTCCCTCCTCTCCTCTGTCTCTGTCCTCCATGTCTGTTCTGTAAAAGCCTGAAGCCTCCTGGGAGGTTTCGCCAGCTCCTGGCCCACCCAAGAGCTCTGTCTCTGGGTGGTTGACATCTGGTTGTCCCCGGTAATGCTCTGCATCCATGGTAGATGCCAAGTGGACCATATGCTGAAAGCGAGGCGTTTGGACAGACACATTAACCTGTATACCCACGATTTTCAAACCTGGGTGACCCTTTAAAAAAGGCAATTAATACCATTCCCATTGCAAATGATTATTTTGCTCTGTGGTGGTTTTTTTCACCCCTGCGTCACAGTGTGTCAATTGTGACCTGACAGATGTGCCACAAACAAAATGAGTGAGGGGAAGTAAAAAAAAAAATAATAATAATGTTACTGTGGTTACTTTTATGCACATTTTAGTTCGGTAGATGATCCAACTAAAGAAATCAATGACATTGAGCACTGTCCCAAGTTTTTAAAAGCAAGGATTGCTACAAACATTAATGTTAATGGCTATGCTAATGTCTGGAAAATGAATGGGTGTCATAGTATTGTGCATAAGAATGCTGCATCTCTGACAAAACTAGACAAAATAGTCATTTGACCCTGGAGTGAATGCCAATTAAACACATTGCCACGAATGAAAAACCTTGAAACGAGGATTAAACATTATCTAATCCAATGTTTCTCAATCCTGGTCCTGGGGACCCACTGCCCTGCAAGTTTTTGTTATTTCCCTGCTCGAACACACCTGATTCAAATTCAGCTCATCAACAAGCTCCTCAGAAGCCTAACGACCTATTTATTTGAATCAGGTGGTTGGAGCAGGGATACATCTAAGACGTGCAGGGCAATGGGTGCTGAGGACCAGGATTGAGAAACACTGATCAAATTGCTGCAAAACTGTATAAAAAAAATAAACTATTCATACACAGGGCAACTCTGTGCCCATTTTTGTCTACTACTGCATACAGTTCACCTTTTTAAAAGTATTTTTACTTGTTTTGCTCATGAACGTGGTTTATAACTGTAGTATAATGTATCATTTAAAAATTTTATCTCAAGAAATAGTAGAAAAATGACTCACAAATGCTTTGTGTTGCACTGCAGGGCATACAACACTGTATATGTATTAGACCCTCTGTCCTGTGTCATTAATAACACGTTTTCATATTTTTAACTACAAGCAGTGTTTGGGTTTTTTTGTACTCATCCTCCTCACCTCCATGTCATCTTCTTCATCCACAGCAGCAGGAGGCCTGGCTTCACTCTGACCAGTGGAGGCAGAGGATTGTGGGGTGATTTGAGAGGAGTTTGCTGCGTCCATCTGACCCAGGGAGCGGGATATTTCCTGAATCTTCGGCCAGCCCATGTCATGCACCAAATTAGGCTGGGCTCGCACTAACTCCTGGACCGAGTGGCGTTTGATTCTGACAAGTTCCTGAATGAAGCGAGGAAGGACTGGACTTTCATCCTGGCTCAGTGCGCCCCCTGGAGGACTGAGTGGTATGATGCGCTGTGATAAGCCCAGTCTGAAGGCATCACAGCCACTCAGAAGAGCTACAGGACAGACACATGAACATTTTTAAGATTATTTAACTGTGCACCACAATGACATAACATTTGTTTCACATGTCACAATGCTGCAGTGTTTTGAATGTGATATAAAAATAAAATTAAAATTAAATTTTGTCATTTGGAAACGTGAACTGAAAAAATAAAACATGGAATATACAGTAATTATATAAAATGTTTAGGTACACTGAAGGGTGAGAACTATAGTTAAAAAATGGAGATTAGTGATGAAATCTTATTTTTTTAAATAAATAAATGAACAAATATTGTAAGAAAAGCTTCAAGCAATTTTTTTCAATTTTTTTATTGAATTAATTGTGACACATTTTCTGCACCCGACAACATGTGTTTCAGAACCAAACTTGTTTGTGTGACACAATAAACCTCAAGTGACTCGTTAAACAAAGTCAGATAAGTAAGCAATAATAGCAGTGAGAGATCAGATAGACCAGAGAAAACAAATAGATCCAGTCACTTTAAATAACTCACTCATTGATTTAATGTGGGTTTCTGTTTTGCTACTGCCCCAATTTGAAGGGAGAAAAATCACTGTATCTGAGGGAACGAATGGAGATAAGAGAGCTCCGATGTCTGCAGGATACATTAAAATCATTTAATTGTCTATTTAATCTCTGACAGTGACGAGCTCTTATCTCCATCATTGCCCTGGAGAGTCACTGAAGTGCAAAGCTCTTATTTAAGTTTATTGCGTCATCCCATCTACTCAGCATTCATTCTCTAGTCATTTGGTTACTCATTCATGAGTTCAGTTGATCCATGGCTGTATTCACATTTGTTATCGCACACATCAACAACTTAACCTTCCCTTTCCCTTGCATAATTAGCGACTCATCGCCAACTTTGCTCATTTGGTTCGCCACAGTGCACTGAATCCTGGGATAAGTTGACCTGAGAAGGATCCATGCGTTGGATCTTTAGATCTTGGCCTTTGAATTGAGACACAGCCTCTGTCTTTTCAGCTCATTCAGTCATACAGCAGTCATTCAATGTTAAACCTGAGCTATTTTACTATAAATATGTATAAACTATGACTACCGTTAATGATTAAAACAGTACTAACCTCACTTTTTACACATACGTCTGTTTGTTGAAAATTAATCTAATGTTTGCATGCAGGAGATTTAATGTCATGGTTTGCCACAAGAGGAAGAGGAAGGTCAACAGGTCGTGGTCGGGTCAGACAAGTCTCAGCAGGACAGAAATGTCTGTGAGACGTCGTCCTGTGGTGCTCACTGTCTGAGACCACAGATGGCTGTCTGACCTCAGAGGCTGACTGAGCAGATTACAATATCATGGCCAACATGGTCTCAAACATGGCCCACACTCAGACAGACACACACAACAGTCTGCACATACACAGATCTACCGCCCTCTTCCTGCTCAATAAATAATTCATTCATTTTTACAAGTCAAAAAACTCCATCAGCGGCAATGAAGACACAAAATGTAAGTCTTTGCAGCTGATCACAGTGGAAATGTGTAAGACCTTGACATGACATCTGCTGAAAATGGCTTAGTCCACCTTCAAAAAGTGCTTAGTTGGAAACCCAGTGGCCTACAAAACGTCCTGCTCTTCGTGGATGACTGGTCTAGTGAGCAGAGAGAGAGAGAGAGAGGAGACGGCTGAGTCAAGGATGAACAGGAGATAAGGATGGGAGGATAAAAAGGAGGGCCAAAGGCACGGAAAGACAGAGATATAGGATCTACCTCTAAGTGATGTAGTTGTTTTCATTTTCTGTCTCCCTCCCAAAGTCCTGACTCAACACTGTGCCAATTAAGCTCCAAGTTAATAATTTCATTAACATGGAGATAGCGTGTGTGTGTGTTCTAGTATGTGGTATCTTTGTGAGTACCAAGCATGAGGACATTTTGGGAAAGTGAGGACATTTTGACTGGTCTTCACGTTCTGACACCTCTAAAAAAGGGTCTTTTCAGGATTAGAATTGGGTTTAGGTTAGGATTAGGGTAAGGGTTAGGGTTAGGCACTTAGTTGTGATTGTTATGGTTTGGGTAAAGGGCTAGGGAATGCACTCCTACCAAAAATGCTGCACAGACATGTGTGTGTGTGTGTGTTTTACAATTACATGGATGAAAAGAAGCTTTAGAAAAGGAATGCACCATCAATACAGTATATGGTTTAGTGATCTTTGATAATTCGGCTTAAAAGCAGTAAGAAAACAATGTCAGGCTTTTCAGTGTCCAAAATTAGCTCTTGTCTATTAAAGCAGTGTTAGGAAGGATCACTAGGAAAAAAATAGTTGATAGACAAGTTTGACCTGTAGGTTTTCTCTAAGGCAATCTCTCCGTCTCTGAAAAGTTGCACCCATATTGAGAAGTCAAGAGGTAGAAGGTAATAATAGAAGTATTGATCAATAACATTAAAGATGTGGTACCTATCATACATTTATATGTATCCTCCATATATAATGCACATATTTCTGATGTGGGAGTTTCTGTGCCACTTTTTAGATTACTGTAATTGTAATTTTGGAAAATCATGCAATCAAAATGAATGCAGCAGTAGTGAAATCCACATCCCACTCAGTGCACAGTGTGTGCGATTCACAGAACTCTGGCAGCGTCGGTCTGTGATTTATTTAATGACCTCTCTGCAGGGTGATTGATTTGATTCAAAATGTTTTTGGTGTTTTTTTTTTTCTATTCCACAAAACCCGACTGACCTCAGTTCGACAAGCTCGTCAAGTAAAATAAAGAAAAACTTGATTTTCCTTGCAGATCTTTAGTACACACAGTTTTTTGTCTTGTCACATGGTCCCAATGCTTATTTTGGTGAGTCTCACTTAAACTCATGTGTGGGCCACTTGAACCAGGGATGAAAAAGAATATAAACTCCACAGGAAAATGTCTATTGATGTGATAATTTAAGTGACAAGTAGGGTATTTTCCCCACAGACCAACACGTACACTGACGCCTTAGTTGCTCCCTGATGGCCATTCAAGAGGATACAGGTTTCAACCACTTCTTCATCCTAGAGACTACATCAATTTACATATACAGACTGCTGTACAAACACGATACTTTTGGCTTCTCAGGGTTGCCACAGCTCATCTCCTGCCTCCATCTTGTAGGTTGTCGTATAGTTGCCATTTAATGCAGGCATTTGTACAGTCTATAGAACAAATAGCTGCAATAAATGACAACCTAGTGTCGACCTCACGTCTATAGTTTTCTTATTTCTAGCATCACAATGAAACACCTATTCAGTGTTGCCAATTGTTTGACCTACAAGTTAAAATACTTGTAAGTCAAATTGTTTATTTTCCTTGGTCCATATTTGACACTAGACACAATCTGGGTTTTTCTTTGTTTGTGTTTGATTTTATTGTAAATATTTAGACCATGCATTTGTGCAGGTTGTTTCATCATGACAGAGTAGAAACCAAGCTTGAATGCATGTCTATATGACGACAGCATTTATTTTTTATTATTTATAATGAGTCTATAAGCTTTGTCTCATGGGGCTGTGGGAGCACACATGACAGAAAATGATCTAGTTGCAGGGTACCATAAACAAATGCAAATGTTTTCAGTTTCAGGTCAATGAAAATTGTGGTGCGTTTGCTCAAGCTTTAATTTTGGGTACGGTAGTACGGTATTGTGGGGGCGAGATTTAAGGCTTTCATGCTTTAAATCCCCTAAGAGCAGTTTAAAGCGGGTCAGGATCCTCCCCAAAATCTGCTTCATCTGTACTCATGTCACCTCCTCTTTTAAAAAAAAACTGGCCTCCAAGCTAGAGCGGCAGGAAAACACGAATATTCCTCCTCATTTCAATGGAAGGATCTATGGTGCAGCGAAACAAACAACAACATTCCAAAGACACAAGAACATCAGACGCAGGGAGATTTTGTGCATCTGCCGCATGAAATCTGTGACATTCATCAACATCAAATCATCACATTTATGGTGATGATTCATGGTGATCATGACAGTTTTGTATCATTTGTTGTTAAAAGGGCTGACAGGAAATCTGCTGGCATTAATAATCATAACATTCATTACTTTGCAGCAATTATTTTGATAACTTATCATACTTTGCCTTGTGGTTCCACATCCTCTGATCTGAGGGGGTTTACTTTATTGTTCATGGAATGCATCTTTATATATATTATATTTTATAACTGACTAATATTTTGCGTTGTTTTTTTGAAAATCAAGAAATACATATACTAAGTCATATCTGTGTCAGACAGTCTCTGCAGTAACACCAACCCCCCCCCCACACACACACACACTGTGCACCCACTTTGAAGATTTAAACGTAGAAGTGCATTAGTGTGTGTATGTGTGTGTGTGTGTGCGCGTGTGCATGTGTGCGCTGGTTACACCCTGGCTCGTAACATCACTATTAATACACACCATCATTCACACTGCAACACTGCAAAAATTAAGAAAAACAACAACACACAAACACACACAGTTGCATGAAGAGTAAAGTTGACAGTGATCTTATCTTCCTGTGTGATGTTATTAAAGTCTCCTCTGGTTTTCACTGATTCTGTCTCTAAAGAAACCACGATTGTCATTGTATTTCACTGTGTGAGACAAATATATGGGAATATTAAACAGACTCACCGATGAGTGTGATGAGAGGCAGGCCCGGCATGTCTGCTGCAGTGCTCCTCTCCTCCTCCTCCTCTTCCTCCCTGAATGAACCGACTCCGCAGAATTCAGCTGGAGTTCGCTGGACGTGGATGGAGGTCGTCAGGGAAACGCCGTGCGCATGGCCGCCTGCCGCGTCCCTCAGTGCGGGCTCACTCGCCGTCTGCCCTCGGTGTCATAAACCAGATGGACATACCCAGATGAAGGTCGGACCTGGATCTGATAGGGTCTGGTCTGATTCGGCTCTGATGCTGCAGCAACACCGACGCTGGGAATAAGCGCGTGACAGCTGCTTGTTGTTCGCCCGTCACACCGCAAGATGTCACCAAACTCCAGGCTCATCTCAATTAATGTAATACAACAACAAAGAGACTGAGGAAAAGAATTCATAACAAAAAAAAGAGGGGGTGGGCATCAAAGCTTTTTATAAAATTAAAACGATATTAAAACAATAATTATTCAGGAATAATCTCATATTCAACATACTTATTTACAGTGGCGTGCACAGACATTTGGAAGGACAGGGGCGGAAATTAACCAGAATGTGAGACATTATATTATAGGCATTAGTGGTGTGGGGCAGGTGTAGCGGCGTTGTACTCTATCTTTGCCCTGTGTAATTTAACAGACGAAGTAGACCTTGCCGTTTATTTCGAACAATATGCGCACAGAGCGTATACCTGACAGAGGGATAAATCACACAGTCAGTCTCCGGTTCCTCTCACACATACATGTCTGCAAATGCAAAATGAAAAGAAAGTGCAAGTTAGCTAACAACGTGTAATTTTGTAAACAAAACTCAAAGAAAACACCGTCAACTATTTATGAAAAAGGACATGCTCGACCGTTCGGGAGCTATATGCTTACCAAAATTACAACTTAAATCACCCCTTAATATTAAAATTAACGTAATTAATATGAGAAAATGGCAGAGCTCATAGTTCATGCACCTACCAGGGAGACAGCGAGGTCCGACTGCTGTTACCCCCTGGGGTGCACTACCCTAATCTACAGGGGTGCTGCATTCAATTACCATAAGACAATTAAGTTTCTGTGTTGTGAGATGACTTTGCTCTTTTCATGGCAAGTGGAATCACACAACTTCTTAACTTCTTAACTCTGTTACACAGGCACCACTAACCTTCACATTCTCACACACCTGTGTACATACAGGGACATCCTCTTCAGCACATACACCACTTTCTTTCACTGAAACAGGCATTTTCTATACAGCACTGAATATCATTTTCATCTAAGGACACCCTTCGGGACACTGTCATGTTGGGACAGTAGAGACAAATAAAACAAAAAAAAAACAGCTGGAAATTGAATACTTCCTTCATGTCACCCAGCACAAAGACAAACGAATAAATAAGGTAAATGTGAAATGATCAGAATTGTTAAAATGTATATTGTTTTTTTTTTTTTTTACATTTCGTCATTTAGCCATGGATTTGCACTCACATGGTCAGTTTCCTCTTGCCTTACTGGTTGAACAGGCTGATCAGGTGTTAAAGAATAGTTCTTTCAAAGTCGGCGACTTTCCTCGTTCTGTGGACAGAGCTTGTCCACCAAAAGCAACCAAAACATGTTTTTATTTACACATTTTGGATAGAGGCTGTTAGCCTGCAGTGTTGTTGAAAAAAGTGTTGTCTTTGCATGGTTGCATTCAGGCCTGGGTTATTTTGCATATTTCTTTCTTAACCCTGATGATGGATTTATTTAGATTATATAGCTGCAGAATTGCCGAAAAAAAAATTCAATGAGTGAGTGCTTCTGCCCCTTTTTCCAAGATAACTTTCACTTTCAATATCTGGAAGTGACTCGACTGTTTAGGAATTACAGTACTGAGAAGCTGACATCTCAAACATGTGACGTGCTGGTGAATCTTGTTTGTGACTGCACGGTCGTTCCGCGGAAGTCCTGAGGGCTACCATTATGTAAAGTATATGGGTGCAAAGGTCTCCATCCATTTTCTACTGCTTTATCCTCCACATCTCAGCTGACTTAGGGTTAAAGGCGGGGTACAACCGGGACAGATTGCCAGTCCATATTTTTTTAATTTTCTAGATATCACAAACGCTACACATGCCAAATCCTGTCGGCGACGACAGGAGTGGTAACAGAAGGTTAATCTTTCTACAATTGCCTTTACCCCATAGTTATCAGTCATGATATATAATTAATTATATTATATTAATATATAATAACATATTATATTCATATATAATAACTGTTACATATGCATTTATTGATTTCTAGATTGAAATATTTTAACTTCCTGGTCAGATGTTTTCCCCCATTTCACATTGCCCACCCTTGTGTGCGCCCCTGCTACACTGTGCTGGGAGGAGGAGTCACACACAAACCTGGCAACCTCAGCAGTCGCTTTGTGATCGCGTTATTGAGGCAAAATGGCAGATTTCGAGGAGCTCAGCGATGAGGAAAAGGTATGATATTATACATTTACACCGTCGTTATTCTCTCATCCTCGTGTCGTTGTTTGTGAAAGTGGAATATTTGCTGTGTGGACACAGGGACGGGCCGCTCTCAGCTGAGAACCTGTTGTGTTTGACAGCACATATGTCTGTTGTTGCTTTACACACACACACAAACACACACAGACAAACAGTAAGTTACTAAGTGTAATGTTAGTTAGTTAAATGTCAGTTAAAGGAGCTTCTGGAATCTGCTGTTTGAAGCTTTTGCCACAGTGTGTTGACTTGAAAACAGTAAGCTAATGCTAAGTGGGAGGAAGTCGAGTTACTTCCTGCATTTACAGTAAGCATCACGACCCACACCCAGTGTGTGTGTATGTGTGTTTCTGACACTGCATGTGCTCACAGCTGCACGAATAAACACTTCGTGATGACAGCAGCACCATCAACATGCTGTTTTTTATTTATTATTATTATATTTAGTGAAACTTTTCACAAAGCAAATGCGGTTTTCCTGCAGTGTGTACCAGAGCCTGCACCATCATCATCACTATCATGCTGCTACATGTTGTAAAATAACTCTGTGCATTCCTAAAAGCTGCTGGACTCACTCAGCATTAACTCACTGCATTAACTCAGACAGAAGGGCAGACAATACATCAAAAAATCGATTAGGTGATATATCGTCGTCCTTCCTCCTGCAATGCGATAAGCAATACACCAAATGTCAATATGGCAAATGGTAAATGTCAATATTTTAAGTAAACAGTTGCCAGTTTCACTCACCGGGTGTCGCTACTTGATGTCTCCTCACGGTGGCGCTGCTCAAACGAATGAGGGAAACCTGGCCGAAGAAGAGGGAGTTTACAGCAGAGATAGCTACATTAAGAGACGCCACATCTACATTTAATACGTAGACTTTATGCACTTTGTTCTCTATGTTGTGAATAAATAGGGAAATCCTGCACTTTTAACTTTTCACAGACGTTTAGTTTTCATCAGTTGGACAGATATCGTTATGTATCGCTATATGATACATCTTGCAATACATTGATTATCACAGAATCGTTGTATCGTGATATTATTGGTATTGTGGACCATGTATCGCATGGTATCGTGAGGTACCCTGTGATTTCCACCCCTACTGCAATGTCATTATCAGATTATGTCATGCAGCCGATTGATTGGCCAGTCAATAGTGTGAGTGTGGGAGTTCTCCCTTAGTTCTGAATGGTCCATTCACGATCACAGTTAAGATAAACTAGGTTACTCATTGAAAAAAAGCTCCTCTGCCCCTGCAGCTGGTCAGCCAGTTTGTAGGTCACTGCCAGCTGCAGCCTGGAGTACCCATAATGCCTGTCTGCGTGACACTGATGGTAGAGCTGCTCGATATTAGGAAAACATGAGACACGCAATAATGTTGTTGGATATTTGCATTGACGATACGACTTAAGTAAGGCTGAATAATTATCACTTTTAAATTGAAATTGCAGTTTGAAACAACACAGTTAGTCTTTTTTTTTAATCAATCATTTATGCACATTAAAACCATAATAATAGAAATGTGTTGGAAACATACACTGTACATAATATATACATGTAAAAAATGGACCTTGTTTTCTGGGTTCCTTCTGAAGAAGTGAAAATATACTGAATTCGCTGAGTTCGCTGGTTGCAAAAAGGGAAAATTAGCTTCCACTTTAACATTAGTTTCAGGTGTTGACCAATAGAACATACTGCTCACAAGTAGACAGCAGTGTGACTGACAGCTGGTATTATTAATTAGGAGCCTGGTTGGAGGTGACACCACTGAACTACTGATTGCAAAACATCAACATAGCACCAGCTAAACTGCGATTATGGAGGCTTAAAAACAAGAGTTCAGATTGTTTGCAATAGGATAGGAGTAGTTACTCTTTTGACAATGTCATGTGATAATGATTTTATAGTCTACATTTAAAATCTACTAAACAGTGAATACTGTCTGTCATTGCAATTGCGAGTACAGTTGACTACCTTTGTTTGTTCTTGGCCAAACAAAACTATCAGGAAGAACAGTCTACACGTGTCACAGTTCAAGCAGTCCTTGTGATATATAAATATGTATATATATTTTTACAATATGTACTGCATTTTGCTTAAGTTGATATTGGCATGATGGCACATTTTCAATATACAACTGACAGGTGCCATCACGCAGATTAGAAGAAGAATCCTCATCATTAATGGCCCTTAGCTTCATCTCATCAACTTGCCGTCTGACTGTGTACACCTTGACGTAAACCAGCCCATGACAGCACTTCTACCTACAGTTTCTTCTCTCTGCGGCTTTGACACCACATGCTTACACTTGCATACTGGCAGCTAAGAAAAGCCCTTGGGCAACATTCCTCTGTCTGCCATATAAGGAGTGCCAAAATAGAGTCAATGAGCCTGCAAATTTGGGCAGACTGCTCTCTACCTCTCTCTAGTGGCTATTTGCAGGTGTTTTATTTCACATGTACTTGACTTTTTACACTGCACACATATACACCATCCATCCCTCCATCCATCTTCTACCTCCATGTGAGGGTCACATATAAACCAAAACCTTAAAATCAGTTTAAATGTTGTGGCTATAAATGTACACACAGTTAGATGGAAATTAGGACTCATGATTGAATGGTTTGTTCTTGTCTTATGCTGAAATAAATAATGTATTATTACCGTAGTGCAGGGAACATCTTGTTTTCTCTCTCTATCTGGTTGTAAAATATTCTGTATAGACAATTAATAATGTCAGTTTGTTGGTGGTGTTGTTAAATGGCAGGTCTCGTCCAATAATACTGCATTACTACCTTCTGAATTCCTCTTCCTCCTGGATTGTTTTTTATTTCCAAGTCTTCTACTCCATATTTTCCTTTATTTTCGTCAAACACATTATGTAGATAGAAATCGCCTGAAGCCAACAACACATAGAGTTGAGCAAATATTTGTAAGGAAGCTATACACTGATCAGTCACAGCGTTAAAACACATAATTAGTTTTAATGTTATGGCTGATGGCTCTATTGTATAAGACTATAGATTTTACAAAGACATGCGGCAGATTGGGTGTATGATTAATGGGGATGTCACCTTGTGTTGTTTTAAAGTTTTATAATAAGACCTTTAATGTATTTTCAGGTCCGTGTTGCAGCAAATTTTGTGATGCACGCTCCTCCAGGAGAGTTCAACGAAGTCTTTAACGGTGAGCCCATTTTCTTATCGACATCTTTAGGGTTCCCTCAGTGTGTGTGTGTAAGAGCTGAATGATGTGGAAACAGCTTCACATTGTGACTTTTTTTGATAGAGAGTGTGATTTGCAATATTTTTAAACGTTCACACTGTAATAGACTTAATTAACACACTATACCTATTGTTATTACCAAACTGAGAATTGCGTGGGAAATAAAATGGTGTTACCATTACATTACCTCCCTATTATATTTTTACCATACTATTACCTTGTTTTTATTGTGATACAATGTCAACTGTTGCTGTATCTGTTATCATAAGTTGTAAAATAAGTAGATAAAATAAAGTTAATTCTTACTCACAGATGTGCGACTGTTACTCAACAATGACAATCTTCTCAGAGAGGGTGCCGCTCAGTGAGTAATGTTTCTGATGTTTTGTTTTTAAAAGAGCCAATTGTTGATATTGTTCACATGCACACAACTTGTATTTGTATTCTTTTTTTGGTGCAGTGCCTTTGCCCAGTACAACATTGATCAGTTTACACATGCCAAAATTAATGGCTATGAGGATCAGGTAAGTTGTTTTTGAGAAGAAAAACATGTTTTATTTAGCACGAGCACTCATGTCCCAGTGTAAATGTTGAATTATGTTGATTATTCTAGTTTCACATGTTAAATGATCAGATTTAATAAGTGTAACACAATCGTTTTATTACTTCACATTACTTTTTTTTAAGAATGAGAATACGTTAATCTTAATTAATATTCAACGATGTCTTGTGGCCCATCTGCAGTACCTTTGTTCACTCACCAGGGGGCATGTCCTACACTTGTTGAGTAACTGATTTACAGTATAATCATTGTAATGCTCACATAGATGACCAGAGTAACAGAAAGGTTCCCCCCTCTCTCTGTTTTTGTCTGCAGGTTCTGATTACAGAGCATGGAGACCTGGGTCATGGCCGCTTCTTTGACCCTCACAACAAGATCTCCTTCAAGTTTGACCACCTAAGGAAAGAGGCCAGTGAAGTGCAGCCCCACGAGGGTGAGGCAGCTCTCAGGTCATGGAGAGACGCTTGTGATTCTGCCTTGACAGCCTACGTCAAGCAGCACTACTCTAATGGAGTCTGCACTGTAAGATCGTCACCCAGTCGGCACTGTAGCTGCCTCATTCACCGCCACACGCCATCGCCCACTCATCGTGTTTTATCTGCTGCAGGTTTATGGGAAGACAATCGATGGCCAGAAGACCATCATCGCTTGTGTCGAGAGTCATCAATTCGAGCCTAAAAATTTCTGGTATCACAAATCTTCGAATTAAATTCATTCCGACAGTTGTGTTGCAGCTGCATGGAGGCAATACTGTATTATTGTGCAAAGGTTTTTGTTTATTTCAAATGCACTCCTCTACACTTGCTTTTTCTCAGGAATGGCCGTTGCCGATCTGAATGGAAGTTCAACATCTCTCAATCTACAGCGCAGGTGGTTGGAGTCATGAAAATGCAGGTAGGTTGTGAACTGCAAAAATACTATTTGACTACACAAACAGCGACCTGGTTTGCACATGTACAAGTCAAACATACATACTGAATATACTGGGAACTTCACCACTATATTTCCTCACAGCCCTGCCATCTTGTGCAGAAGAGCCTGAGATTTTGGGGAACAAACAATAACTAAACTCTGAAGCATTTTAGAGAACATATCTTCCTCAACACTTAACTTATGTGGAAAGGTCTGTGCTGAAATAAAGGAGTCTCAATAGATTTAAAAAAAAAAAACACTAGAGATGGAGAGAGTCTGAGTTAATAATAAACCTGAGCTGTCTTTCTGGAAACAGCTGAAGTATTACAGTGGATTTCTGTCATGCATCCTTGCTGAATCAACACAATGATGTCCTTTTTAGTTTGTATTCTGTGTGCGTGGGTTTTCTCCAAATACTCCATCTTCCTCCCACAGTCTCATAACATGCACATTGGGGATTAGGTTGAGTGGACACTTTTAATTGACCATAGGTGTGACCATGAGATTTAATGTTTGTTCATTTCTGTAGGTTGGTCCTGCCTTTCATCCCCATGTCATGCCCTGCAAATTCCACTGAAGTATTTTGTTTATGTTTAATTGTGGCAAATTGTCACTTTTATTTTGGAAGGGGATAATCGGTTAATGTGTTGTTGGTGTTTAAATTGAAAATGTAATTTTGCAGTTAAGGAAAAATAGAGATGTCCTCTACTGAATTGATACCTCTCTGCAGTGCTTTTCCTGCGTGTCGTGAGAGTTCACACTTACACCAGAGCGTCTGTATAAGGGGAGCAGGTTGACTCTCTGCAGTCTCCTTAAAAGTAGAGCCACTGCTGTGCCTTATTCTCAACAGAGGTGGTGTTAATAGTACACATGAAGGCAGTTCTGTTCCACTGTCCTCACTGCAGTGTGTATTTCTGTGTATCCCAGGTACATTATTACGAGGATGGAAATGTTCAACTGGTCAGCCATAAAGATGTACAGGAACCACTCACTGTGTCTGTAAGTATTTCAAAACATTTTCTATTTTAATCTTTGAAGAGTTACTTTATGTAGGAAGAGGCAGATTATTGTTTAAGCATTGCCCTTAGTGAATTTGTGTTGAGTTACACCTTTTGTTTTTGCAGAGTGAGAGCCAGACTGCTAAGGAACTGGTGAAAATTATTGAGGATGCAGAGAATGAATACCAGGTATGTGGCCACTAAGAAACACAGGAACACCCTCAGTGTTGAAGTGAACTAGAAATGATATATTGTGTTTACATGTCATTAATCCCGATCATTAAAACATGGATCATTATTTAGATCCACAGCAAAATTTGACGCATGCATAGATATTATCATTCTACATATGTATGGTTGTTAAAAATGGTCACTGTTCATCTTTCTTTGACAAATTCGCAACTGAAAAATATTTTTGATCCATACCCCACATTTTCGTACTGTTGTTTCAAGGAAGTTGGTTCAGTTTTTGCTGAAAACGAACAACTACATTGTGTTATTATGTTTTCAAATGGTCCATCCATCCATCTGTCCTATGCTGATGAGCGCAACATCTCAGCATCAACTTAAACAAAGTAAACAAAAGCAGCCTGAACTTGTCCTTATTCTGCTTTATTAAATCTGCTTTATTTATAAGAGGATCCAGAATGATACTGAGTCGCACAGAGCCTGCACAGAAAAAAATTCTTTCCTATAGGGGGGGCATGACAGAAAATAATAGAAAACCACTGGTTTAGACATTTGACATTTAAGTTGAAAGACAATTCAACTTACTTTCCATCCTCGTTTGGCATACATGTTCAGTTTTTTTCTTTATTCATTCCATTTACCCGGAACTGACGGACAACACTGTTGTACAAGTCGCTTTTTAACATGTTATTCTGTCTTTTTTTTTCAAGACGGCCATCAGTGAGAACTACCAAACCATGTCAGACACCACCTTCAAGGCCTTACGCAGACAGCTTCCAGTCACACGCACCAAGATCGACTGGAACAAGATCCTCAGTTACATGATTGGCAAAGAGATGCAGCATGCTTAGAGGACGAGGACAGACGTGGTCAGGGTTATGACATTTTGGGGGAGGTTGATGCTTGTGTGCCGTAACAGATTGTCCTGTATGTCCCTCTGAAGGAGACGTCACTGCTTCTGCTGAGTTCTAAGAAAGGATGCCTTTAAAATGAGTGACTAAACAATGTTGCTCTTTTGAAAACTTACTGTATATTAATATTATTTGCCTTTGGTGACACTGTGAAAGTCCTGCCATTAAAACTCTCACATGTCACAAGGCTCTCTTGAGTTTCATGTAGCAACAAATGTACACTTCCTAGAAAAACACAATTCTCTCAGAGCTTCCGATACCTCTATAGTTCTTATTTTTTTGAAAGAGATACAACTTGATGTGTTACCCAACTGGAGAGAGACTTGACTTATGCATTCGTAAGTTGTAGCCATTCCATTTATGGAAAAGCAAAGATGTCTTTTCTTTTAAGTGTGTCCTTCCTCTAAAGTTATTTTATTTCTATAGGGAGACATGAGTATTGACGTCCTCCCACCTGTCATCTGCCTTTAGCGTTTGCAATATTTTTTTATACAAACTGTAAGTACAATATTCTTGAAATAAATGTTACCTTTCAAGGAATGATCGTTTGTGTTGTTATTAGTGACACATGTGTATTATTGTTGGGGGTTTTTGCTCTTCTGTGACAGTAAACTGAATACATTTGGAGGTTCTGTGATCACACAGTATCACATTCTGTTAATGAATGTGATCTATTACCTTCAGGCCAACATTACACATCAATTAAGTATTAACATCTATCACACTACTCAACAAGAAGTGCTAAATGACATGTAAAAAGAAAACAGTACGATACGGACGTGTTTAGCACTGGCACTTTATTCTGGCCCTTTATTTTGCACATCAGTTTACAGAACCACAGGATTTTAATTTCCATCAAGTGTTTCAGAACATTTGCAATATTTGATCCTATATGATTTTTTGTTGTGTTAT
The DNA here is from genome assembly GCF_958295425.1 of Solea solea. NCBI lineage: Eukaryota > Metazoa > Chordata > Actinopteri > Pleuronectiformes > Soleidae > Solea > Solea solea. The sequence goes on along the minus strand of NC_081139.1, from coordinate 11,978,370 downwards.
TTAAGTGTGTTGTATGTTCTCTGTATACACTGTGCTTTCACTATGAGCCAGTTTATTGCAATTTATAGCTTTGTCTCTCCATGACACTGTCTGGTACGAAACCAAGGGAGTTTCCTGGTGTTGTGTGAACGGTTAGCTGAATATCCTTGAACAGCACAGCTGCACACTCTCTATCTGCCCATGTTTTACTTATTTCCCTATGAATGAATGCACATTCTCCATATCAGTCTCCAGTTGCCTTCTGTAGCTGTACTATGGTGCCTCATGGTCGAGACGTTTCCTGGCAGGACGGAGATAGACGTAGTGAGAGCAAGAGACAGAGCAAGTTTAAGGCAAAAATTAGTCTATTACCTTTATTGAACTATGTATGCTGATGTTTAAAAGGAGCTAAACGTCACCCAGTTAAAGAGAGAGACAAGCACAGCAGGCCGACAAGAGGACTGAGCACTGAGCAGACAACACTTCTGCATCCAGCAGCAGTACAGTAGCAGGGACGCAGCCTAGACACAGACACCTGTGAGTGAGTTCATGGAAAGTCCCTATAGGGGCAGTTCTTTTGAGAAACTGGGGGGGGGAACCTTTTTCTCTTCATGTGAGTAAGCAGAGCCAAGGGTCAGCCCTCAGCCTTTAGGGGGGCCGAAGCAGAATTTGGTGTGGGGCCCCCCCCCTCCAACTACGCGGGGTCACCTGTGCTTGACTATTATTGACACATTACACTTTAATGTTATCAATTGTATTAATACAGACAGATTATGAACTACTCTTCCCCTGGGCACAGATGCATAAGGACCACCCTATTTGATCAAGAGTGGGTGGATCCAGGATGGGGGGTCTGGGGCTCCTCCCGCAGAAATTTTTGAATCTGGTAAATGCATTTTCCTATATCCTGGTGCATTTTGAGAGCTGGAGAAGGGCAATACATAAATGGGTTCAGATTCATAGCCTTTTGTTTTTTGACTTATTAAGGTAGTGACTTGGGCTTCAGGGACCCTTGACCGCTTGGGCCCAGTCGGCTCATTCAGTAATCCATCCTTGCTCACATGCCAACAATGTTTTGGGGCTCCCCTCTAGACGTGTGCCCCTTGGTAGACCCCTGTATTAATATAGTCACTATTTACACCAAACCAGACACTTTTTAACCTTAGAGGGCACTGAGATCACAGATTTATTTTAAACTTTCATATTCAAAGTGAAGCAAGTGTGGTTTACTGAAGTTAAATTGAAAAATTCATTCATTCATGTCACTTGTTACTTAATATGTTTAAAAACAAACAAACAAAAAAACCAAACACTTGATTGGGGGCCAACTTGTGGCCAGGAGGCCCTTAGTTCACTAATGCCTCGGGCCGGCCCTGGTAGTCATCATGGTGTGGTGATTCATGGTGCGATTTCAAAAGTGAAACTTACGGAGAAGAAGTAGAAGAAGAAGAAGAGGCTGGATTTACTTTGTAGCGAACATGTTTCCCCGCAGCCTGCCGTGTCCTCCCATCTCCACTTCCACAGCATCGCACACGCAACATACAAGCAAAACGTTTTTCTCTTCATGTGAGTAAGCAGAGCCAAGGGTCGGCCCACGTCCCTGATGTGACGTGTCATCACTCACACGCAAAAAGAAATAATATTTGGATTATCAGATATTTTTCTTCTCCCTCGTATTTACGCTTCCGTAGTTAGGAAGAGGGGGCGTAGTGAAAGTTAAGTCTGCTCTACATCTCCCACCTCTTCATCACTCCTCTTCCTTCTCCTCACGTCTCTCGACTTGTTGTACTTTGTTGTTTCATAAAAGTAACGGAATTAAATTAACGTTCTCGTTTCGACGATGCCGTCGTCCAAAGCGCTCGAATATGGTCGGGACTTCTTCGACTTTTTGGGGGACAGAAGGTCCATCACTCACGAGAAAGAGCTGAAGAGAATCTACGACTTTGAATTCATGAGCAGGTGAGCTGTGTGTGTGTGTGTGAGTGTGTGTAAAGATTCAGATCAGTGTGCGTTTTCAGTGTTTTCACCCTTTCACCACCATGTCTGTCATGTCCACAGAAGAGGAAATGAAGGCCCCCAGTTCTCCACTGTTATTTCTGCTCTTTTGAAGGCAAAGAAAGCCTATAAAACCGAGGGGAGAATCTACTTAAATGACATTAAGGTAGTGTATATATGTATGTGTGTGTGTGTGTGTACTTAATTCAACAGCTGCTTGTCAGTACAGTTATTATCATTTCTGGGGAAAAAAAAGAAGAAAATGGCTGAACACATTTTGGGCACAAATAACTTCAATTGGTAACACACAAGCCTGTAAGAATCAGTGACACGTAATGGTAAAAAGCAGGTTGTAATTAAATCAGTGCCATGTTGTGCTACTGAAAATTCTTTGTCACCTGCAAACCAGGCACCTATTTAGACAAAACCAGCTGTCAACCACACTGGTGTCCTCTCATGTACGTCATTTATCATCTATTTTCCCCTAAATGGGAACATATTTGCAAAATTTACATTGCACTATTGAAGAATGGAGAGATTGAGACCAATACTGTCTCAGGAAATTGCTTACTGGCAATATACATATCATTTTCCCCATAAGACTTACATTTGAATAGAGTTAAATCATCATGTTATCTCTGCCCCCTGCTTTAGGTCCAAGTGAACTATGACCAGTGGCGGAGGAGGCCCCGGGCCTCTCAGTCACACAGCTCCAGCACTCAGAGCACAGCCATGATGTCTGCAGCCTCCTCTAACTCCCCGACCCTTATGGCCCCTGCGCTGACCTCCGAAAAGAAGCTGGCTGCAGAAGTCCTTCACAAGTTAAAAACTGAGAAGTGAGTACTGTGCAGCCCTGTAGAACCTGATAATGTAATAAATCCCTGATAATGTAATAACCCCGATAATGTAATAAAAATTTGCACTTGAGTCCATTTAAAATGTAATAAAACCTGATAATGTAATAACTTCCCAATTATGTAATAAAGTGCATTATTTTTTACCAATAATGTAATAAAGTATTACATTAACGGGAGGTTATTACATGCATTCAACATCTTGAAATTCAAAGGCACTTGGCCGTGGCAGCCAATCAAACATGACGTCGAGGTCACCAAACAGGAAGTAAGCCAATTTCTCTGCAACCCTTTAACATATTTTAACCAAACTTGCCTTTGAATTTCAAGATGTTGAATGCATTCGTGTGGCATGGTCTGAAGATCATCTGAACGATGTTTTGAGAAGATTACACAAAATGTGTGATGGTTATGGATCAAATCAAAGATGGCAGAAAATCCAATATTGCCGAAAAAAACATTAAGGATGCGTTGAACTCATCTTGGCCCAAGGGTTCCAGTGATACATCGTTTGTGAAAAACGGATTAACAAGTCAAAAGTTAATGTACATACATGCATGTCCAACTTTGTCCTGTTGATGGCGCTAGAGCTGTCGAGCTTGCGTTGCTTACACAGTATAACGGGTGGTCTGCTGTTAAATTATTACAATATTGGGGAATTATTACATTATCAGGACCTACAAAATGAAGGCTAACCTGATAATGTAATAACTTCCTGTTAATGTAATACTTTATTACATTATTGGTAAAAAGTGTATTACATTATTGGGAAATGCACTTTATAACATTATCAGGAAGTTATTACATTATCAGGTTTTATTACATTTTCAATGGAGTGCATTGTGCACATTTTTATTACATTATGGGGGTTATTACATTATCAGGGATTTATTACATTATCAGGTTCTACAAGTCCTACTAATTAATTTACATTGCTTTATGCTTTGCTTTCCTGTTTTCATTTCTTTCATTTCTATCGAGGGGTTTTGAGTTGGGTCAAGTGAAGTGGATTTTCTAGTGACATGAGATCCACATAAAAAATTAGTCGCATTTTGTTCTGACTTTGTGTGATGATATCAGAACAGGAAACTGATGCAAGCTCGACATTAACAACACATATTCACAGGAAACAGGGGTTCGAAACTTATCGCATAGAGGAAAAGCTGTACCTTCTGTGGCGGTTACAGTATTGTCTGCCAGATGGCAGAAGGAGGAGGTTGGTCCCTATGAGAGAGGCGGGAGGTTTTTTTTCATCATGCTGGTGCCTTAACAAGAAGGTTACATTGTAATGAACAGGGGTATGAATTTATGAGTCTTGTTATGAACTGGCATCTTCTGACTTGAGATTATACCCCACTTCTAGACGTAGTCCCTCTAAAGCCCAGCAAAAACAAAACATTTTTGTCTTAGGTCAGTCATTCTACGGGTTCAGGATCAGGATATACAGATGGGTCTGGGTAAATTAAGTTTGAATTCATTTATCAAACATAAATAAACAGTAATGGCCTAGTAATAGACTAGAGAAATGCTCTATTGTGCTTAAATCTGATTGACATTTTGAACAGGGTCGTAATACTAAATACTAAATAATGTATAACTGTTTTTTGTGTAAAGCTGTTGGAGAAAATCAAGCTAATAATAATGACAATCTTATAAATGCACTCTGGTTTGTATTGTCTCACGAGGTTCATGTATTACTGTTGAGTCAGCTCTAACAAAGATTTGTGTGCTACAATAAGAGTATCTGTAAAGTGTTGTTCTTCACTAAGTGTTACAGTAGAGGTTGTAAATTAACCCTGCACCAAGAAGACAAGGGATAGATGTATTGCAGCGTGCCGCCTGCATGTATGAAAGAGATGCCGTCTGAAGTTTATGAAGTTGTTAAAGTGACTAAGTACGTAACATCACAAAACTATTAATTATGGGATAAATAGCTGATATATCAAGATAGAAAATTAGTAGATTCGCTCAGAGACCCCACCACGACAAAGCGTTTGGGAAACACTATCTTACATGATAAATAAAAGAGTAAAAAGTCAGTTTATAATTAAAAAAAATATATATAATATGGTGATATAAATATCACCATGGATAAAAACAGATGATTTGCTACATCCGCATTTGTGCTTCGCATTAACCTTTAGGCTTCCTCAGTCTTAGTCGTTCTAGCTTCTGATTGGTTAGTTAAAGGACATGTGCTCTATGATAAGTGTAACGAGGGAGCAGTAGTGTTGTTGTTGTTTGTTGTGGCAAAAATTGTCGTATTGGGGTCTGATGTGGAAATAAAGTTGCGTCAAAGTTGATTTGTTGAACGGTGGTTTATTTCTTTGCAAAGAGAGAGTCAAAGAGGGCTCTGAGGAACAGAGATAAATCACATAGCTTTATAGTTCTTGCGTCATGACCCCTATCTGCGTATTCCACAAAAGGCGCCAGTTTGGAGACGAAATTGGCCTTGAGTAGAGAAGGCCGTAAATGAGGTTTTCTGAGCCTTTCTCAGATTGCAGTGGATCTGTTGAGCATGAACCCTTGATACTAAGTTTAGAGGTATTCCACCAAAATGTATCTCTTGGGAACGAAAGAAGCGAAAAGGGATTACATTCATAACCTTGCTCAGACTTTATCTTTAAAAAAGTTTCAAGAACACACTGAACTATAAATATTTTTGTACCATGTTGGCATTAGTTGTTAATGGAAGAGCCTGCTTCACTCCCTGTTCACACAGGAAAACGCTGAAAGCTAACAAGGGGGGCATCGAGATCACCTCAGACCCTGAGGAGAAGTTTGGGAGGGTTCGGCTCACTGTTGATGGTCTAGGAGAGCACGTCATCAAGTTCCTCATTGTGAACAAGGGCGCAGACTCCGTCCACTTCACCTTATACGCTGTCCTGCATCAGCTTCGCTGTTTTACTCTGAAGGGTAAGAGTGTGACCAGGGCCGCTCCACTGCTCCTCTGTTCAGGTAAGAAAAACGTCTGCTTTTGTTTATACTGTATGAACTTTATTTATACACATAAAATAAAACACATTAGGATTCCCCACCTTCCCTCTTGTACCTCATCAACCTTTTTATTGAGGGGTGGAGCATTTACTGACGGACACACAGCCTAACCTTACAAGCAGAAAAGACTCTTTCTGTGTGGAGTTCTGGCTCCTGAATGAAGCAAGTCCAGGTCATATTTCCCCTGTGGTGTGTCCAGAGACAGCTACTATGCATGTCCACATACATACACATGCCACAGCTCCATTCATACTTACATTTTCCTTTGAGTGCTGAGTTGTACATATTTGGGTCACCATAGACTTTCTTACGTAACCTCAAGCAAGTGTCCATGGTGTAACAGTCTTCATCATTGAGCCTTTTGACTTAGTGATGTTAACTTCATATCATGTGGATTTTTGTGGACGTGTGAAGTATGAGTTAGTCCTAAAATGATGATGGACACTGGTGGGATTGTTTCCTATTTAATGTCCACAAAAGTAACTCAAAAGGAACTTTTACCCCAAGGTCACAAGATTACTACCCTAAAAATACATATATCTGCACAGAATTTTACCTGTTCATAGATGTTAGTACTTAACATAATGTTCTTTGGATTTATTTAATTATGAACTGTGCATTATTGATTGGGAAATTCACAAAAATCACATGTTTTAATGAAAAAATAAATAAATAAATAAATCACCCTTTTAATTGGATCTTCCAAAATCTAAGTAGTTCTTCCTTCATGCTCAGTAGTTTTTGAGTAGTCCTGCCAACAGGCAACACTGAAAACATCACCTGCTCGAAGTAGGTACTCATTTTTTATCTGTACTCTGCCTTTATTACAACAGGTGAGAGCTATGAAGTTGGGGTTTGGTGCAAGCTTGAGGATTATGGATATTTCCCGACCACAATTTACTTCGAGTTCTGCCCCAGTGTTGCACAGTCTGCGCACTTCTGCATTGTGAGAGAGATTGCAGTTGCTGCCAGGACCAGCCTGGCTAAGGAGCTGGGGTCTGTGGTTCCTTACAAACCACATGAGGTGATCAAACACAAGCCAGTCAAGAAGACCTTGATAGAAGAGGGAGTACCTCCTGAATAGTAAGTTGTGAAAACAAGTCTTAATCTCATCGATTTACTGTTATGAATAATACAAAATGTATTTGTGTTTTGTTCTTCTCTGCAGTTCTGGTGTGTACTGTTTAATGGAAATGAAATTAGGATCCTACAGGTGTCCGCATTATCTGAAAGAACTGGCTAAACAAAGGTTGGAGGACTCCAGTTATCTCTCTCCAGCTGCAAAACGGAATCTTCAATCAGTGAGGTGAGAGAATTATGTAAAACATTCATGTTAACCCCATGTTTGTCGGGTTAAGTAGTTAATTACACCGACCCTCTTGTGTATGTGTCTGCATTGTGTGCCCAGGAGCCTCCTCCAGTCTTCCCTTGAGATGCAGAACTACAGTCAAAGGTTTCACCCGCTGCTTCACCTGGAAGAGTTACAGATGGAGGTGGACATTGGAAAATATGACCTCCACGATCGAACCATGAGTCTTGACCCAAGAAACAGAGACCTGGTTACACTCAATGTAAGAACATTTGAAATGATTGCTCTTTTGTTTGTAAATCCAAGAAATGAAAAGTCTAGTGTCGACCAACCTTGCTCAGACCTGATGTGAAGACATGAATTACTCGTATGACTGGTGTGAAAGAAATTCTTGAGTCATCAGTGTTGAGTAAATCACATCTTCACTGCATGCATGGATTTTTGCATGGAGGAGAGACACTGTCACCAAGGACGTCTAAAATGGTCTCTCCCTTCCTCCAAAAAGCTTCACCACTTATACACAAACATCAAAGTAAAACAAGAACAGACACCATACCTAATGTTTATGACCCTAGTAGATGTTATCTAATGTTTACCCTAACAGATGCCATTATGTGCAACCCTTACGTTGACCTTTCCTGGTGACCTTTCCCTATCATATAATCACCCCAGCATTCATTCACAGCTTGACTGTTAATTGTAGAACATTACAGGAAACAAGAAGAAAACCAGTTATTTCCCACACTGGGACATGTGTCCACTTTCTTTTACATATTATAAATGCAAATGAGCCCCCGTGATCAATAAGAGCTGAAAGGAAAAACAAACAAACCCTCCTTCGTCTCCCAACAGGTTCCTGGCGTCGCAGAGAAGCGGCCATCTGTATTTCGAGGAAGCTGTGTGAGGGTGTCCAAATCTGAGGACACGGAGCAGCCAGTCACTGCATACACTGGATATATTCACAAAGTAGAGCTTGACAGTTTGAAGCTGGGCTTCTCAAAAAGGTTTGTCAGACCCAACCATACTTGACTACCTGAAATCTAGACAAACGGACGTAACTCACCATATTTCTTTTCTTTTATCCCGTGATCCTCCTTTCAGGTTTTTGCAGATATTCAGGGACGACATCAAGTTTGACGTGGAGTTCGTTCTCCACCGTTTGACCTTGAAGCTGCAGCATCGTGCGGTGGACTTGGCAGAAAAACATGGGCTCGGAGAGGTGCTCTTCCCAACTGGTCCAGCAGTCACTAGTCTCGCCTTACCTCAACTCAGGTACAACATTGTATAGATGTATAGATGTCACTACACAGCTACAACAACGCGGGTGCAGTAAAAACATGAAAACAGAGGGAAAGAAAAAAAATTTATGATTTTAGCCACTTAACAAATACCACATGTAATAAAGTCTAGGTCAGCTAAAGTGTTTCCTGCTTTATCTCGCCATTAGACAGCCTTTTCTCACTGTAAAATCGGTGAGGAAGAAAACTACAAAAAAACCAACTTGTAAGTCCATCAAGAAAATCATCAGCAGCTTTAGTTCATGGTCTACTGCTGCCTAGGCTAAGAATTGTGTTTTACTTACATACACCCAACCAAAGGATTGCAAACACCACAGAATAAGACATTTGAACATCAACAACTCCTTTGATGAGCTGATTCTTTTTCTATGAACTTTGGCGTGGGGAAGTGAAAATGCTAAATCTGCTGTTTTGCCATTGGATTCCGATGACTGGTTCACAAAGTAAAGTGATGAATTTATTATTTAAGCTTCAAGTGTGGAACATCCTATCACCCTATGAGGAAGTCTGAGTCATTACCAAAACACTGTTGGTGTCTCTGTGAGATGTTTCCCCCAGAAACTAAATACAGATATTAGTGCGACGCCTCACAGAATCCCTGCCGCCTTTGTGATGACCTGCCCCGCCCTAATTAGTCTCACCTGTGTCTCGTTGTCGCTCCCTAACGAGTGTGTATGCTCACCCTTTTCCCTTTGCTGGCTGCCATATAGTCCTTGTCTGCTTATTGTGTTCTGTCTGTGTATTCCCTGTGGTTTCTGGCTCTTTGTAAGTTTGTCCTACTCTCGTGGCAGACTTGAGAAAATCCACTAGGTTGTTTAGTATCTAGGTATCATAAATACAACGACTCACACATTCCTCTATCCAGAGCTGGTGTTCATTATAGAAACAGCCATAATTTACACACTTACAAACTCCCACTTTGGGTTAAAAGGAGCACTCCTGTGTCCCTCTGTAGTTTCGTTTTTCATAAATCTGCTGAGAGACGATAAGACAGAGGAATGGAGTCCGCTCAAGGTTGTCTGTCCTTTGAGAAAGATTTGTGCCGGGCATCTTTACCCCGAGAGGCTCAGCCTCCAGTTTTCGTTAGATATGTGTTGGTGATATGTTTTAACCCTGGGGCTTGCCAGCCAGAATCGGAGAGATTGCCATACTGTTCATGTCCGGCATTGTCTCTGTTCTGGGTTAGGGTTAGGATTAATGTTGCGTTTCATCGTGTTTGTACAGCATATTAACGTCAACGCTCCGATAACATTCCGTAGAGAAGCAACATTTTCACCATTTTGGTGGTTCAGCAGCAGCCCTCTACCCTCTCTCTCCCTCTCTTCCTCTTCATCCGCAGCACCTGCAGCCTTGCAGCCTCGCAGCAGAAGTCTGCTCCTCTTTCTGTTCTTCTTCTCTACGTCATTACCTCATCTTTAGGAATTTTAACATTGGCTGCCATGATTTGCCGAGCTTGTGTGAGTCTGCTTCTCAGCACAGGGGGCCTGTGTCTGACACACGACTTCATTCGACAAAAATCCTTAACTAGCACATTAACTATCACTTTATATTCTTTAACATGACAATATGAACTCACTTTTCTAAATATATGGGATTAGAATATTACATATAAATATTTCACTCTCTACAGCTTGTTTAACCGTCAGCTCGAAAACAACCCAGAGCAATGTGCTGCGATCCAGCACATTGTAGCCGGATCATCTAAGCCAGCTCCTCATCTGGTGTTCGGGCCGCCTGGAACTGGAAAAACGATGACTCTGGTTGAAGCCATTCATCAGGTATTAAATGAGCATCTGTTGCACTGAATTCATCTCCAAAAGCAACACATTTAGAATGCATTAAAAAGTCCTTGCTACAAAAATGCCAAGCATTTTCTAGTTGTAGCTTTTTCAAGGTGAAGATTTTTTGTTGTCTCATCGTACAAAAATGAAAAATTCAAAGGTTTTGGAATTTTTCCCCAGACAAAATAAGGCGAGTGACATTGTTGTGCAATTAAAACAGAAAAAGTCATCATAAACCCAATCTGCCGCATGTTTTTATAAAATCTATAGTCTTATATATATATATATATATATATATATATATATATATATATATATAAAATACAGCGTGTTTTATCGCTGTGACTGATCATTGTATAGCGTCCTTACAAATATCTATCTACATACTCACATGACATTGTCAAAACAATTACAAAAATTACATGACAAATATGGTCAATCATCAAAATAATAATTATTGTCACCCTTAACACAAATATAGGTAAACAAATATTGTCTTCTTTGGGACATTACTGTGCTTTTTCTGCACTTCTTTAAATGTATTTAATGATCTTTTTTCAAGATGCATTACATTTCCAGTTACGTATTTACTTAAGGATTACTTTATAGAAATGAATTGATCTTATATTTAACATTATAAGCACCAGGGGGCGCTGTCTAACAAAGTAAGATAAGGTAAAAACAGAAGGGATAGGTAATTATCCATTGGGAGCTGAGCTGTAATGTAGTAGTTGCATTATGATCATAGATCACATTTTCCCCTTTACCTTCCCGCTGGATGCAAATGTGCATTTCACAGTATGAGCTATCTGCGCTCCTGATTCATGCAGTTTGTCATTTTAACCAGTTTATATTACTATGTCAAATGTTCAGGCGCTCATTGCAACTGTCTGAAATGAGCGTAAACACGTTAGTACATGTCGGCCTGAGTGACGTCAACGATGTTCCAATGTGTTGGGTCTTTATGTGTGAGATGTGGTTCATGAATTCTTGCATCATCAGGTCAGCAAGGCAGACTCATCAGTCCACATCCTCGCCTGCGCACCTCAAAACGCTGCATGTGATGTACTCTGGGAGAGACTGATTCCGCCCATGGGTCCTGGTAATGTTTACCGTCTGTGCGCCTTAAACAGAGACCTGAGCAGTGTACGGAGGCAACTACTGGTGAGAAACTGCATCCTTTGTTTGTTTTTTATCACACCTGTGTGTCTGGCAATAGCCAGGTCGTCTGTACGTTACTTTTTAACAATATAGATCAAGAATGGCGTGAGGGTCCGTGTTGTTACACATACACTTTCAAATTTGGTAAAAAAACAAAACAAAAACACTCACAAATGAACTGAGCAGAATTTGGTGATTGAAGGTCAAAGGTCATGTTTTTATAAACAAAATAAATGAAGAACAACTATAGGATTCCCTATTACATTACTTACATTTGGTGTTCAGGTTGAAGTGACATATTATGTCCAGTTTTTCTGTTGATGTCACTCAGACACAAATAACAGATCTTCAATTTCCGATTTGCTTAACACTTCCAGACATATTGTAACTGGGATCAGAGTACGGAAGGCTTTGTTTTTCCTAAAAAAGAAGTTCTGATGAAATACAAAGTCATAGTCACCACTATGCTCACAGCTGGCAGGTAAGAGCTGGTTTCTTCTAGTCATTCATAACATAACATAACACCATGAGTGATAGTCTGAGTGTAAAATCTCTGCTTTGTGTTGTCACATGTCAGACTTGTGTCGGGAGGCATCCCGGTCGGCCATTTTACCCATGTGTTTGTGGACGAAGGAGGCCAGGCAGTCGAGCCAGAGTGTGTCATTGCAGTCGCAGGTAAACTATTATTAAATTATTGGTATATTACTATATTATTAGTATAAGAGCCTTTGTACTATTTTCTGTGAAACCTTCATGAGACAATCGACAACGTCTTAAGCTCCAGTAAGTGAGCTATCAAACATGATTTCCGAAATATATAATACATTCCACAACTCTTATTGACTTAACAGTGAATTAAACTCCCATGTTTTCACTGTAAAATAAATAGATGTTTGTATGTTTGTATTCTTCCCTAACCCATGCACCTCCCCTCCAACACATGCTAGGGTTTAGGGCTGCAATGATTATTTGATTAATTCATTATTAGTCGATTACTAAATTATTCATCAACTATCATCAATTTCTTTTTTTTTTTAAATAAATAAAACAAGCTTCTTAAATGTGAATATTTTCTGGTTTAATTTCTCCATTTCACAAAGAAATCACAAAAAGAAAAAAAAACAATATTTTGTGAACAAAACAAAACAAGACATCGGAGAATATCATCATTTCGAGGTTTGGGAAACACGGATCAACATTTTTCAACACACAACCTCCTTAGAGTGGGACAAACAAACTGTGCAAGAGTCACACACTGGACACAATGTACAGCACTGCATTACACCTGCATGTCCTCCTGCTGTGATTGGTGTAGTTCATCAATTAAAAAGAATAAAGGCAAACTTAGAAATGCAATGAATGTGCAGGACAGAAGTTTGGGTTTGTAGATGTGTGTCCATTTTCATCCTTGTCTCATCGATGGTGAATTACTGGGACCGTTATCTCTAAATTAAAAATGGCTCACCAAATATACTGTTTGTACATTGTGCAAAAACACTGCTATTATTACTCCTTGTGTAACATGTTCACATTGTGTCTCAGGTCTGCTCGCTCCAGGGAAGGGTCAGTTGGTGCTGGCAGGAGATCACAAGCAGCTGGGACCGATCATTCACTCTCCTCTTGCTTTGAATAATGGACTCGGTGAGACGTCTTTGTCCTGATGTATTTTACAGTACTCCTCGATGTGGCCTTTTTGTCACACAACTTTATCACATGATTCAATGACATGGTTTGAACGACCTTCAGGGCTTTCTCTGCTCGAGAGGCTGATGAAAACCAACGCGTTATATGAGAAGAATCAAGACTCTGGACACTTTGACAGCCGCTTTGTCACCAAACTGTTACGAAACTACAGGTGTGTCTTCTTGTTTTCTTCTTCTTTCTTTTTGGTGAAAGTTGCTTGTGAAAAGTAATACCATTCTCATTGTTAATGTTTGTTAATAAATTGTTCTTCTACTTCTTACTCAGGTCTCATGGTGCCTTTCTGAAAATCCCCAATGAGCTCTTTTATGACAACGAGCTACAGGAGTTTGCTGATAGGGAGGAAAGTCAGGCTTACTGCAAGTGGACACACCTTCCACAGGAGGTATGGACCACGACATTTTGGTTTTTTAAATTCCCAGATATTTGATCAGTATCTACACATTGAGTATAATATACAGTCGTTAAAAGCACATGTTCAGCAGTTCCACATACATTGTCTGTACATAGTTATGACTGAATTTAAGTTGATTTAGACATTTGCACCACTGGTGGTTCCTGGTTTGTATCAGCTCAAGTTCAAACACCAGAATTTCTGTTGTAGCCTGGCTTATAAACGCATTAACATTAATTTCATATCCTGAGTTAAAACGAGATCTAAGATGTGATCCTTGGAGTGAGTTGGCTGAGTAACATTTTGAATAAAATCCAAACAGTTCAATAGATTTAAAAATTCCAAATCCAGTGCGTCTGACTGATTGTTTACATGAATCTTCAACTTAAAATAATGATCCTGTCATAACTGTTATGGAGAATTGAAATAAGGTCTGTGAAAACCTACAGGGTTTCCCATTGATCTTCCACGGTGTGATGGGGAAAGAGGAGAGGGAGCACAGAAGTCCATCTTGGTTCAACGTGACAGAGATCGACGTTGTGGTGGATTACCTCATTAAACTGAAGAAAACACAAGGAGAGAACGGTCTGCCCGAACTTCATGCAGAAGACATCGGCATCGTCGCGCCTTTCAGAAAACAAGTGAGTCTCTCAATGCCGTTGGTTTGTTTCTGGGGAGAGAAAATGTGTGTTTTGACTCATCATTGGGAACGTGGCTGTTTTTATTCTGATAGATTGAGAAAATCAAAAAAGCCCTACAGTCTGCACCAGGACTGAGGAAATGGACCGAAGTCAAAGAGATCAAGGTACAAAACTTTTCTTTAAATACAAAAGCACTGTTAGTTCATGTGAATCACAGAAAATGATCGAAGAAAATGTAGTGATATAAAAATGTATTCTCATTGCCACATCAGGTGGGTTGTGTGGAGGAGTTTCAGGGACAAGAGAGGAAGATCATCATCATCTCCACGGTCCGCAGCAGCGACAACTACGTCAAGATGGACAAAGATTTCAACATTGGATTCTTGTCAAATGAAAAGGTCTGCCACACATTCCTACCTTAGCATATTAAGTGCCACTGGGGTAAGATTTCTTCTTGTTTTGTCCTTAAATTAATTGTGCATTTATTTACACTGCAGAGGTTCAATGTAGCTGTGACGAGAGCCAGGTCTCTGCTGATTGTTGTGGGAAACCCTGTGATCCTCAGCAAGAACCCTACCTGGAAGACGTAGGTCACAAGGAGTTTGAAAGTTCTCCTCGTGTCTGTGTTGCTTTTGTCTCGGTTCTCTAGCGTCCTCTCAGTCCAAAGACATAGACATCAGTGGTCAACTGAAACACCCATCTGCATGTCACTTATGTTATTCGCTAAAAAAAAGAATGAAGGTGTGGAATACCCAGAGAAAACCCACACAAACACAGGAAGAACATGCATATTCCACGCAGAAAGGACCCAGTCTAACTGGGATTCAAACCAGCACCCTTCTTGCTGTGAGGCACTAGTGCTTACCACCACAGCAGCATGCTATCTAATTTCCTTTTTCTTTTCATGTGCAGGTTCATCAGCTACTGTGTGAGGCAAAATGGTTACAGGGGAATTGAGTTCCAAGACAAGGGTGAAGAGGATGTTTTGTGTCTCCTGATGCTTCTGAAAATCCATGTGGACAACAGTAAGTCAGTGTAAATGAAGTGTTGCCATAGACTTGGATTATATCTATCTACATCACAGCGATAGTAATATGTTGTAATTCCATGTGAGTCAGGAAGTCAAGTCAAACTGCAGTGCTTTTCTCACGTGGCGTTGTATGACACTCTGCAATCCTCTCCCATACACACACTCCTAAATTGTCTCTATCAATTCAAATCAAAAAATGATACTGATATCAACTTTAATGATAGCATGATAATAATGGTGATGGTATTATTATTATTAATAATAATAATAATAATAATAATAATAATAATAATAATAATAATAATAATAATAATAATAGCCTTGGAACTGGATCTGGATCCTGCAGCCTGCAAGATGAGGACATAGAGAGAGAGAGAGGACAGGAAGGAAAGATACAAGAGAAAAACAGATAACAAGAACAAGGTTAATGAATGAATGATATAATGAAGTCATATTCATAACCAGCAGTGTGTCTTCTTAACATCATCAGATGTATGGCGTTGTTCTTTTCAGTGTAACCTTGTTGCTCACTCAAATGTTGTCAAATACTGAACACTGGTATGTCGCCACCCAGGGAACGGCAAATCGCGAATTTCCCACAGAATTCACACATCACAAAGCAAGCATGTAGCGAGGAGGGAATGTCAATTCTAGAGTGCAGTGTGAAATGAATCAAACTCAGGTTAAGTGCAAAATGGTAACATATTTCTCCCTGAATCAGAACAAATACACTTATGAAAACACTCTTGAATCTTATCATATATACAAGATGTTGGGTGAAAGTTTTATGCACCTGTGGACCGAAATAAATGTTGCACAAGCTTATCAAAGTGGTGCCATGGCGAATGCATGTCTTGATCAAAGCTAAAGACGGGGAGGCTGGTACGTGTGTGTGCAGAGACGATACACGAGTTCTCTAATCGAACTGCATCTCGTGCTTTGCACAATAGACGCTCTCCGTCATGTGAAACTGTGATAAACTAAATATTTGTGTCTCTCTGTATTTGTCTACAGATCCTGGAGCTGATGAGAACTCTGTGCAGCAACTCTGTGAGCCTTAAAATCTCCTCCAGGAAACCAACACATAACTATCTGCAGTGAAATCAAGTTGTTATTCGATCAGATTGGCGTGGACACAACACTGGTATCTACTTTTTATGGATATATAATTAAATATATATATATATACATATATAAATATATATGTATATATATATATATACATACATAAATATATATGTATATATATATATATATATAAATATACATATGTATATATATATATATATCCATCGGACTCATCAGCAAGGCCTGAGGGTTATGGAACAAAAAAGTGGTAGACTGTGATGTTGTTGGACTTTTTTTCACTTGGCCCGGCCCCTCCTGACCAGACTAGAAGTTCACTGGTCCCCAGGTCATTTTGAGTTTGAGGCCCCTATCCTAGATGCATTCTTTATTCAAACCTTTCTAAGATGAGTTTGCCTATGTTGATGAAGTAATCACTGTGCTGTTTTAACCAAAGTATTCCAAAGTGTTCCTTGATTTTGTCTCCTGAGCGTTTCTTTTTTAAATTCATGTATAGCTTAAAAGCAAATTCACTTACCGTGACAGACAGAAAGCCTTAGTTTTTCTTCACAGTTGTCTGTAGTAATAACATCTCTCAGGATTTCTGGGATTTTGCTTTCTCTTTTTTTTTTTTTTACCTGTCTCAGTGAAGAGCACCTGTCAGAGCAGCTGGAGCCATGAAGTGCTTCCCTCCTCTCTTGTAAACTTCACAATTTTTAATCACCTTGAAGTCCTTGGGAAAATAAAACTGACTGTCAAATCTCTCAGTTGTTCACTGTTACACTGAAGTGAGTCTCTGTGTTTCCTTTTTAGCAGTTGTTGAGTTCGTTAACACTTTATAAATGACACTGTTTTGACACAGTGAAACTATCTCACTATTTGGCAAGATCCTTTGTGTGTGAACTTATTAATATTAATCTTATGTTAAAGGTAAAACATCATGACTAACCCATTAGATATTAGGCTTTCCAGTGACGGTCACTGAGAATTACAGTATATGTCCTGTGAAGCAATGTTGTCAAGTTTTGTTTTGTTTTTTAATCTCTGAGTGTGTTTTTTTTTATATTTAATGGTTTTTTGTTGTTGTTGTTTTCTGTTATATTTAATGTTTGGAATTTTTGGACTGCTCTATCTCCTGTCTGCACAATAATGTAACCCTTGGGTACTAATAAAGAAACCTTGAACAGTGTTCACCTTATATAGTGTTTTACATTATTCATTTATAGAAGTTAACGTTATATCTTTAACATACAACATTATCCTTTCTAGGGTAAACATAGTGAGTTGTACAGCTTTTCCAGAAGAGCTGACCAGGGATAGTGAGTCGGTCTTGTCTCAAAAATAGTTTATTAACAATGTTCACGTTCACCTCAGATCAAACATTCACTACAACACTTTTACACTTTTCCTGTTTACAAAGCATGATTACAATGACCTAAAAATCTGGATCCTTAAACTTTTCAAATCCTTTTTTTGTTTTTGTTTAGATAGAGGAAAAGTTCCACAACACCGAGCAGAAGTGCTGCCCAGCTGTGTTTGTGTTGTGGGGTTTTTTTTGTACTGCAAGGACAATTTTTAACACAGTGGCACAATGTAATCTGCCTTCAGATATCAACAGCTGTATCGGATCACTTTTTGTGATATCATGTTCAACACCAGACCCTCTGCTGCATCTCCATGGGAACGCTTTCATCGTTTGTGCAGCTGGGAAAGTTATTCAACACTCTCCGCTGACCTTTAAATCAGAAGAATTCCTTCGTGTTAAGTGTGTTGTGACCTGGGAACACGATGGTCCAAAAATTAAATGTATATGATCTTTCACCTGATTTAAAGGAACCCTATTCTCCTTGTGTTCACATTTAATCCTATTTATCCCGTATGCCATACATTATGTCCTATGTACATTTACATCCATTGTAAGATCAATGTGTGCTCAGTGGTTTTTGATATACATGTGTATGTTTGTCACTTTGTGCTTATAATTGGAACATGTATATATGTATTGTTATCATTATTTTCTCTTGTATATTTAAGTGTTAAGGATTCTACAATGATGCAAGACAGGGTCGTGATGGTGCTTTTGTGCGATTGTAGTCAAACAATGCCCCCATTTTCAATTTTCTCAGAAAAAAAATAATTAAATTAAATTTTTTAAACCTAAGCAGAAAAAGCAAGTTGTGGTTCCTTCACTGGATCACCCACTTAGGAAGCATAGCATGTGCTCGGCCAGTAGAGGGTGTAAAGTCATACGACATAATAGTAGGTACAGACCATGCCGTTTGGGCAGGTTGTAGCGTATCCTGGCATCATGAGGACGTTTCATGCAACATCGAACATGATTCTGCACATACACACACACACACACATTTCTTCACCCTCCTTTAATGACAGCAACATGCAACTAATGGCCACACACACCACGACGTAGCATGAACGACTGAGGTGGAGTTAAGGAATGCAGTG
Organism: Solea solea; assembly: GCF_958295425.1. Classification (NCBI taxonomy): domain Eukaryota; kingdom Metazoa; phylum Chordata; class Actinopteri; order Pleuronectiformes; family Soleidae; genus Solea; species Solea solea. The sequence goes on along the minus strand of NC_081139.1, from coordinate 11,959,702 downwards.
AAGCGTCCTTTACACTCAATGCAACACATTGAATCGTACACAGCTGAATTCTTGGCAGCAGCTCTGAAAGGTCAAAGGTCATCATCTCTTCAGCTACGTGTTTCTCCGGGTGAAGTTGAAGTCATGCTTGCCATAAAACTGAAACGGCATAATCAGGCCGATCAAGATAGAACAAACGTTGAGAGTGCATTAATAGATGTATTCACGAGGGGAGATATTTCTACAAGCTAAATAGCCGTCTTCAAAATCTGAGGGTCGCCTACAGTGTGACCTTTGACTGTGTCACCTAGTATCAGGTTCGCATCAAGCAGCTGGTCCACCTGGTCTGAAAGGGAGGACAACCTGAAGGCACAGCAGAACAGAGAAGGCTCCAGGGACAACAACAACAAATGCCTCTCACACACACACACACACACACACACACACACACACAAGTGAGCTCCCCTGAAACACGGAAAGAATGTCATCCGACTGGAAACGTCCGCACACGCGACGGACAGGGCATTTCAAACAATGGGCCAACCCGTCAGACGGGATCACGGCAGGCGGGACCGGCTCGTTTACATTGTTGCGTCGCTGCTAAACTCAGTCACCTGCGATAAACAAACAAGGGAGGTTTCACTACACCGTGGTCCTTGTGTCATTCCTGTTGGAGCCGCGTCATCTCCCTGTAGGTCCAAACAGCGTTTTGTGCATAGTTGAGTCATACTGGCTTGACACCGACTCCACTACATCAACATCCACTGACACAGAGTGCATGTGAATCATCATCGATGTCATACAGACACGGGAGCTCACTATTTTGTTAGCCGTGATCATATTACAGAGACGCTACCTTCTTCATCCTCAGTGTGAGTGCACTGGGAATGAAGAATGCTGTGGGAGTGCCAAGATTTCTTCAGCTCTGTGAGTGGCGAACGGCACTGGAAGCCTTTATGGTGGATTCGCACGGGTGTCACAGTGACAATGCTGTGTAAGATGAGCTACAACACAATGGAGAGGCCGAAACTTTACCTCGCTGACAAACACGACAAGTCGACGGTGGTGTGGAAACAAACAAACAAACAAACAAACAAACAAAAAAAGGCACCCGCTCTTCCAATTAAAAATAAATCCACATTTCATTCTCTATTATGACCAAGAACTGATGCGAACAGGACAGTGTGGACAAGACTTTACTTAGATAACAAACTAAGGTTATTGCTTGTCCGAGCTCGTGAAGAACAACATTGCAAACAATCGGCTGACTTTATCTCGGCCTTATCACATTAACCTTACAAAGAAAAAAAGGGGAAAAAAAGTGGGAAAACATTCTATGAGTAATAGCAGATTTGGAAAAAATAAAATTAAATGCAAATCAACAAGAAACCTTTAAACATCAATTTCTAAGAAGCGTCGTAATCTAGACATAACGTCTACTTCCTGTATTAGGTGTGTTTACGTTGGATTTCATCTGCCATTTCTGATATGCCAAATACATTACAGAGATGCCACTTGGTAAAAGGTGAGTCCTTTTCATGCAGTTTCTTCTCTTGTGTTTGTTGGTCAGTTGGTTTTTAGTGGTGTTTGAACCCGTTCACAGCAGAGTGCAACCGCTTCTCTTCTTGCGCTTGCGGACCTGCAGCGCCGCCCTGGTGGCCATCTCAAACACATCCCGCACGCCGTCCTTGGTCTTGGCGGAACACTCCAAATAGCCAAATGCATTGATCTTGTCCGCCATGTCTCTGCCTTCGTCTGTCTTGACTGGCTCCTGCACAGTGACAGCAGAGATTGTTAGGGACCGTGTGAAAATGATCGTTAGTCACAGCTATGTTTTCTCCTTTGGCCTGAGGGAAAGATTTAGTCTTAATTTGTTTAAAGAGAGGAGGAGAGTTTATTAGCAGTGGTAAATAAACCATGTTGTCTGACTAAAGCGATAGGTCACATTTATTACTGTATTGTGAGCATAATTCAGAAAGTAAAGGATGTATTTGGATTAAAATGTTTAAGGATGTGGATTAAGGCAAAAAGAATAACTGGATTTTAGCTGCAATCCAAATATGTATATATATATGTGCTTTAAGAACTTTATTTAAACAACTTTTAACCTTGTGTAATGGTGAAGTGTGTTGACCCTGTGTGCTTTATCCTAGAGGAGACACCTCTCCTTCAGTAACTCCTTTCTATGCCTTTATAACCTTTTTTTTTTATGCTTTGTGTGTATGCTTTACAGATAATTGTTTAGTAATATGTTGTTGTTTTGGAGAAGACATACTGAATTAGGGAAACCTCTTATATTGAAAGCCTGAACTTCTACATGTCATACAAGCTGAAAAAGGTTTTATCCTGCTATTTTTATTTATTTTTTATTTTTCATGCACTCTCCAATCCAGTAGGTGGTGCTAATACACCTGTAGTTTATTACGTTGCTGTAACAGAAGCTAATCGGCGACCTTCGTGTACGAGAGTGACCCCGAATTCACAACAGAAGTTGCCCCCCCCAACGCTTTCATGTCACTTGTTGGCAACATTTCAGATGTTTTAAATGGCAGTTTTCAGTTTCTTCTGTCTCATCATGTGAGCGGAGCCGAATGTCTCGTCACACCCCTTGTAATTACACAGCCGTCAAAACAACCTCAACTCTGCAGAGCGCCTACCACGTTACTATTTTAAGGTGATGAATATGAGCAATCAACGGTCCATTGACCTTTTAGGAGGCTTTCATACCTGCTTCATCTTCGTCAGCTCTATCCGTGTGTGCTCATCATTCCTCAGGTCCTTCTTGTTCCCCACCAGGATGATGGGAACATTGGGACAGAAGTGCTTCACCTCGGGCGTCCACTTCTCAGGGATGTTTTCTGTCCCAGAAGAGACGAGAAGTTAACCGAAATACTCAGGAGACGAACTGTAAAAAGGCCAGGCAGTGCAGAGTCCCTGCACAAAGCACTTCTCACGATGGATTACTCTGCAGATCGCTCCAGGCAAAGATGTTTTTAGCTGCACTAATCCCACCTTTCATCAAGCCCATGAAAGCTTTTAACAGTTTGCTCTGCTGATATGAATCGTAGCACCAGAGAAATGCAACTGCTTTCTCAGACGTTTAACTAGAGGTTACGCAGAAAACACAATAGGCTCTTTGCACAGCTGGGTATCGCAGCTGTGTGGGAATGGTGTGCCATGTCTTCCCTAAGCATTTCGAGTAACCATGGCAACAAAAATCACGAAAAAAATATTCTAAACGGTCTAAAAAAAATACATAATTCAGTGCAGCCTCAGAGTGTCGGCATACTTTAACGTAGAGAAGAGGTTCAAACTCTAATCGCAGCTGTGTGGGAATGGTGCGCTATGTCTTCCCTAAGCATTTCGAGTAACCATGGCAACAAAAATCACGAAAAAAAGATTCTAAATGGTCTAAAAAAAATACATAATTCAGTCCAGCCTCAGAGTGTCGGCATACTTTAACGTAAGGAAGAGGTTCAAACTCTAAACAGGTCACAAGACTTGAGACTTTTTTCAGCGAAGTCCATGTTTTGATACCTGTAACAGCATTTATACAATCACAGTTTAAGTTTTGTAGTTTTCTTTGGAACTTTGATTTTGTGTATTGCACCTGACATCACACACTCACACACGCTTAGGTCCATGAAACTAATTCAAAAACACTCTAAACAAACACACTACAATTCCAACCTACGCAGACATATTTTACTTTACGATGTTGCTACAGTGTGGTTGTTGTCTAACCGTGAGTGTTGTTTGAATTCTCATATGAGGATTTTCTTAACATCTTAAAAGTGCACAGAATGTCTCCTAGACCTCCATTTTAAAAGCAAATTCGAGACTTGAGGAAAAAATGATTAAAGATCAGGGTGATTTTTGTCACCTGTTTTTCAAAATTTTAAATGGGGGAGCTCCTGAAAGCCTCTCGGCGATAGCTGACATTTTTGTCCAACCGCACAACGATATCACACATTCAGAGAGAGAGAGAGGCTTCACTGTGTCAACAGCTCCTTACCTAAACTGTCAGGGCTGTCAATTGAGAAGCACATGAGGATAACATCTGTGTCTGGGTAGGAGAGAGGCCTCAACCTGTCGTAGTCCTCCTGGCCTGCAGTGTCCCACAGCGCCAACTCCACCTGGCACAAAAGAAAAGTAAAACTTTGTGTTTATAACACATATATATATATATCTAGACTGAACTTTATCACCATCTCTATAAAAATCTCTATCTTCTCCATCTCTATTCTGAAAATAAAATAGTAAAATCATATTTGGTTGCTTCTTTTCAGATGATATAAGGGTAACATGTATGAAATGGTCACACGGCGTTGTTCCGTGTTGTCGACAGGCCTCTGAATTATATTAACATGTGGAAGATATGTGATAGAACTGATATTCTATCCTAAGGAATCTGCTGGTTTACACTTGTAATATAATTTGTTTGGAATGTTCCATTCATCTCCTTTAGTCTGTATTATGATGCCATCTGAATATGTTCTGGATGAATAAACAAACATTTAAACAATCAAAACATCAACATGTGACCAAGTTGTAGTTTTTAATATTACCTACTAAGAGCTATGATTATTTGGAAGATGACCTTGAAGCAGTAAATGTTCCCAAAGACCAAAAGTTTGATCTTTTGGGAAATTTGTTACACACACATACCTTGCATTTTACTTGTGATGTGTGTGTTTTATGTAAGATGATTACATTGTACACGAGAGAGTCGGTGTGCAGATATTTGCTACTCATCACTATAGCAGCTTATCAGAGCTTCATACGTCCGTCATGTTGTCAGTGTTGTGGAAATTAACTTGGGGACTGAGCTTATCCCATCACACCACTGATTAATTCAATTAGGGAAAGTGGGAGATTAGCAGGCATCAAAGCAGATACCTTCTGTCCCTGTGCAGGCATTAACAGCCCTCACTCCTCTCTGCTCCAAAGCTGACTCACTGTGTTCGAGGGAAGAAAGGAAAGAAAATGTGCAAAGTTTTTAAAAACTGGATCTACCGCATGACAATAGATGCTGCCCACGGAAAGAGCGCACGCATCAGTTGACGATCCCTAAATAGATTTTTGCAAAGGCAGAGGGTGGGAGGTAGCTGCACACTGCTGAGACTAGAAGAGCAACCAGAGCAGCTATGTGTTCCCAGTGGACACCAAAAACTTTAGGGAGGAAAAGAAAAAGTGGGAATGAGAAAACCCCCCAAGCTATTTTGAGAATCTGTCCTATTTTTTAACTGAAGGGGGTAAAAACAACAAATCAGATCGAGCCACTTGCATAATGGTCAAGTCTAACAGAGACACCATTCTTCCAGAGAGTACCTTAAAAAGCCAACAGTCATATCTTCACCAAAATGATCCCCTTCTCCACTGATTTCCATCTTGAAACCCTTACAGTTAACCCCTCCTCGCTTCCCCACAATTAGGTGCGACCAGGATGGGAAATGAGAAACATTTATCGGGCCGGAGGAGGCGGAGGAGTGTCCGGAGGGAGGGAGGGAGGGAGGGAGGGAGGGAGGGAGAGAGGGGGCATTTGCCAGTAGACGTCCCAGTTCTCTGTCTGAACAGGAAACTGGGAAGTCCAGTCATTTCCTGTTTTGCCGAGTGGTGATCCTGAAGCGGTGGTCGGCTCAAGAGAATAACAAGCCATCTGTGGCTTAGGCCTTGACCCAAACTGCAGACTCACTTGAGACTCAGTCAACATATCACTTGCCCTAAGGAGTGGGTCATTGAGATAGTTGGTTTAATGAGTCCAAGTGTGATATATACTGTACTTACTGTAGTGAAATGTCAGCTGCTGCTGTGACTACACACACACTTACTCTGTTAGTGCAGGGATCTACTGTACACTTCATCTTCCTGTTATCATCACAGTGACTGGTTGACAATGGGCTGATTATGTTTGCATTTAAATGTGGTCACACAGTAACAAACACCAGTTATTTTCAAGATCTAAGTGTTATTACTGTGTCGAAGCGGAGAATTCTAAATCGAACTAACAGAAATTACATTTCCACTCATGTCTATGAAAGGCTTGTCCTTGTAACTGATCATTCCCAATTTTCCACACCATCTGTGCCAAAGTCAGCTTCTTTTCTTATATATAATATTGTGGTTATTTCCCACATTATTTCACACAGTAAACTACTGTTATCACAAGATTGGAAAACAGAACAAATAAAGAAAAAAGACACAGAAATGTGTGTCCTAACAAATTCCCATAGTAAAAAAGGAAGGCTCTTCTTTTATGCTACTTCCTGTAGTAGATAATCGCACAATACAGTGGGTTGCTTTTAATATATCTCCATTTTAAGGCAGTGACTCTAAATGATGATAATGACTAAGTGGCCCAAATCTTAATTTACTTTAATAAAAGCTGTTAAACCCCTCCCCTGAACAGTGATTATCCAATCACAGTGTGACAAGTGTGGCTAAGCATGGCGGGTCTGTTGAGCTTTGCTCCATGTTAGTGAATGAGTGATATCAAAGCTCTCACAGTATGAAACCATAAATATAATAGCAAACATAAAGAAACACATGAGCACTTAGTAAAACTGTAATATGTAGTCACCCATAGACCCTATAACAGGACAGAGTCATAATAAAAGTATGACAAATGTACTGTGTTGGATTCCAACACAAAGGGAAGGACTTTCTTTGTACCCGATGACAGAGGATTATCACTTCTGAACTATTCGCTTGATAGTTTTGTAGTTCCAGGAATAATGCACAAACCTGTCTCCCATCAACCTCGATATCAGCAATGTAGTTCTCAAACACTGTCGGAACGTAGACTTCAGGAAACTGGTCTTTACTGAAAACAATCAGAAGACAGGTTTTTCCACACGCTCCGTCCCCGACAATCACCAGCTTCTTCCGGATGGCGGCCATCTCTGCGGGGAAACAGGAGGAGATTTATCAGAAATACACGTCCACAAAACGAAAGAGTGCTGAGTGAGGAAATTATCAGAAAAAAAAAAGATTGTTTCCACTTTGTCAACTATGTTCTACAACACAGACTTTTTAATTATCTGTGGAAACTGCGGCAAGACATTTATGTCATACACATTGTTCACTCTCTCTCTGCTCATGCTGTGTGGCCCCACAGCTACCACTCATACATCTCTGAGTGACAGCACTGCATCACGTTACACCTGTGGGAGTGTGCTGCTGATCTACACACTATCACAGACAAACTGCAGTCCCAGACCTCCAGTCCCTAGTGCCCAGTCTAGACTACAAAGCTGCAGGAAGGACAGAGAAGAAGGAATAGAGCGGAGCCAGGGCAAGAAGGAAGTGTAAAGACAAGCCGGGATATGAAGGAATATAATAGCGGGCTTCTACTCTACTTTTTGTTTCTCATCGCAACCAATGGGGAAAAAGGTGTGTCTTGAAAACCAGGGCAGCTGGTGATGATGGCACGGTGTCCTAAAAAGAAATGCTGCTTTTGTCCCCTGCTTCAGGAACACTTTAGTAATAGCATAATGTTAGAATGACCTCCAGCCTAATATGGATTAAAGATCAAGAGCTACATCTATGTTGTGCCAGTGCTAAAGCTGGTGTAGGCAACACATTTTTCATAATAACAGCATTTTCAGCATGATGTAAATCAGCATTGAGGAGATCTGGACCATCAGAGGAGACTTCACAGAGAGAGAGAGATTGTATTGCCTGTTATACTAAGCAGCTGTACACATCCTTTCAGTAGAAAGGCTGCTATTCCATCATCAGTGATGACTGCCCATGCTACAAACATCCTTTATCAGAGAAATCAATTCAACTACAGTCGGACCAAACGCAACAATATAAGAAAAGCATTTCAGAGATTTATGTAATAATTAGAATTGACTGAGTGATGCTAGTGCTAATGCGGATAGTGGGATATTTGTCACCTTTTGCTGCACTCAGCAGGGGGCAGTTGGGCCACGTTTTAGTTGTTAAGTTTAGGAGCTCCGAGCATGCCGTAGTGCCAACATGTCATGAAAGCATTGAAAACAAAAATATTGCCAAACTACTTTAAACGCAGCTTTGTATCCCAAACTTTGAATGTTATAACTTATACGCTTCAGCTGTTTTACTCTGCGTAACTACAGTGTTGACTTGAGCTGGAGTGAGGATGAGCAAGATGAGTGGGCCATGCTGCTGCTGCTGCTGCTGCTGATGGATGAGCTGGAGCCCTGCTGCCTGGGAGCAGCTGTGCATATAGTCATTTGGCTCCTCACCTCATCCACTTTCTGCCAGAGAGTCCTGACAGCAATCCTCTTCATGACAGCACCCACTTATCAAAGGCAGATCAACTTTTAGAACTGTGGGCCCAAAACTGAAATCTTACGCACACGGAAAGAGAACTTTTCCTACGCGACCTTTCTCTTGTTTGTACTAAAAAGGCTTTCTGTAGACATCGTTTCAAAAAATGTCTGTATATACACATAAACCGCCAACATGACTCGAGTCTTATGAGTATACATAACAGGCCTGCGTGTTGTGCTCTAATGCTGCCACAGAAATACACCAAAAATGGAGAAGAGGATGCGGAGCATGCGCATAAAGCTAGCGTGGGTTGGGGCTATGACATCATCATTTTCCAGAAGTTGGATACTGGTTGTATACACAGAAAAGCAGGGATGGAGCAACTGTCAGCATTCAATTTGATGAAAAACAGGCAACAGCTCACAAATATCTAAAAACAACAACAAAAAAAGGAGCCATGGGTGAGATCTTCATATATGTTTTTGTCTTATGAAGAGTTCAGCTCTAAAACATTGGCTTTACACTCACACTTTCTGCAAATGCAACCAAAGAATTAATTATCAATATACTGTATTAATGGACTCACTGTTGCAGTTCTTCTTAACAATTCTGAAGATGGAACCACGTCAATTGCCAAATAAAGAAGCCCTTATTTACTGCAACTTCACATTTTGAAGTAAGAGGCATTTGCATTTTATTTATGTATGTACTGTACATGTAGATTTTAAAAACGGAACACATGAACAGAGATTCACGCCTTTGCTTTGTGAAAAAGAAGCAGACGACTGACAAGCTAACCAGGAGTCCCAGCAGAAGTTGTAGGTGTATTTTGCTTGTTTGACAGTTTTATTAAATTCCTGGTCACTATCTTCTTGAAGAGCATGTGATTCCTTTATTAAATCTATTTTCTGCCTTGTGCCCAAAGGCCCACTCCTCTTGGTGCCACGTACTGTGTTACAGCCGCAAAGAGGATGGAGATATTGAAAGACGTGAGCAAAAACTAAGACTCTGTAACTTGTAGAGTTCTGACTGCTTTTACTTTCTTTTCTCTGACTCAGTGCAGCATAATAATAGACCATAAAGAAGATTGCTCATAGAGATTGCTCATAGACTGTATCAAAAAAAGTCTCCTGCTCCACACATAGGACTTTTCTTGCTTTTTTTGAGACCCAGTACCTGGTACCTGGTGCTTTTTTTAGTACTGGTCACAGAGTGTGACTTCCGACACAAGAATCGAACCTCAAACCCGCCATTTATTGTTTTTAAACTGGCAAGAACATTACAGCAACACTGTCTGCAAAAATACACTGTAGTTCATAGACGAGGTGCAGGCATTCCTGTGTTTAGTGGCTGACAAAGAGGATCCAGAGAGAGAGCTGTGTTTGTCTTTATATAAAACAACGTCACGGCAGTTTCGCGCAGCCGTGCGACCCCGTCCACACTGAGGAGATACTATGAAGTAATGGAAAATGACGTGGCTGATACCCAAACCGAGTCGAGTCAAGTGGAGCTCTGTATAATGGAAAAGCGCCAATAGTGAAGCAGATGGGAAAGTGCCCGACACCTGTATTCTCTTGAATGTCCATTGGAGGCAACTCAACTGTTTGCCAAAATATGTCAGTTTGACTAACTTTTAACTGATTCATGTTGTCAGAAAACCTTTTAAAAGGGAGTGTATTATTTCAATCACTAATTGGAGGACAAGGGCAGTGTTTATCATCCCGGGTCCTCAGGGAACACTGTCCTGCATGTTTTAGATGTTGCCCTGCTCCAACACACCTGATTCAGACGAACAGCTCGTTATCAGGCTCCTGCAGCACTTGATAACGAGCTGACCATTTGAATCAGGTGTGTTGGAGCGGGGCAGCTAATACAGCTGTTACAAATATTTGGAGCACCTCTTGATATCACTCAGTACAGTTCACTATACGGGCTGCTGTGTCCAAAATGAATACTGACAAGCCTGCTGTACCTTTGCAGCGCTTTTACAGGGAACAGGACCAGCGATGGCCTGAGCTGGACGACGGGCACAAAGCCAAACAAGTAGGAGACAGCAGCACGGCAGCCTCTGAAGCTCTCTCTGTGAAACAAAACAATCTACTTCCTGTTCTGTGAAGCCTGGGAGGAGTCTTTTTGGGGTGAGGTTCTGTTTGGACAGGCCTCAGCAGAGCCAGAACACAGAGAGCGCTGCTGCCAGAGGCAACACAACACATGTTAGCAGGCACGCATGCTCACTCAGACAAACAGTACATGTATATATGAACAGTCCCTTTCTGTGCACAGTGCACATAGCATGTTCTTAAGCTTGCAATACATGACTGCTGTGTCGCTGTTCTGCTTCGTCTTTGGCACCTTTGTTGTTTAGACAGGGAGTGTGTCTGCTGTGTGCAGACTGCCGAGCTGCTGCTTTGTTTTACATTGGATTTGCCTTTGAAAACTGCCATAAATCATTCACGTTTTAAATACTGTACATAATTCTCTGTACTCAACTAAATGCCAGGACTCTTCAGTATGAAGCTGCACATCCGTTGGTCCTGCAAACATTTCACATTTCAATAAAAGCCTTGTTAAAAATGTGAACCGAAACACTAGAGTGCGTCAAACATGGGGAGTGTGGCTGCTCTAATCTGATAACGTGGGTGCCTTAATGAAAAGCAAGATGTTCTGTGACAAAGATGTGCCACACATGCATCCAGTGTGGTCCTGGCCTTAATGATATTGGAAAAGGAAACATCTCGATACATCCCATAAATTCACAAACACGCCATGAAGCCAAAGACTCCAGCTACCCATGACTGATGCTCAATTTAGAAACTAATGGATGCTAATGACAGCAGCAGCTGAGGAGGAAGTTTATGGTTGCCAGCAGTTAATGATTTCAGCAGCGTTGTCATCCTGATTCAACCTGTTTATCATGATTCAGCTGTCAAAAACTATCATTTACCCTCTGCACATTCACACCAGTGCCTGATGTTATTCTGACTCAGTCATGACGAATGTGAACCATTTATCTGCAACCAGCCAGCATCAGCTGACACACCTGCGCCCCACACACACACACACACACACACACACTGTGCTGAATGTGAGTGAGGGTCTCGCTGAAAAATGTAAGTGAATTGATGAAAACGATGACAAGAGTAGAACCAATCAAACATCATTCAATTCAGGTCACAGACTTGTTCATTAATCTGACTGTGAGTCCACAGATACAGTTGTTCATAAAGCAGTCAATCATGCTGAGGTGACTACTCTTAAAGCTGCAGTTAGTGAAATTATTTTGTTCTAGGAAGTTAATCTACAGCGTTTACTTAGTGACAAGGGTCTCAGAGTCTCAGAAGTCTGTCAATCTAGGAGAGTGTTTTTAAGTATCCCACAACACTATACAATTACACAAAACAGTAGAGAATAATGAAAGTCTGGATGCTGATTTTGCACCTTTCCCACAGCATGAAATTATAGCATTAAAGCACTTTCCTCTAGCAGTGGCTTTCACCTTTTTGTGTCGCAGCCTTGAATAACAAGGAGTGTCTAAGCCCTTGGTTTTCAAACTGTGACACGTGTACTACCAGTGGTACATGAGCTTCTTCTGGTGGTATCTGAAGGAAAATCAGAAACGCTGTTCTAACTGTATTTGCCAGGGTATGTGATCGAGTGGAGCTGAGGAATTATGGAACAAATAACAAATAACAAAAAAATTATAACTAATAGTGAAAAGTCTGTAGCTGACTTTGCTCGACCTATTTACACCACTGTTGGTGGTAACGTTGGTGGTAATGGTGTTCCTTCAGGTAGTACTATGTAAGTTTTGAGTTCAGCTCTGTATGAATAAACTTGGTGTGGTTGACACATATTATGAGAGACATTTGCTATTTTCCTCTATTTCTCTGTTAATTTCTTAGGATGTTTAACTGTTGGTCAACAATTTAAATGACAATAAAATTTAATGGAAAAATAATTCATATGAAGTGAAAATAGTAGTAGAGGGCAGGGCGAAATGTGCACAGACTTGGAAGCGATGTGAGTGTTAAGTGTAAAGTAAACGTTAGGGAAAACGTTCATCGAAACTTGATCCAAAAACAACACAAGGTGCCATTAAATGCACAATAAAGCAACGCACAATTACTTCCTACAGCAAGCTGATTATGATACCATGGATTAGATTGTGACCCTGATGAAGTTTCTATACTCACAAACGTCTAATATCAACAGCTGGTTTTAACAAAATGGTACTGATATTTTCTTTGGTCTGATGTTCTGCAAACAAGTTACAAGAAATGATTATTTGACTTGTCTAACTGGTTTCCCAAGGCTACACCACTTTCCTTGAAATACATACAACAAACTATGCAACCAGATACTGATTAACATGGGATCAGTATTTTCAGGGACCTCAGTCTAATTTTGTTTTTACATAAAGGCTTCATACCAAACAAGGCTACAGAGCAGTAGAAAACAGATTATACGCAGATATTAACATGTCAACTTGTTTAAGTGCTTTTGTTGTATTATCAGGAGGACAAAACTTAAAAATTGTTTCACTTTACATTTGAAGCAGACCAAAATAAAATGTAAATTTCATATTCTCATTATTTAAGTTTACCAATTATTTAAGTATCAAAATGACAGCTTCTTATCAATTAGGTCATTTAGGTCAAATAGGAAATCCATCCTTTTAGTGTAGGAGTGGAGATACTGTATGTCCAAACAAAACTGTTAAAAACTGCTCAAAATCAATGATTAGTGTAACCAAAAATTGATAAATAAAGATCAATTTTGTACACAAAACAATGCCATGTGATTTAATATTCGATTACTACTTGATTTATTGTTGCAGCCCTAATTTGAACACATCAATAAATGGGCCAAACAGGCAGAGTCAGTTAGAGTCTGAGTCAGACAGCCTGTGACACTGACGGCCCACACCGCCATAATCTCGACATACAAACATCTTATCCGATTAAATCCAGACAACGTGTCACATGCAAAAGTCTAAAGTCAGCCCCAAAAACGAATCTCATGTTTCACATCAATGTTTCACATGAAACATTCACGACTACAGTGAAAAGATTCCTGTGTAAAGTAAACTGTGAACTCAGGAGCATAAAACTGAAATGATGGTGCTAAAGTCTCTTACACAACAGCACGAGGACACACAGCAGCTCAGGTCAGCTTCACACATTCTTTGGTGCATATGTTACACACAAACACAGCAGCTCAGGAGACTCACTGAGTCATGACTTTACTGGTCCACCCATGAAAATCACTGAATGTCGCAGCAGTGAGATAGTCTAGGAAATAAAACCCACTATGATCTTGTTGAGGACAAAAACCTACTTCACAAAAAACAAAAAAAAAGTGAGTTTTAAGGTTCTAAACTGAATATTGATACAACATAATAGAGATAGTTTCTTTAAGACAGGGTTTGGATATTAAAGAAATACTTGTTAGTTCTCTAAGCAAGCTTGGTGAGAAGACTGATACTACACTTACAATACATCTGTATGTCAAACATGTAACACGTGACGGCCAGTTAGCTTAGCTTAATTTGAAGAAGCTTCTGTTGACATCAAATGAATATAAAAAAAAAAAAGACTCCATAAAGTCAACTCATAACAATAAAACCACAGTCATTTTTGTTTTTTACATTATGGTCTTTGTTTGACACATATTTCTCTTTGTCCAGGCAATGTGCTAAGCTTAAAGTTAAACAAAGCTACGATAAGCTAAACTAAGATAAGCTAAGCTATGCTGACCGAACTGCTAACTATGTTTTGCTTAATAACTTGGGTAATAAACATAAATTATACTTAAAAAGTGGATGTAGTCTTTCCGTTTGATGGCTACTGAGACTATGTATGGTTATCCTCCAGGGGGTGACTATTATTGCAAAAAAAGTGAGGAAAATGAGCCTATATATTAGATGATTTACACCAGTAAGCAATCCTGAAGAGTTAATGATGTCAATTTTGTAAATATGCAGGGCATGTATGAGTTGACACATGCGTGATTGATATTTGAAATTGTCCAGTAAGACCCTAGTTGTAATTAATATTTGTGAACTTCTGCACAAATCATAAATCTGGAGGTTTCAAAACTGGAATTCAGATTGTTATGGTGACTTCATGATCAGCAGCCACTTGATCATAAGCAGAACAAAGACGGATTTTCTTTAATAATTTACAGAAAGGGCTACTATGAATCTACAGATAAAATATTTATTGGGTCCTGCACCTTAAATGTCAAATACAGACATGCATTTCTGTTTTGGGAGTCAAGCTGTGGAATGAACCAACTGATGATATGAATTTACAGCTGTTTCTGTGTTGAGATAAAAAAAAAAAAAAAGAAGCTTTAACATGTGAATCAAGGACTGCAGTTTTCTTCTTTTTCTCTTTCATATTCCTGATATCCTTGTATGTTTCATAGCCATTAACTTCAGCCAATTCATTTCTTTATTATGACTGTGGTTTTGGTTTCGGTTATGACTGTGCTAGAGTAAATTCCTTATTTTTAGTTGACTTTTTATTTTATGAGGCTATTTTTCACATCTTTCTTAATATATATATATACACAGTATATATATTCCAAATATAATTATATACTTGTGTTTTACATTTAAAGATGGGCTCAGTGCTATATTGTTTTGCCATTCAAAGGGATTGTGTACATTATGGCTTTCTAATGTTTCTACAGAATTATACACAAATACAACTTAAATTGCTGTGTTTAGTAAGCAAAAAAAAAGTCTGTCAGTTGCATATTCAGGCATTCTTGTAAAATGCAAAATCTAAATAAATCAATATCTGAGTTCCTCCTCCACATGTTTTCAGTTGAGTCTCAAATAAAAGCACATTACTGATCAATAATGAGAAAATGAAGTGTTCCAAGCTCATGAGGAGCTGCTTATTGGGGACACACTGTACACACAAACAAGATCTGCTGCTTTCACTCTGAAACTATGACAACGAGGCTATCAACAGTTGAACTTAAACACACCAAGTCCACTCTACAAGTGCACTGGAAATACTTCATCACATTCACACTCAGTTATTAAACTATTATTACTAAAGCAGGAAAAAAGGGTGTTGGTACGAGGACAAGCCACCACCTTATTATTATTCCCTGAGCCAAGTAGCCTGAAGTGAGCGATAATTACTGACAAACAAGACTCTTCATTCAAACTCTCAGCCTGGGTTTCATATTTACCTGTGTTCAGCCAGATGAGAGGTTTTTATCAGTATCAATATCAATCCGCGCTTGGTCTTCTCTCCCTTCCGTGTTCCACACACTGAGAAGGAGGCTCACTCAGTCACTTCTTGCTGCAGTATTAGCTTATTTTATAGAGGGAGCTGGAAACCGGGGCAGGCGAGCAGGATCCTCCCACCAACACCAGCGACAATCCACGACACACTCACTTCCGCTAAGACTTTCAAAATAAAAGATGGACTGTTATGCCCCATCTCATTCCCAATGGCTTATATAGTGTAGATGTAGTCTTTTTTCATAAAAGCTCAAACCAATAGCCCTCTGGTTACAAGACAAGTTCTCTTCCCTTTGTGCTTCCCTAGCGCTGTCTCTAGTCATATTTGTTTGTTGAAAACAAAATTCTATTTATGACATGCCATCACTGAAAAGACGCACAGAGCTTTGCTTTCTGTTGTTAACATATTGATTTATATGAGTGGATTAAATTTACAGTGAGAATTTTACCTGTGCCAAACCATATACCTGTTTCTGCAAACTCAAAAATGTTTTCTATTTTCATTTTTGAATTATAAATAATCGTTAAAAAGGATCATATTTGAGTTGAATAGTGTGTATAATTGTGTCATGCATATTGAGATTGTTTTCTACTATTTTCCCAAAATACCTGTTGTTGACAACCCAACCGTACAAAATCCAGGAATGTGTTCAGAACTGTAAAAAACAAAATAAAAATGAACCTTACACACACACAACAGGATGTCTGTGTCCACTGGTGTTAAAACTGACCTGTGATCAGCAACCTAGTGAGTAATAATTACAAGGCTTCACTCCAAGTCCAAAAGTGAATATGCTTTTAAGCTTCAGTGTACAGAAAGCGCAACGTTTAGTTGCACTCTTATTTTGAAAGCTCTTTCCCGTATTCCTCCTGTTGTAATTGTTACCTGTATCTAACTTAATGAAACTGCTGCAGGCTTTGGAGTCACCCAGGTCCCTCCTCCCCTCCCCGGTCAAGGATGACATAATCTGTAGTACAAAAAGACTCGTGCAACAGGAGCGAAGGGTGTGGATGTTAGCTGTGTGTCCACAACACAACACAACATAACAAACAAGCAAACAAACAATCAAAATCCCCCCCATCATTCATGACATATTTGTCTACAGGCACAAAGGTGAGCTGTGTCTGTGTGCTTTGAGTTTTATCAATAATCACACAACAGCAGCACCAAAAATAACTGCAAACTCATTTGAAGAATGCACCTCAGATCAGATCACACTTTAGTAGACAAAGCAACCACAGGTGCAAACAAGAACATGTTGGACATTTTAATTACAAAAGGGGGAGAGAAGCGCACTCTCTCTCTCTCTCTCTCTCTCTCTCTCTCTCCCTCACACACACACACACTCTGGTTTCCATGACTTCAGACCTTACATTGTAATTTTCTTGAGTCTCACACAAACCTTAACTACTACTGCCACAACCCTCACCTTAACTTATACCCATAACTCATCATAACCACACAACACATCTTCACCATAAAATGTTATATTAAGTTATGGGAATTCTTACAACAGGTTCCTACAACATGAGCCATATCTGGAACACACAGGTGCCGACAGAGTCAGGTAAATGTAAATTGGGTCAATATTATAACATAACTTAATTTTGCCATGTTCATTTGTGATTGTGCATGTTACATTGATTATCACAGTCTATCACAGTATCACAGTCTTTTGGACTTTGAATCTGAATTTCAGTTGTTTTTAATTTTCTTTGTGCATTTTGTTTTTTTCTGTTTTGGACTCAGTTTAGATTTTCTTACATTTTGGTTTTACTGGTTGTGGTTCCTGTTTTATTCCATCACCTACTGGATATCCTTCTATATTGTCTTGTCTATTTATTCAGTGTTTATTGGGTTTTGTTTTACTTCCTGCATTTGTGTTTGACTATTTTTTTTTTGCTCTGTTGAGCCTGCTGTTGCCTTAAAATATTCTGATTCCTCTGATTGCTTGGACTAAAACTGACCTTCTGTCTGATCACATAAAGAAAGTGTTGAACCTTTATCTGTGCTGCTGTTTTGCATTTGCATTATTTATTTTAATAACTATTTGCTTCAAAACCAGTGTCACAATGTCATTTTAGTGGGAGATTGGATAGTAATTCTTAGTTATGAACCCTTAGATTTGTTTTACAGGCCCAGGATGCAAGTGTGTAAAAAAACATTCACAACAAATGGGAAACAATCTTTTATTTTTCAAACTTGAACACATTATCCTTCATTCTCACATTTTGGTAGCTCATTTTCAATGATCCACAAAGTTCCTAACCGAACAATGGATAGAAACTTAGAACAATTACGAAATTCCGATACTGTTTACAACAGATTAATTCAACAACAACATGGAAAAAACAAACAAAAAAGAGGTATGCAGTGTACAAGTAAGGGCATGTGTTGTTGTTTGCCACTTCTACAAGGATCAAATTTAGTGCTGCAGAAAAACAAAACTTAAATCTCTCCCAGCTTTTAATAAGGCATAACTGTGGCACAATCAATAACACCATCCTCTCTTGAAGAATAGTTTACTTTCTCCTCCAAGGGCGAAACAAAGAAAAAAATTTAAGAAAATTAAACAAAGGATCCAAATGTTCCTTCACATTTCTGTTACACCAAAAATAAAACAAATCATCTACGAGCACAGTCAATAAGAATATATCGTGAACCAACAGGTCACCAAAGAACGTGTGCAACAGTCTCCAAGTGCCTCAGGTGTTACCACCCATTCATTCGTTCATTCATTCATTCACTCATTCATTTCCTCTGTTTTTATGGCCTCCATGCTTCATTAATGTACAGACATAAATCTATTGTTTTTGCTATAAAGCTAGGGTCTATAAATGAGGAAAGGCTAGCAATGGGCTACACTTAAAAAAATAATGATAATTAAACAGATCCATCCCTGTAGTGGAACTGTGCAATTTGGTTTATTTCACTATTGCAAGGATTCCAGATATCGCCTTTATTTATTGTTGACTATTGGGACATGAAGCGGATGTCAACAAACGAGATAAAAAAAGTGTTTTAGAAACCAACTACAGACCACAGCTTTAATGTTTATCTTCTATTTATTCATTTATTTATTTATTCTTGACAGATTTCCATCCCCATGCTGCAGCAGCATCCATCTCTTTGGTTTCCTCACATTTCCTACTGCATGTGTCTGATTCTGTGTTTGTTGTTGACATTGTCACATTCACGCCATGACCTACAAAAGGAACACTCTGTTCCGATTTTTTTGAGTCACAGTCTGCCATCTTTGAACATAGAGCCGAAAACAAAAGAACAATACGAGTTGGTTCAATTCTCACTGGCATTTGTTGCAAACAGCAGGTCTGGGAGAAAGAGACACTCAGTATGTTTCCATGCACAATTAAGTTTGAGCTACTTGACTATGAAATTTAATTGGACTACTGTCCTTGGCACTGGCACAAACACTGGGGAAGGAATTATTGACTGTGCATCTCTGCTCCACTAGGTGGGGATGTGTCCCCTTTCAGATGTCACCATTAGGCCTTTTCCTGTTGACCTACATGTATTTCATGTACAGTATTGTATGTCCACTCATTCACTTCACATCGTCTTCTGTGTAGCAGGTTCTGTTTTCACTTGGGGGTCAAACCCTGAGGCGGGAAGTGAGGCACATGCACTGAACACCTAGGCCAGTTTGGGTCCGAATTAACTTATCTGGGTGTGTTAGTCCCACTATGAGACATTCTATCTAGTATAATTTCAGTCAGACTAACATGTATATTAAAAGTGCGGGTTTAGTCGGACTAACACAATTGTTTTTTTTTTCTCCTAATGTCATGTAAACGTACTGAGTGACTTCCCTTATAGCGTCACTCAAAATCTTTGTTATTGAGACATAAATGAGACGCCATCCTGGGTTAGGTTGCAGCAGCAGCAGCAGCAGCAGCAGGATCAGGGTCCAGAAGATGTTGACGATTGGGCTACTCAGATCCAGGTCTTCACAATAATAGCGGTTCACTTTAATTTAGTTTAAGTCATTGTATGTACTGTAGGTTCAAACGATGGTACAATGAAATTTGTTGGATGAGAAAGCGAAGTCAACGAAGCTAAAGTGTATTGATCCCCCACTGCCTCGTCGGTCCAGGGTTAAGGGAGATTTTTTAAAATGACTCTACAGAGTCAGCTGTGTCTTAGCACTGCGACAACGCTACATCATGTCTCTAACTCTTGCCCGGCCAGCGGGATGACAAATACGGTTATGTCATCACCTGATCCCAGTCTATCGTTGGGTAGCCTCCAGCCGCGCTCCTTCAGCACTCCTCGAGACCTCATCAGCAGGTCCTGGGCTGCCAGTGTGTACCTGTGGTGACACACACCAATCAACTGTCACGACTACAGTGAAGTTCATCATGAATTAACAGCGCTACATGTAAGAAATGCATTACATTTCATCAGAGATTAAAGGTCACTGTTGCACATATTGGACATATATCACCTTTAAGTATACATACCCCATGTCTCTAATAGACCATGTAAAATACAGAAAATGAAATGCTGCAACATGAAAGTCTGTAACCTAACAACCAAATCAGAAATAGACTTTCACTGCCAGCGCTCGCACTCATGTCACAATCTACTGTAACAACAGAGATGACACCACGTCTAGGTTACGTGATGATCTTGGTCATATTGCCTTTGCAGAATGTCTCAAAGCAACAACTCTGCGGCGCAAAGTGCTGACGCAGTCCCGGTGTCAACAGCGGAGTGTGAAAGAGGATTCACTGCCATGAACCATATTATTCTATGCTGAGCAGCATGCTGTTCATCTCTGAAAATGGACCAGGAGTTGCCTCCTTCCCTGCCCGGAGATTTGCAGAGACGTGAGTGAAAGAGGGGCGACACGCTGCAGATGACCCCTTTCACAGGAAAGCAGCAAAACAAAGTCTGTTTTCTTTTTAATCTGACAGGCATGCAAATTACTGTAGCTATATTATTTATTTTTATGTTGACAGCACACTGTGCTGTTTTGATAAGATGTTCTATTAAATGAAGTGAAATGTTAAAACAGCTGCATGAAATAGCCCATAACGAGCTTAATAGTTTATATAGGCCCGCTGTGGTTCATGATACGTTTCCAGTAAATAAAAATGCTTCAAAACATCCCCTGTGATTGTTTATACACCCTGTATACTTGTATTTGTAAAACTACTCTGGTACTACTGCAGCCCACATATCGTCAAGTGAGCTGAGCAGGCGTGTGGCAATGAGTGGATGTGTCACATTAGAAATACTTAAAGATAAGCAAATGATTGGAAAATTAGAGCCAACTGCAACCCGCACTCTGCACAACTGAAGAGGAGGAGGAGGTGAAGTAGCTCCTTCAACACAAGTGATTTGATAAAACACAGTTGACAGCAATGATTTGCCACTAAATATTAAGTATCATTCATTTCAATTTAATCCCAGTCTTTCTCTTCCTAAACTTTGCTCACCTAAAAAAATGTGGTGTTCAATTACAGATGATATAAATACCTGGAAATAAACCAGAAATACTGATCTTTTGTCTTATGTTAGTCTTAGATGTCTCGTCCAAATGTTTTAAGTAAACAGCAAAAGGGCATACCTCATTGGATCAGCGGGGTCAGCACAGGATAAGTACGCTGTCACAGCATCAGCCACTTCACTGTCCGTCGTTACGTCCCACAGTCCATCTGTACCCATGACCAGGACGTCGTCTGGGCCGTGTTTGTTTTCATCCATGTTGTAAACCTGCACCTGTGATTGGCAGAAATGTATTATTTCTTTTCTTTCATTTATCATGCTATTAAGTACAACTTTTCTCCCTGAAGACAGTAAACGTTTCGTTCCTATTTGAATGTTTACCAGGGATTAAACTGCCTTAATTTGGTTGCGTTAAAGCCGCTCATATTCACTCACAATATACACAAGCTGACATAGTGTACCTATTCAAAGTGATAAAAAGGCAATATAAAGAAAGAAAGATTTGAAAAAAAGAAAGATCTGCCAAGAGAAATGAGATATAAAATCTGACAGGAGAGGAAAAGGTTGCTTTCAAGTTCAAAATACAAAAATAACTGAAAACAAAAGAGCTACAAGTACATGCTATGATTATGAGTCACAAGAATCTCTATTTTCAGTCATAACACTTGAAACAAAACTGAGCATTTAAACATTTCTTTCTTGTGTGGCAAGTTTCAGTTTCACAAAACTGACCGACTTAAACTCACTTCAGGGACACAGGAGAGAAAGGGCTTGATGTAGATATTGGAGTTGTACACCTTCAGGTCATGATCCCCCAACCCACGGGTCACTCCGATTGTTGCCATGACACGAGCCTGCGGTTTGTACATTGACACAGGTACACACACAAACGCACACATTAGAACTAACTAATGTACTGTAATGTAATTAAAAGGTAATATTTGGAAGAAATGTATTCCATTTAGACATAAAATGATGTGTCATCAGAGATTAAGGAAACATGCAGCGAAAGCAGGGAGCATCTACTGTATATGAAAGCAGAAACACTGGACTAGACCAGACCTATAAAGTTTCACCCAGAGGAGAAGAAAAATGAAGGTCTGTGGTCGAAATATGTTAAAAAATAGACGTCTGGCAAAGGAGAGGAAGTTGATGGCGGATTGTGACGGACATCTCTTATCATGTGTTAGTTAGGGCATTCCTCTTTTATCTCAACAAGCTATAATTGACCAAATTGACTCAATGTTTATCAAAATAAAACAGACAGTGAGACAGTTATGTGTATGTGTATGAACACAGTGTAACATTTAGTATAATGCGTCTAATTTAAGTCATTTGTCACATTTGGCGACCGACTTGAACCATGCTCATGCAATATTTTCAACTAGGACTAGTTTCTACAGTACACATTTCACATATATCACCTTTATATAGTATATTACAATTATAAACCTCCTGAACAGACTATGATCTACAGCAGTATACTTACCTTTTTTCCTTCTCCATAAATCAGAGGGAATTTCAGATCATCTTCAATGATTGTCTTATAAGCCCTACAACAAAACAACAGCCACATCACACAAGTTATTTGGAATAAAGGTGACATTATTAGTCCACCAGTCAGCAAGAATTGAATCAACAATGATGTTGACCCCTCTGGATGGTTGTTAAAAAGAGATCTGATCTTAATTGTACTTGATTTTCTACTCAACATTACAGTACAGTCCAATATAAAGCCTCCATCCATTTGGTTCATATGGTCTGCTGTTAACATAATTACTGTGTTTATCTGCTTTAAAAGTGCACTTTTAATCCTAAAATACAGAATTTTAATCAATTATCCTGAGAGAGCATGTGTAAACACGGATTCAAACCAAGAACCCCCTTGCCGTTAGGTACCACTGATGAACCCTGCACCACTGTGCTGCCCCCAGAAAAAAACTTCAACTACAAAAAGCATCATTAAATCTCCAGGTTTACCAGCCGGTCATGGAGTGGTCTCTGTAGAGCATCTTCTTGCCCAGCTCACTGTGCTGGATCCTACGAGGGAACTCAATGTGAGTGAACTCGTTACCCAGAAGCTCTGGCCTCAGGAAGCCCTGGTGTGACACAACGTGTAAAAAAAATGCATCTTAAATGTCTTAGATGTAAAACAGGAAAATCCCTAACATTGCAATGCCCTGTATAAACACAAGCAGTGCTGTACACAAAACTGCTTCCTGTTTTAGCAGCAAACACCATCCACACAACTACAGTACAACCTCAACTAAAGCAGGAAACTGACAAATATCAGTTAGTTACAACGTGAAACAAGTTATAATCTGTTTTTTTTACTCATACCCAAACAGTTTTACACTTTGACTCTTCGTCTCACAGCTCGATATACACTCACGGTATTTAAAAATGACATTGCAGCAGAAGGTGCTGTTAATCTGTGCGTCTATTGCTAAAGATACCGCTTATTTAACATTTTGTAGCATAAAAGGTGAAGAATACCAGATACTGGAGCCGCTGCCTCTCTGACTCAGGTGTGAATTCATTAGTCATAGCAATAACTTTGTTATTTCGTATGATTATGGCCCTGCAGGAAGAAAAAGAGTAGGTTGGTCAGAAGAGTGATGGTCAGTATGGTGCTTATATGATGCTGCAGTTAGCAAAATGAACCCCAGGAGGCACAACAGGCTACTTTTAAAGTCTCATGTACTGCAATATAGAAAAATAAGAGAGAATTGTATTTGTTAACTTCATTAAACTCCTTTAGTCATTGTGTTAATGTGATGTAATGCTATGTAGCTGCTTCACTCACCTGCTGTCCCCAGCATTGGCTACATAGAGTTTTCCCATTAAATTAATGGCAGCTAAGGCACAGCACCCGCCAGAGATCGCGTATGAAGTTTTTTCCTTCTCAATCAGGTCGTCCTGAAATAAACGGGGTAAAACAGAGCAAAATACCATGAAAATCCTTTGAGTTAGTTTTCATGTGAAAAAAGCTTGTTTTCAGTTTTGTCATATAAATATAAATACAAATTTAAAAATACTTAAAAGGACAAGAACAATGAGACATAACCTGGACTGTAAATTGTCAGTATCATCAGATCATCAGACTAATTAGATTTAAATACCCGCCCACACACAGAAATAACATCAAGAGCAAATTGTTTTCTTTCTCCCTTTGTAATGAATCATAACAGAGCAGCTAGATTCATAACATGTATCATTTCTTCAGTTACACTGATGCTCAAATATCCAAACAAGTTTCGATCCAGGGTGTGTGGGTCTTTATAAATAGAAACTTATCTTCCCTTAAGGTGGCAGTACGGGGTAAATTCAGGGAATCACTGACATGCAGCACAAAGAGCTCTACCAAAATTCATTTTCAAGTTCAAATCATTTTACAATGATTTGAACTTGTTCCTGTGCCACTCTCATGACCTCTCATACTTCTCACAATAGACTAACAATATTAGTCAAAAATAATAAAGATTTTGATTTGTATAGTTACTTTCAAGGTAGAGACAGAACAAATTAAGGAAACAACATTATGGTAAGAATACTTGAATAATGAATCTAAAATGAACAGTTTGGTAAAGATCACTAGGGATGGGCCACTACAGCTCTCTGCTGGATGCACTGTCAGAGACAGGAGATGCTGGGCAGAACTGTATGAATTGGAAGGCAAAAAGGAACATGCTTTGTTAGTTCACATGTCTTGTCACATGCAAACTGTCTTTTATGACATTGAGTTACTTTCTCTTTTGATGCTGCTGATTAATGGAACAGAATACACACCCTTAAAATAAATGTCCTTCTTCCTTTTGGACATTTTAGAACTTTGACGTTCCAATTTACAAGTGTTTTCTTTTAATGTCTTTGTTTGTCTATGCTTTTACCACTCCTCAGTATTAATAAAGGCTGTATGTGTATGTGTGTGTGTGTGTGTGTGTGCTAACCATCTGTTTGAAGGCCGTCTCGATGACTCCCATCACCAAACTCTCCAGACTGACAACCTTCTCCATGTGAAAGCGCACCGTGGAGTCGCTGATAGCATCAGGGTCCTCTGGTTCCTGTGAAGCTCCCTTCTTCGAGTCTGCCTGGTACGGACTGCCGTTCTTGGCCAAGCAGATCGGAGGCGCAGAGGTGGGATTCTCCAGCAGGTGGCAGATTTCTCCCAGACGGTCTCTGATGAGGTGGTGAAGAAGTTTGGAGGCCATGATGGCGGCCCCGGAACCAGCGTGTCCATCAAAGACTCCCCAGAAGTGGAGAGGAATTCCTGTGCCATCCTATGGAGAGGTGAACATGCACAGACTAAATGAAGAGGTGACAGGAAAATATTTAAACTGGACATGATTCTATCCATTGTAAGGGGAGTGATTGAATAATTTCTTATGAGATTAGAACTCGGAGCAGAGGGCACGCGTAATCTGTGAGGGGGTTATTCCTCGGTTATTGCTCTTCCATGACGCACTGAGACAGAGAACGAGTCATTAGCACTTTTGTGATTGCTGGCATATTTGCAAGCTGAGTTGGCTCAACTAACACATGGATGGGTACATGACATCTGCTTACCCATCTGACACTCGGGGTGGGGGAGGGGAACAACAAGGGATGATGGGGATGATTCATTTGCACCCAGTGGAGTGCTGGTACATGTGGGCATGTGAGTGTGGGCACAGGCATTTCATGGTAGTGAGTCTAAAACAAAATGATTGACCTGATGAGTAAATGCACTCAGGAAGAATATAGCACCTCAATGTCACAATGTGGAGCAGATCTACAAGACAAACCCACAGTGTAAACATGTGTGAGTGTGTGCTCATGTTTGCTACCTCTTTTGGGCATAAACACTGACCCTGTCCGAAACCAGTAGTCCTCTCGGGGACCAAGAACCACATTTTTAAGGAACTGATAAAGTTCAAGGTTAAGATTTGACCTGGAGTTAGGTTAAGGTTAGAGTAAGGCATCAACTGGTTATGGTTAAGGTTATAGTTAAGACTTTGTTTAGGCTGTCCAACAGTGTCCTGAAAAGAATAGCTGCGCAAACCTGTGTGTGTGTGTGTGTGTGTGTGTGAGTGTGAGTGTGAGTTTGAGTGAGTGAGAACATTTTGTGCTGGTCATCACAACTTTACTCAGATTAAGATAAGGGCTGGGTTTAAAAATAGTTGTGATGGTGCATGTGTGTGTGTGTTGACTTTATTGTGTTAAGATAACGACAAATGGATGTTTTTGCACAATTTTGATTCAGAAAAAAAAATCTCATGTTTAGCCAAATCTGGTGGCATGTTGTCACTTTTGAAGTCGATATGTTGAACATCCTGACAAACACTTACCAATATACCATTTTATAATCTCAAATCTATTATACACTACATCTTTTTATCAGTTCTTTTAATGGAGATATCCGGCTCTGCAGCTATGATATGCTCCACATATTTTCAGCCATCTTTATTTAGCTCACTGCAGGTACGATGCAGTATGACTTTATGACTTTTCCCCCGTAAACAGACGTTTTCTGTGAGCTCTAAACTGAACTCTTCCCCTAACCCTGTGGCCAAATACAATGCTAATGAACCAGAACACCTAAAGCAACACTTTGCTTACCCCATTATCCTCCTGCAGAGTGGAGTTTCTGTGTTTGCCACTGGGCTTCTTCACAAACAGTTTCTCACACGAGGCCTGATCCTCATTCAGCATGCTCTTCCCCGCATTGATCACCCTGATGAAGAGAGAGTGAGAGAGAGAGAGGCACAGTGAGCCTGGTGTCAGGTGATTTATAGTATTCGCTCGCATTCCTCTAACCACATTTAGGCACAATAACAGCAGCAGGAGAGATGGAGAGAGGGGGGGAATGGAGTGAGGTAAAGAGCAGGGCAGGATGATGCAGTCCTGTACCAGAAAGAGCTTGCAGGCAGAATTAAGTTTTTTTATTATGAGCTGATGCCAGCGGAAGATAATGGCTTCAGAATAATGCACTGTCTCATACTCCAGCAGTGTAATCTATTCTGGTGCATGCTGCAGAACACTTGACAGAGGCACCAGTGAAAGACGTGTCATAGGTTTATTGCTAATGTTACTTTTATTATTTTAACTGTAGCAGATTTTTGATCAATTTTGATAACTAAATGTTTATTTCATTTGACTGTCAAACATTTCAAATGCAGTGTGCAGTTCACCTTTTTCCTACAGTTTAAGGCAGGTCCTCACTCCTGCAGACATAAAGCACCATTACTGTTTTTGGTTATTTCGAATACTCATTCCCTTCAGCTCCATTTACACTAGCTGGCTCTGTAAAGCTCTACTACTGTAACAGAAAATGGGATGAATCAGTTGAATTTGATACATCTAACAGCTTTATCTGCCCTGCCCGTGTACACAAAATAAAGTCTCTTTGTATTAGCTGTATCGCAGACTTGATGTTTATGTTGATTGATTTCAATCTCAAGAACTGTCTAATCTTTCATATGTCTGGATCACCGTGGGGTTAGGTGTCTTGTCCAGGGACACATCCACTTGTAGACCAGACGACTCGCTCCACCACTGAGCTACCATCACCATATTGTCATGAAGTTTCCTGAGAAACTTCTGCAGTGAAGGGATTCGTCATTTCTCAGTTAGTCCTGGGATCATCATAAGAAGGGATAAAGATAAAGAGACCTGACATTTAAGAAGCTGAGCTTGGCAGGGCTTGAGTTAGAGGACAAACTGTACAGTCCAACAAAAGCGATGCGGGAACAGAGAAAAAAAGTCTCATCAGAGTAAGACCTTTAAATTCTGTCTCTCTGAACAGCAACTAGTTCAGCTGATTACAGAAAATGGTTGCTGCCTGACCAGTGGCTTTAATATCAGAAATATAAGACATCAAATCTGGATTACGATAATCCCTGTGAGGATTTAATCAGATGAACGCAGCAGTGAACAGACACCCACTTTAGGACAAATGACGGGGAATATTTCTAAATTAAAGCCAGGAGTCTTGTAGATACATGTATATGGACACAGAACAACTTTCCGTCTACACACTATTTTCTAGGATGTTTACATTAAATTATATACTTTATGTATATACTTTTATTTTCTTATACTCATTGGGCCTACATGACCATTGCTAGTAAATAACTGGAAGCTTTAGTAGGTAGGGATCACTAGGGAAATACTGGTCATTTTGCTGAGTCTCACGTCCAGCTTATTCAATAACATCTGCAGATACAGGCTCCCTGTCATGAGCCCCTCCCACTAGATGAGCACTTACAGGCGTCATGCCACCTAAGACGATCTCTCCATCTCAGTAACACTCCACCCATACTGACATGGTTGTATTGTCTGACACTCTCTTTGAGACTGTTTTTCCCTTTTTTGCAGGACTGGCAGATGATATCAACGCTGGAATAGTGAGCCTTTCAATAATAGGACACTGTTATTGGTCAAAGTGTTCAGTCACATGGTCAGATTCCACCCCCCCCCCCCCCCCCCCCCCCCCCCCCAAGTCTCAAGGAGGTACAGAACTCTTGTTCTTGTTCAGTTCAATTGATTTACATTACGCTAAATTGTCATTTCGGAATCATTGATTAATAGTGGGAACAATATTGTGTTCTCCAGTTTTATTGAGACAATGTCACTTAAACATAAACATAGAGTATTTTATAATATAAGGTGATGAGTGGCTTTTATAAGATTCTTATTATATGTATTATAAGAAACTCATTTTAAATGCTGAGGTTTGAATATGGGAGTACATCATGTGTTTTTTTTTTGCCGTGTAAGTTTTTGCACTCCCACAGTGAAGAATCCCGTGTCACATGTGGTCAATGAGCTATAATTGCACCTAATGCTGGTTGCGTGGGAGGAGTTGGTTCCATTCCAGGAACTCGAGTCTTCCAATAACGTGACTTCGGCACATAATCATTGCATCAGTCGTACGTTTCCTTCACTTGTGACCGAAAACCAAAACCTGTCAATGTCCTGTTACTATACAGTATGTTATACTAAGGAAGTCCAAAAGCAGAAGTTGGGATTTCCAGCGCATTCTCCATTTGCAGCTGCTGGATGTTCACATAACATAGACCTCAATTAAAATATTTGTTAAGAGCTCAGACCTCAGAAATAAAATAAAATAAAATAAGGTAAAATTGTCTACATGGTTTAAGCAGTAATTACATAGAAAAACTCACTAATGGTTGTTTTGTGGTTGAGATCGGTGATGATTTAGTGTGACATTTAGCAGGACTACTGGTCACTGTAGTGTTTAAAGTAA
This sequence comes from Solea solea, assembly GCF_958295425.1. Lineage (NCBI taxonomy): Eukaryota > Metazoa > Chordata > Actinopteri > Pleuronectiformes > Soleidae > Solea > Solea solea. The sequence goes on along the minus strand of NC_081139.1, from coordinate 11,930,479 downwards.
AAAAAGACATTCCTGTTGCAGTAGTCTAGCCTGTTCAGGGTGTGTATCTCATGCCTCTGCTCATAATATAAACACATTCAGAGTGGAACTGTGGAGGAGAGTTTAAACATGAACAAGATAAATCCGTTGCTGCTGCTGAATCAAAATATCTCAGTTTGGAAGGGGACAGATCGACAAACACCGCAGGCTCATAATGTAAATGAAGCTGTAGTCTAAAACTAAAGTCTTCAATCTCAGCATGAAGAATTAGTTTTGTCATATTCTAAATTCCTTCTCGGGGAGAGGAAGTTGCTCGTCGTGGTGCAAGGTGTGTGGTGCAATGTTGAAATGAAAACTGACAGGGGCGAGACCTGACAGAAACAAAGTACTTAGTGACAGAGCCACTCGTAAAGAAGTGGCATGACTGTTATTTAGAGCCTTGCTTGAGTAGCGTAATTAAACAGAATGCTGCAAAGATGCTTGCTGTACATAACTTTCCATAATAAATTTCATTCTGTCTGGAAGTCTGACTCGCAATGTTAAAAAAAATACAGCCCATCGGCCATTTGTCAAAGCTCTGCCCCCAAAACACTTGAAGTTACTGTTTGTAGTGGAAAACAGGGAATGTTGGCTGCACTTTTTAAAAAACATATTTTTTAAAAAGCACCAAACAAAAATCATGCACACTATTTTCAAAGATACATTTAGCTATTGTTGCAACAAAATGTACATTTTATTGCGTTCTGTTTATTTGCATCATCTAACACATAAATGTTAGTGCATCTCCATCCATTTTTGTGACTAAATGTTCACATCATGTATGTCTCTCCTGCTTGTTGTGAAGACACTGCTGATGCTTCGCAGTGGCAGTTTGCAGTGGCTAACACTGGTGCCTCACAGCAAGTAGGTCGCCGGTTGAAATCCCAGTTTGGCTGAGAGGGCCTCTCAGTGTGGACTTTGCATGTTCTCCCCATGTCTGCATGGGTTTTCTCTGGGCACTCTGGTTTCATCCCACAGCCCAAAAACATGCAAAGTAAAATTTGACACCATGAATGTAAGATTGTAATTTCATATGGAGGATAAAGTGGTAGAAGATGAGTGAATGAATTCATAAAAAACTCTAGTCCATTGAAAGTGTTTCACATGGAATGAGCCTTTATGGTAAAACGTGTTAGATTCTTCTATTTCATGTGAAGTTTCATGCAACATAGACACAATATTTTGAATCCCTCTCTCCTACATGAAATATTGCTAAAAAGTATCATTACGTTTAAACCAGGAGAATATGTCTAAAAACCAGAACAGAAATACTAATTTCATAGTTCTTGCTTCGTTACACTTAATTCCATTATTAGGTTTGCCTCCATTTAAAATAATATTAAACATGTCATTTGACAAGTTCCCTCCAAGTGGCTAACTGTAAGTGTTTGTGCTGACACTGTGTTGCACAACAGCATCAAGTATAGTCATTATCTGGAACGTCCTAAACCGGGTGGTGCTAAAAGTGCTGACCAACGTTAGGCTCACAATTCAAATGACTGTACAGAAATAAAGAAAGAACACATCTGTACTGCATTTGCTTTGTATTTTACTTACTATAGAATAATAATACTACTACTAATAATAATAATAATAATGATAATAATAATTCTGCTTCGTCAGAGTCAATTCAAAACGAACTCTGCTGTGCATTCCTCAACCTGCACAACCTTCACTGCAGTAAATCAGCTTCAATGCAGCACTTTAAAGAGCACACGCAATTATCACCAAACTGTGGTAATTGCTGTTTTCAGTCACATTTGGCAGATTCGCATTCACAGGGGGTGTGGACTGTTTTGATTTTCAGCACTAACCGCTGATGCATGACTTGATCAGTCGATTACATTGTGTTGGAAACAGCCCTTCTCATGCATGCTGTAATAAATGTTTCAGTGACCCGCACCAGAGTAACTTGCCGCAGAGTCCAGAGGACGGCACTGATGACGGTGCACATTCCCACGCATTAACCTTTCCTTTTTTTTGCCTCCTCCTTTGACCCATTTCCACCAGCTCTCTGAGAAATGACAAATCTCACCCCTGTCCTCTGAGTCCCTGCATGAGTCAGCCTGTTTTCTTTTCCTGTCTTCATAACAGGTCCTGGAAGGCAGCCACGCGTGATGTAGGCCAAATACTGTATGAGCTGGAGCTGCAGCTCACTCCATCCCAACCTAACTCCCCTCCTGTGGGAGTGTGGAATGTCTGAAAGTGTTTTCCCTCAGCGGGAATTGCCTGAAGAGCACATTCTGGCCAAATCAGTGTGAATGAAGTGTGTGCCGCATTGTTTTCTACCTGTGATAGCCCTGCAGCTGTACTTGACTGTAGAAGCACTTGCAGTACAACCAGCCACATCAGGAGTGGAGTTGAGCACTGAGGAATAATGTGAATGGTTTCATAGCAACAAAAATAGTTTTTTTATTAAGACAAAGATGAAGTGTGTAGGAGCTCCATACCACTTCTTTGTGTGCAATAGAGCCCGATGCAGTCTTTTAAATGTCCATCATTTATTGTTCTGTCATTGTTTTGGCAGTTTTCTGTGCTGACTGTAAATTCCCACTAATGGCTGTTAACTTGAACTTCCAAAGGAATTTACAGTGACGATAATCTCACTTTTCGTGCTTTGATTATGTTGTCAGGCAGCATGGAATCATGGCCGCTGTTGAGTGGGGAGCTTCGTCGGCAGAAAGGCAATGATCTGTCATGATCCATTACTGACAAATTCAACAATGAAAGACATCACTGGTGAACTAGGAATATGGAATAATATTTCCTTCCTCACACTTATGTTTCGTGGGAATACACGGCTAGTGCTGTGTAATACACAGGAGAGTCAGAGCAGAGTATGGAGGTGAGTTGAGTCTGCGTACTATGATGTTGCCTTGATGATGTTATGGTCATTAAATTCAGTCAACATTATGTAAAGCCTCGATGGAAATGTTACAATAACGAAGAGGGGGAAAAAGGAGGATGTCATTAAAAGGCAACTAAAATGAAATGGTCCTTTATCTTGAATATGAATTGGACTTAACATGTTGGAACTACCTTGTCATTTTTTAGATATAACAAAACCGATATCTTATTGCCTGTGTTTAGTGAAGGATTGGTGTCATATTAGGGGTTTTAAAATCTTATTGTGTGGGACTTACAATACAATGACTGGATCAGTCATTTTGGCCAGTATCCCACTAATACTGATACTGTGTATCATACTGTCACGGCAATAATCTTGCATATTTACATTTATATGTCCCATTACAATTAAATAAATAAATGAATCAACTGGCTCATCCCTAACAAGTAGCAGAGGCAGGAATAGAGGCGGATTTATGAATGTAAGAAAACAAAGACTTGCTAAAGGAAGACATTTCCTGCTCTCACTTGTGCATTGCTCTGCATCTCATGTGTTAAGTAAGCCAAGCAGGAGACTGTATTCACAGATCTCTCAAAAATCATTACGGGGACTCCTTTGTCTAATTACAGCACAGGACACTGCTCCAGATTTATATGAATTACAGCAGCTCAGAGGAGGAAACACATACACTACGGTGGAAACTACAACAGGGAAAAAGGCCATTTTGGCCATCATTGCAGCTCCTGGGGCAGCTGAGGCTGCATCAGCAGCAGCAGCAGCAGCAGCTTTCTTACTGCTGTCTAAGAGCTGCTGTCACTCATCACTCAGGAAATGATAATATACAGTAAGAATAGAGTGGATGTTTGTTTCTGTAAACCCACTCACTCTGCGTATCCCGTCTTCCACGGGAGCCTGCTGCCTCTCTTCGGCGTGAGCACCGGCCGTGACGCGTGCTCGGTGGAGTATTGCAGCAGCTCCGGGGTGAGGTCCAAGAAATCCGGGCGGCCGTAGGGGAAGCGCGGCGGCAAACCGTCCTGTCCGCCGCTCTGGCCTCCACCTCCACCACCACCACCTGCGTGGTGATGGTTGTGGTGGTGGTGGTGGTGTCCGTGCGGCATCATGCCTCCCACCAGCGTGGACATCGCGTTTTTAACTTTGCTGATCATCAGTAACCGAACGAAGAGCAGAGGGGGAGAAACGTATCAAACGCGATAAACAGAAAAACAAAAAACAAAACACAGCCAGTGATGATCGAGAATCATTTCAGGAAGCGATTTTTGTCTTCTTCGTCTTTCCTCCTCGGACCCATGTGACAGCAGCAGTTTGTTTCAGACACGGAGCTCTTTTTTTTCCCTTCTTTTTTTTTTTTCTTTTTTTTTTTAAAGAATAAAACCTTCACTGCTGCTGCAATCAGGCTGTGATCCAGCAGGAAGCTACATCTCCTCTCACACTGACTCTCACTGACTCTCAGAGGCAGGGCTTCAACACAGAGATGACAACTTGTACTAAACACTATATTATATAGACCTTTATCCAAGAACATTAATTCTATTGTTCAAGTGTAAGAGTGGGTCACACTAACATTAAATACATGACACTTTAAAAGTAGATGCTGCCCCCCACACACCTTAAATGTAATCTTAAATACAGCATCCTGTATTTTCTGAATGTATTCCAGTCAGGTGATAGAGACATAATTGTACTGTACTGTATATCCAGTGGTGGCCTAAGACTTAAACACACTAATGTACATATACAAAACAAAATGTCTGCATTGCACAATCACTCTGAGCTTTCCCCCCCCTCAGGTTTATGGAATGTTTCTCTAAACGTTTCTTTAAGTGTCACCTTTGATGACGTGACATTATTGCAATTATTGATACTGACAAATTGAACATTTTCCACCACAGTGACTGTTCTGACCATATAAGCCAGTTGTAGATTAAGCAATCCAGCAGATCTAACTTAACATTAGCACAATTCTCCACAATACATCTCGTACTTTTGCTGATTTTTGAAAAAAACATTATTATGCAGTGAAACCACTTGTGACGCAGTGGGAACTGTATTTTTGTTAACACAGAAAAATGTTGCACCTGTTTCCTCCACTAGATGGAGACAAAACTCTACTAGATGCATTTTATTTTTTAAAACAATGATGTTGTCATTTTAAATATACTATATATAATATATGTATATATATATATATATATACGTATATATAGATATTGATTCATTGATCCCAAAATTGATGCACTGTATGACAAATGAATGGGTGAATTATGATCATTTTTAATTTTTAACTTGTGTGCTCTTTTTCTGGTGCTTACTGAGTCTGATATGGAGCAACTGTAACATAATAATAAAATTATTCTGATTCTGATTCTGAAACAATACCATAGACTATATTGTTGCCAATCAAAAAAGAAAAGCTATTTATATCACACATAATAAAAAGAATAAGGAAATAAAGGAGAGAAACAAACACAAACAAACAGAAAATACAACACAGAAAAAAAAGAAACATTTTGACTTGCTGCCAACATTGCACATGACCACACTGCACTTATTGTTGTATTGCACAGACCCTCCTAATGCACTATAGACCACATTACAGGCTCTCACGTTGCCTTGAGTGGTCACTGCGACTGTCTAGAGACCGTAACTTCATCAGACCTGTCAAAGAAACGAACGCTCTACGTTTTGCAGTGTATTTACTGTTACATGCTGATTTTTGTATGATAACAGTGAGCAGTGAGTGTAAAATTGACTGTTGTGTGCTGTGCCCTCTGACTGACTGTTCGGACGAACCTGAGCTCTCACAGAATGATTTTGTGTGGACATTACCTCTCTCTCTCTCTCTATCCTGTGGCTACAACTCCCCACTGGTATTTGAGAGTTTGTGAAGTTGGAAACTCCATTAAGGCAGGGCCCTGATGAAAACCCTTTAATGGCTCCACAATCGGGATTGAGGATTTGGGGGGGGCGGGGGGTAGTTCTGGCAGTGCAAGAGCAAACAAAACCATAAAGCTCTGATGTAGCTGCCTCTCACTGAGCTTCTGCAGCTGAGGAAGAAAAACTGGCCCACTGTCTGAAGACCTGTTGAATTAAAGTGGGCATTAACAGCGGCTTCCTCTGCATTATTGATGGCAGGCTCCATTCCGGAGGCCATTATGCCTCTTATTTTTCCTCTTGCAATTTTCTGGTAGACGTCCCACTGTCTTCAAACACTCTTCAGTGGTGACAGTGAGCCAGGGTTCAGGCTGAGGGCTTGCACTGCTCCCCACATGGTGCTGCTATGTTACAGTGAACCACTGCAATCGATGTTGGGCCGCACGGTAGCAGCACCTACAACTGTGAAGTGAAAGTAATCACGAGCTGACAGGAAGGGAATCATGGCTGTTACATAAGGTGTCACCACAACCTCAAAAAAGCGGAGCGGTTTGCTCTGTGAAGTGCCTGACACCTCACACACAGAGGCTGTGAGCTTCTTTTTGGTGTGACCTCAGGATCCCAAAACTAGAGATACTTTTAATAGATTTTGTTGCCAAACTACACCCCCCCCCCCACACACACACACACTGTGCTTGGTTTATCTGCTCTCGCACAGCTTGAGAAACCTCACCTCACGCCTGATCTCATCCTGTCATATGATTTAATGAGCAGAGCTGTGTCACACACCACAGTGTCGGGGGTGTGACAGTATGGTCCATACAATGCAGGAAAGATTAATGAGGTCATCTCCCCTCTCTCTCTCCCCCCCTCTCTCTCTCTCACACACACACAGAGGGGGAGAGAGAGAGAGAGAGAGAGAGAGAGAGAGAGAGAGCGAGGGGGAGTGAGTGAGGAAAAATAACTTGATGACACTGGAATCAAAAAATAACAGCCTCTCCATTCATAGGCAATTATGAAGTGATGTGGAGCCTGCCTCTGGTCTACATATCAGCTTTGAGTGTTACAGCTCAGCCTACAGTAATAATGGCCTGGATTTTTTTGTATTTTGTACATCCTGCTCACATGTGTGTATATGGCCTGTGTGTGTGTGAGTGTGTAGGTGCTTAAAGAGCTGTCTAGTAGATGGCTTTTGCCTTTATGATGATAACACTCTCTGAGGGTGTCCAAAATCAATCAAATTCAAATCCAAATGCTTGCCTCCCATCTCCACAGGCTATTTCAAAGGTTGGTATTGATTATTCCACCCATCCTGCTTTTCTGAGCAACAGACGTAAGACAGTGCTTAAGAAATGGAGGGATGATAAAGCAATTACTGAGGGGAAAACCTTCGTAGACTCGGCAGCAGTGCTTGAGGAGAGAAGTTGAATGTCAGAGACAAACAGATATAGTATAACCTCTGTGATGAGGTAGGAGTCTGATGTATGTTTTATCAAGCTAGTTTTTCTTTGTGAGAAACTGGAGATGAGCTATTAGGTGCTGGTGGGAGTCTACTATATATTGGCCTTGCGGCCTCTGCATGGTTCCCATTTGCTTGTGGGACCCCAAGGTATTTGTAGCTGCCTTGAACATCTGCTATGTTGCCTTTAAGTTGTTCCACTCCCACAGTTCTGATCCCTCTTTTGGTGAGTCAGTGAGTCAATGTCCTGCTGAGGTGGCTGATTGATGTCCCACTTCGGAATCACTGTCTGAAACCATTCTTTGAGCATCTCCTTGGTATATTGCGCATTTCATCACTTGTACAATGGGCTTTGATTTGGCCTTGTCTTCCACAGTCCCATGGAGTTCTTGATGAAGTTCCTTGGAGTCCTGTTGACATTGTACAGCTCTAAGCATCCCAGTATCCATGTGTGTGCCATCGAATCATAGGCTTTCTCATAGTTGGTTGGTGTTCCTGGTCCTACAGGCCTTCGTGATTGCCCTGTTGACCTGTAGTTGGCGCTTGGGTCCCCTGGTTTTATTCCTTTCTGTGCTCTGCTCATGTATTGAAACATCTTAGCTGATGATGCCTGACAGGAGCTTCCTGGTGTGCTGAGGCAGGTTATAGGCCAGTAGTTGGATGATACTCTTCCCTTTCGTGATGAGGACTGTCCGGCCTTTTGTCAACCATTCCAGAACAGCAGCAGTTGGTTCATCTGTGCTGCCAGACGTTCACAGTGAGGTTAGCTTCTTCAGCCAGCAGGTGTGGATCATGTCAGGGCGTGGTGATGTCATTTTAGAAACTCTTGGAAGTCTGCCACTGTGATTTACCTTTACTGGGTCTTGTTCTGGGATGTTGCTGTGGTTCAACTTTGAGGTCCACCAGCCACATTGGGCATTGGTGTGTTACAGTATGTGATGCCTCTTTTTCCCATATGCTCTTTCAGTATTGCTCAGTCTCAGCACTGAGTGGGTCCATTGTTGTCTTTACTACCCTGCCACTGAGAGCAGACACACATTCTTAAAAATGAAATAGTGTGGGCTGAAGCTGAAGCTTAGTACTTATGTTACTTAAATAACAAAACGGACAGAAATAATTATAATTATGACTTTATATGAAGTGGAGGGCCGCATAAAATTCATTGGGCGGCCGCAAGTGGCCCACGGACCATGAGTTTGAGACCTCTTTTTTTTTAAATCATTAAGGGAAACCTGGCAGGGGCAGATGCTGCACATCTTTGAGTCTGGTTGGGGTTTTCTTCTCCTCTCTCTTTAATATCGTAAGGTTTCTGTCTTACTATGTATAGTGCCTTGAGCTAATGCATGGTGTGATATTAACAACAATCATAATCTATCAGTCTCATTGTTTCATTTTCCAGTTTGCTGTCGCATATATGAGTCTTAAAACCACCATGATCTGAAACTGGCTGAGGAAAAAAAAAAACAACGTGCACCACAGAGCAGCTTCACAGAGGATCCACAGGATGGCGCTATAACACCGGCTCAGCAGCAGCAGCAGCGGCGGCAGCACCTGCCTGCACGCTCTCTTCTCTCTCTCTCCAGCTCTCATCCCTCGGACACCTTCAATATATTCCTCCAACTGCGCGGAGACGCTGCTGCCAAACCCCAAATGTAGCGAGCGCGTTGGAAAAAAAAAGGGGGAGGTTGTAACAAATCACATCCACTCGTGATTCCAGAAACTATGAGTGACGGTGCGGCGGTGTGTCCAGCTGCTGCGTGGCTCAGGCAGACGGGAAGTTGTGGACCAGCAACTTTTACAGACTTTTAAGTCCACCAGCAGCGAAGTGACCCGCAGTCCGAGCTGAGACTTGTTTCGCTCGTGGATTGTGCGCGTGCAGATATTTGACATATTGACACATTTGGTGTGCATGTGCCGTCGGGGTCGTGTTGAAGCCACATGAAGGGAAAAATGGCATTTCTCTAAAGAAGAGAGCTCTCTGGGTTTTTTTTTGTTTTGTTTTTTTTTGTGGTTGACACCGGAGAATTAATGAAATGGACTTCCCAGGGAATAACTGACTGCACAACGACAGGTAGGTTTGCAATTCCATTGTACACTGAGCTGGAAAATGTGGCTGTATATACCTCCTAAATAGGCATAAATTATTCACTGCTAACGATGTTTACTGTAAATCTTATTGCATAGAATGTGCTGGAAACATACAAGCAGCCAAACCCATACAGGTTCTCCATTTATATTTTCTACTGTACTGAATAGGATACATTTATTAGATGTCAATACCTTTTGCATGACTTAAAGTGGTGAACTGGTGCAACTGTGGGCTTCATGTCCATGTTGATTCAAACTTAAACTAGACTCATATCCAGGTTCAGCTCTTGTGAGATCTACCCACTCATTTGTGAGTGGATTGATGGAAGTTTTCTTTGTGTTCAAACTTAAAAAAAAAAAAAAAAAATCCTATTGAAGACAGGTGGGGGATGTATGTGGCCTCATCTGTGTCTAGAAAGATGATTATGTGTGTTTTCATCCTGATTCATCCATCTGATGCAGTACATTCCATCAAATTCAACCCGTCAACTTACCTGTACCCCCATTAAAAGTTAATCATATGAATTCTGCTCTTGATTTATCTGTCATCCACACTATGACGGTTACTTTAATGACCCCCCCCCCCCCCCCCCCCAAAATGGAATTTTGAAAGTTTAAGAAACTTTGCTGGCTCCAATTTGCTTGAAAACTCTAGGGATTCATTTCAGGCCATACATGTATCCACATCACTCTTTTGCATAAATTCTGCTCTGAAAACACCTGCCATCCACACTATGGGCATTTTAAAGCCTTAAAAACTGAGAAGCTTCAAAAGGCTGCAGGCTGTGTTTTCATTTGAAAACTCCAGTGCTACATTTTAGTCTGGATGGAGCGAAACGGAGACCTTTGAAAGCGGTGACGCAGTTACCCACATTCGCCTCCACGATCGGTTCGTTTTATGAAACAACAACTTGACCACCGACTGCGAACAAACGTATGCATCAACGTCACCTTGATATTAGTCCCAATTGTTCATATTTTTCACCATTGTTGTCCCTTGTTTGTAGCACACTCTACAAAACTAAGCAAACATGCCTGGTGTTACTGACTGAACAACCCTGTATTAGTGTGGACGCAGATAAGTGAAAACTCTGTTATCAAATGAAACCATAATAACACAGAAATAGCCTTAGCTTCAGTCCATCCCCTTGTTCACTCCTGTCTTTTGTCTGCCCTTCATTCCCTTGACAAGCTTTGTGCGGTCAGCTGTTTTTTCCTCTTCCCCTCAATTAGTGCTATCATCACATTTCATCCTGTGGAATACAGGGACGGCAATAGCCTTACACACCTATTGCCCTATTGCGGGGTGATACAATTCAGCTGTTATTAATTGAAGTCCCCTCAGAGACTCAGAGGAGGTGTAAATCTTGCCTTTCACACTCACTGACTGGCAAGCCATTATATTGTTTTATAGATCGCCGTCAGTAGCCCTTGAAGCAGCCTGCAGCCCACTGTTGTTTTGAAGGGTTTTATTGTGCAGTGTTGTTGGTTGGCATTGCTGACAGGCAGAGCAAAGGCCTCCCTGGGACTACTGGAGCTGGGATCCCTGCGACAGTCCTGCTGTATTTGACAGCAACACTGCACGGGATACTTAGGGCTTGAAGAATCTTTGCGCTCGTCAGTGGACGTCGCAAAAAAGTGGGAATTTGTTGCGGCGCTAAAGGCTGAGAATAAAATGATGTGTGTCATTATAACCTCACCGTACTGCACCATGGCGTGCATTTATGTTATGTGGTGGTGAAACAACCATGGATGCTTCTGCTGTTCTGGTGGCAACATGCTGTGTCTGTGCTGTCGCTGTAAAACAACCACAACGCAGAGTTTAGATCAGCTTGCAATTTCAGTTTTGTGTGCGTGTGTGTGTGTGTGTGTGTGAGTGTGTGTGAGCCACTCTCAGGCAGACAATGTAACAAACAGCAGAGCCTGAAGAAGACATATCGCAGTCTGAGAGTAATTGATATGCATGAGCCACCTGGTGATTTCCAGCGGAAGAGAACACCACGGATAAGAGGCTTGTCTCTGATTTTAAAGAGTCACCTCAGACACTATTTGTGTTCTCTGGCGGCTTCTTACTCCTTTTGTCAGATCAATAGGCAATAATAGGAAAGTGTGGCAAAACAGTACCTGCATCTTCTTTTGTTGCTGCAACCAACATTATACATTTTCAGTATCAATCTGCTGATTATTTCCATGATTCACTGATTAGTTCTTTGGTCTATATAGAATGTTAGAAAACTGTGCAAAATGTTGACTGTATGTCCCAAATCCCTCCAAAGTTGTGCTGTTGCAACCCTACTTTGCCTTAACATTCATTTGGATGATATGAAGTTTAATTTCCATATTGCGATAAAAAGGACCTATGAAGGGAAATCAATAATGTTTCACAAGAATGACTTGAAAATGCTTTATAACACACCAATATACAGCCCTAGTGCTTTTTCTAAATGGAGCCTGCATGTTTCCAGTCATTCCAGGACCTTGTGATTAATTATATTATTTAAAGCCACAGTGAGTAACTTTTGCGCTTGTTCAAGTTATAGTTCTGTCTGTTTGGTATTCATAAATATGGACAATATAACTTTATCAGACATGACTGAGGTAATGTTTTGTGTGTGTGTGCCGACACTGCAGGGGCGGGTGGTTGCAAGAAGCATTTATCCCATCAAGCTACACAAGGACCAGGAGCAGTAGACTTCCCTCCTGAATCTTTTTGTGGGCCCTTCTTGGTGCTTTCAGTCCCAGTCCAGCCCATTTACAGGTGTTTTGCTTCACTAGCACAATGTTGCTGTTGCCTTTGTCTGTCTTGATATAAAACAAATCCCTTCCTGTGTGCAGCACAGGAACGGCAGCGGGCAACAGGAGACCTAAATGGTGCTATACTGAGGAACACACACGGAGTCATGTGGAGCAGAGGCTCACTGACTGTGGTTTTAATGCAACAGACTTTTGTTTATATTTAAAAGTTATGCGCTACAGCTTTAAGATTCTTCTTTTTTTTAAATGTTGACAAAAAATATGTATCTTAATGTTTAAGAGAGTTTTTCAGTGTGTTTCCTCCCTTTACCAGTTTCAAACACAACATTTATTTTCCAAGTATCGCAATAATACCTCCAATGACAAGGACATGTCATTATCAAATGGCTCTACTACTTCTTTATTTTGTGAATAAATAGAGAAATCCTGCACTTTTAACTTTTCACAGACGTCAGACAGATATCGTGATGTATCGGCGTATGATTGTCTTGCAATATATCACAGAATCGTCGTATCGTGATGTAATTGGTATCGCGGACTGTGAATCCCACCTCTACTCTATTACATGTATGCACAGTGCTGGTAGTTGTGGTATTGAGATCACCAGTTAAGACTTGCAGTGCCTCCAAATGTCTGCGTAGTGTAGGGTGTGCTGTACATATCAGTTTATGCCAGATAAATATTCTACATGTGATCGCCTGCCCAGTGTCTTGTCACAGAGAACACAGCACTGCAGCATTGTGAGTTAGCCATATAATCCTGGGTATTGCATCATTTCCGAAACGCTGTATCCCACAACTGGTCTTGGAATTTTGGCTTAGCGTACAGATCAACCATTCACTGTATCTACATAATTCCACCTGATTTCAGCATTCGCTGTTCAGCGAGCTCATGGGCTCATCAAGCGCATTTAGAAAGCACAGTTTGTTCCACCTTTCAGAGCACCAACTCGAGCTGCTCGGGTGAATCCATCGCGCGTTTAAATAGGGGGAAATACAAAACCCCACTGTAGCGGAGGAAATGCAGCATTGTGATACTCGTGTGCCGCTCCATCATGTACAGGGGAAGAGGAGGAGTGGTATGTGGGGAGAACACATCCCGTGTTTTATAGATGCTATTTAAAGGAGCATGCCCAAGATGGGTTGGCTGCAATGAACTGTAACCACCGACAAAAGACCAAGACAATAAACAAGCAAATTGGTTTCCTAGAAGCCAGCAGTGTCCCACTCACTCGCCCAGGCTGATCCTTGCCGATGCGGCAAGCTGTTTTTTCCTCAGAGATTAGGCTGTGAAGCACATCTCCATCTCTTATTTATTCATGCTGATTTGCTGTGTGCATGTTTGCCTTTATGTGTGTGTGTAAGAGAGAGAAAGTGAGTAAATGTGTACATTTCAAGCATTTGTCGTGTGTGTGAGTGTGTGAAAGATGCATGTTCACACATGCACGTGTAAACAAGGCCTCTGAATCTCAAGTGAATGTGACTGTTGTATGTGTCTGTGATTTCATTGTATTATGTCAACACTTTCTCTTGTTCACTCAGTGAACACGACTGCAGTACAGGCTGTGATCATGCTGGGCTTATTCATGTTCATATGTCTGCGCGTGTTCCCACTGTTTCTTAATTTAAAGTCCTGTCATTTTTTAAATTGATATGTCTTTTTAAAGGTTTCTTTGCCAAATTACATTCTCCTTAAAATGGGAAGAGATATTTCAGGCTCCCCTAGTCCCTTGGATTAAAATTCTTCGACATCTCTTATTTACAAATAGTGACAACAGCTGAGCAGGATGAACAATGGGATTTTAACTTCAATTCCCCAGACACAGCTTGGTAAAAAGCATCACAGTCACAGTGCTTTTAGAGTCACTTAACAACAGGCTCTGTCAGTTTTAAGTCTGCACCTGTAAACATGCCCACTTGTCATGGCAGTTCACCTGTACATCACTCACTGCAACAAGGTGAACATGATTATAGGAAGTGACTCTTCAAGCTAATAAATGAATTTGTTGCTAATAATATGATCTCGCATGTAATTTGATTGAGGCCAGAATTTATAAAACATACCAAGTATTTCAACTTTTCGATAAATGTACCCTATATTTGAATGTCTTTATGTCAGGAACCACTGATATACACTGTTACTGGAGAAGAGAATTCATTTTCTAATTTACTACATCATGATCAGGATTTCACTCTTGCCTTTGCAGCAACAAGACAAAGGCCTTTCTGCATGGAGTTTGCATGTTCTCCCCGTGTTAATGGGTTTTCTCTGGGTTCTCTGGTTTCCTCCCACAGTCCAAAAAAGTGCAGATTTGGGCATTAGGCAAACTGGGCACTCTAAATTGACTGTAGGTGTGAGTGTGAGAGTGGATGGTTGTTTGTCTCTATGTGTCACTGATGGACGGGCGATCTTTCCATGGTGTACCCCGCGTTTAGCCCTATGTCAGCTCTGATTGGCACCAGCGCCCCCCGTGACCCTTATGTGGAGGATAAAGTGGTGGAAGATGGATGGATGATCATGATTTCAAAAATATAATATTTAAATTTGTAGAGAAATGGATTTTCCCCTTCAGACTTTCTCGTAGATGTGAATGTGAAGCGATACAACGTGACAAAGGGGTGTCATACTGGATGCATCACACCTGTTATTAACATCTGTCCTGAGTGATGTGATCATGTCCTGAATGCGTCCTCAGATCCCATCACCGAAACCACATATGGAGTTGGTTTGAGGACGCATGTGACCACATCCCTGAGCTGCTTGAACGCTGTAATCTGTTCTCAGAACACATTACAGACCACACCCTCAGTTAAAGTCGTCTGACCAGCAGTATTGGATTAGGTTTCATGGTTTAAACTTGTTTTATGTTATAGCAGCTGGAGTACAGCTTTGATTCACTTGAGCTTCTCTTATCTCTTTTTTTCCCCCCGCCCTACCTCTGTCACTCACACACATAGCTACACACACTCTGACAGCACATCTGTACATTCAGACTTGTTCAAAGCATCGTTCTGTTCTTTGACTCATGACGTCAGTGCATATTTGATAAAAGGATGGTGGAAGCAAATCCGATTGTATGTGATCACAGGAGACGAATCCAGGATTTATGTTCATGGCAGGTGTGAACAGTCCTACTTGGCGCACAAGTGATCAGATCACTTACCTTGTAATTCAAGAGAGAAGTAGGGTATTTTTCTCATAGATTTAACCTTTTTTAGTGGAGTCACCCCCCTAATGATCATTCAAGATAATACAGGTTTTAGGGATTTCTGCACAGACTTCAGAGAGATAGATACTTTATTGTGCATTGGGAAATTTGTCTTGAAGGACTTGACCCTTGAACACAAAAACAACCCCAAAACATGCAGGTCAGTGGGTCCCCAGGACCAGGATTGAGTTGGTTGGAGGCTGTGCTCATGTTCAGGCTTTGCTCCTTTTTGTGTGAACGCGGCTTTAGCTTTTTTCTTGAAGAATGTCTGTGCACACAGCCACAAAGTCCTGAATCTGCCAACGTACTTGTACTGTAGCTGTAATTGCGCTTTGTGTGTATGCGCTGGAACCATTCACAGAACAACATATCCCCTGACGTTGTTCTGAATTTTTTAGACATGGTGTTTGTATCAGACGGCTGATTTGACATTGTTGGGAAGGGACAAACACACCTTTTTCAGATCTCTCTGGAAAAAAACTAAAATGTCTGAAAAAACCCCCACATTTAGCTAGGTTTTCATGTGATCCTGCATTTAATAGTTTATTAATTCTATTCCATTTTTATTGCTCAATTTTCATTTTCGTGATTCCGTTCCTGTTTTCCGTGTTTTCAGGTGAGTCAACCTGAAATCAGTTGTGGGACTTGTCCATTTTTATCTAGAGCCCATGGGTAAGAGTGGAGAAGAGCCTTAGTAGAGCTTAAGAATCCACTCTTCCGTGGAGGTGGTTTTCAGCTTTGTCAGCCATCAGACTTGATCCTCCTCTTCCCCTTTCTTTCTCTCTCTCACTCCTCCGACAGTTTCTCTCTCTCTCTCTGTTCCCTTTCCTTGAGTTAGTCTGTGTTTGGCAGCTTTCACTCTCAATGTTGTGCCATTGTGCTGAATTCCCATCAACCCCTTCTCTAGCAAAGCAACATTGAACTTAAGCCTCCAAGGTCTTAACCAGTGGCCCAGTGAGAAGGTTGGGGAATTGTAGATTTCGAGGAGCCCCACTTCTAAACTCTGGTTCCTTTGGAAGTGAGGGAAGCTCTCAATTTTTTCATGGCAGTAATTTTTTCTTTCTCTCGCTCTTTGTGTTTCTCTCTTTGTGGTGCCTGAGGCTCCATAGCAACATGTTTTATTTTGTGCTGCTCTTTTCTGGTGTTGTTGTCAAGCTCCACCTCATGCCTGTAATCATTAGGCTGCAATTTAAGTAGAAAATTGCAATTACAAGGTTTAAATAAAAAATTAGCCTGTTATTTTCCGCTCTTGTTATTCCTTTGTTGAGAAAACAGGCCTCTCTTTTGTGACTCGTGATTAATCAAATAGGACACAATAAATGCGGCAGTTTATGTCAAACATCTCTCTTTTTGCTTTATAGAGGAGGGCTTGTGTTCAGGCTTTTTAATTTAATTGAAGGTTTGACGACAATCACTCTCTGGTTGTGTGGGGGTTGGATGGATGAGCGGTCATCATGAAATCAAAACAATGGAAGAACTGACGTCTCGTTTAAGCAGACTCCTATGTTCAAAGAAAATGTGTCATTTAACGGGTTTGCAGAAGCCAGCATCTTGGCCATGATCTAACGTACAAGATGAGGATGACAAATCTGGGTACTTTAGTTATCTCCTTGACACTATTGAATTAGCTCAATGCAAGTTCAGGGTTTACTCTCATCTATTCAGACATGCTCCCTCCGTCTGTCCGTACTTGCACTACAAATACACACAGAATATTTCACTTTTATGTTTAATTTTAATGTTATGACTGGGAGATTTCTTTACTTTGCTGTAGTGGTTAATGTACTCAGGGTTCTAGCCAGGATTTTATTTTAGCGTAATGGTAATGGCGAGGGAGCGGAGCAACCAAGCGGGGGGTTAGAAATGCGGAATGAAATCAATTTACTTTGAGGCAAAATAAAAACTTTATGTTACAAGGTAGGAGCTGCAATCACTCGAAAAGTGCAAATCAGCATTTTATGGGTTTTACTGAATTATTATAGTTATTCAAACAAGTAAAAAGGAATATGTGATGTATAACCTGCTAAATATTAGCCTCATGAATGAAACCAAGTGATTTTGAAGAAGAAAAAAACATTGGCAGAGCGATTGACACTTTTAAGATGGGGCGAAGTATGCTTCTAAAGTTGTTTACACCACTGACATTGATACACCAGCAAGCGGCAGTCCAGGCGGCCCGGCCTTCCAAATATGGTTAATGTATGCTTACGTCATGATTAGTTCTCGGAATCTAATGGGAAGGGTGACGCTGCTGGGGATGGTTTCCATGGGTCACCAGTCCATCACAGGGCCACATAGAGACAAACAACCATCCACTCGCCATATTCTAACATACATTTGAATTTTATTCTGTAAACCGAATAAAGCTCAATGGATTTTGAATTTGGAGTAAGGTCACTCCAAAAAAAAAAAAGAAGAACAGAGGGCAGGTAACAGATTTCTCAAGTTTTATTTTCCCCAAAAGGTTTTACCATTACTTTATACACACACAAAGGGTCACATACTGGACCGCGTTTAGCTTTGATTACGGCACTCATTTGCTGTGGCATTGTTTCAATAAGCATCTGCAATGTCACAAGATTTATTCCCGTCCAGTGTTGCATTCGTTTTTCACCGAGCTCTTGTATTGATGATGACAGAGTCAGACCACTGCGCAAAGCCTTCTCCAGCACATCCCAAACATTCTCAATGGGGTTAAGGTCTGGACTCTGTGGTGGCCAATCCATGTGTCAAAATGATGTCTCCCTGAACCTCTCTTTCACAATTTGAGCCATATGAATCCTGGCATTGTCATCTTGGAATGTGCCTGTGCCATCAGGGAAGAAAAAAATCCACTGATGGAATAATCTGGTCATTCAGTATATTCAGGTAGTCAGCTGACTGCATTCTTTGGGCACATAATGTTGCTGAACCTAGCACCTAACCGTCTGTTAAAATGTGTTTTTGAAGGGAAGTGACTCCACCGATGGTTACCCATAACAACCCTCTGAGTGTACGTTTCACCGAGATGTTTGATTATCAGTGCAGAAGCACAGTCTAACTCACAGAATACTGATGATAATAACGGTGATGATCATTTATGCTCGTCAGCAACAGACGGAGCTTTCTGTCAACATTCTGCATACATTTTGTCAGTATTTGTGCTCGTCTTCTGACGGCTTGATGAGGATAAGGGAAGACAAAGAAAAGGGAAAGTAACATCAGAAATCATGGTGGGGAGGAACCTAATCAAGTTTTTGCACGAATGCACGACATGAATATCTGATTAAAGAACGTGTAAATGGTGGATTATTAAGCTATAGATCTGATGCTGATGCAAGGTGTTTCTCAAATGTGAATAAATCGTGATATGAGCCGAACCATGGATCATATGTGAACCGTTCCACCCATAGTCTATAGTATAGACTTTGTATAGACTCTATACAAAGTCTATAAAGGAAATCCTTTTAAAATGCATTGAAGCTGCCCTTGACAGCTGGAAAATCGGGTGATTTATTTGTGACGGGGACATCATTGTTTTAAAGTGTGCTGTGTTTTATACAAAGTACCAGTCTGCGTGTCTTCACTTCTCTTTCCCTGTAGTACAGCGGTCTGTGTCTGACTCTTAGATTGATGCCTTTTTTTAGATCAGCATCAATTTTCAGATAAGGCGGAAAACAATTGTGTTCTCTCTCTCTCTCTCTCTCTTTCTCAATCTGTTCTCTTTTGTCATCCTAAAACTCTCTCGTTCCTTTGAACACACACATACACACATATACACACACACAGCATGACACGCACTACTCTCTGACTACCGTCTGCAAGGTTACTAATTTCTCTTGGGCTTTGGACTTTGGTGTGTGAGAGAGAGAGAGAGAGGGGGAGAGAGTGAGAGGAGAAAATGAAAAAGAGGAGAAGCAGTGGTGCACTGGCAGCTCAGAGGAAGCCGCCCACATTGACGGAGCCTGATACCACCTCTCATCTCTTCTCATCTCGTCTTTTTTTTGCTGCTCGTGTGTCTGTTCTGTCTCAGAGCCCAGAGCACCCAGCGTGCATGTACCCTCTCTAGGACTGTGTCAGTGTAATCACTGACTCCACAGAGTGTTTCCTGTATCCAGATTGCATATAGAATATGATCCTGAACCGAATTACTTTCATAGTATGTCGCCAATGTTCCCGCTGAGATCTGATCATTTCAGAGCTTCTTCGTCAGGGCCAGAACTTTCACTGCCTTTTCTGTAACACCTAATACGATGTTGAAGATGTTTGATAAAAGAATCACAACTTTAATGTGTTAAATACTTTATAAATGAGACCAAAGAAATGCATTTAGGAGTAGTTAACAGGAAGACGGTTGGTTTTTATAGGCACTGTGCTCATGAATTTTACTTGTACTGCCCAACCCACTGAGTACAACTGTCAAAGCTGTGGTATTGGGCTGCGCATGCACTTGTTTCACCCTTTTAATGATGTGACGGCAGGTTTTATCACTGGCACTGGAGCCATTCGAACACGTCTCTGCTTCATGATTGGAGACCTAATGGATATATTTTTGCTGCTCTTCCCTTTTGTCCGTCTCACACATCTCTTAACACCTCTTCCCCTGGCTCTAATTCATTTAAACATTTAAAACCGCGACCTCCATTATTGATGTCCCCGACCGTCTGTGGCCCTGGCTTGGCCTCTCACAGCACTGTGGCACAGAGTGTGTCTGGATGGACACATTCCCAGGCTGCTCATTAATTGATGCCTCAGTTGACGCCAGAGCACTAATGCACTTTCACTCTCCGCTTGTGCTTTCTCTGTCGAACTAGCATGTCCTTTCTTGGCACAGAGGACACGGGAGCTTTTTCACAGGAGGCCTGATGTCATGAGTTTGTGCTAAAAAGGTTCAAAAGGTGTCTTCACCCTTCTGTCCTGCTAAGAGGCAAGACTATGTTAGACAATGGGTTAGATCTGGAGGAAAAGTCAGTTCAAGGCTAGACCACAGGAGTCAGGACTGGAGGAGGTGGATAGCATGCATTTCTCTTTTTTTCTGTCCTCACTTTATTTTCCTGAATACTTGGTCCCATATTCTCCATCATTCAGCTCAGTATGTGGGTGGTGGTTACCTCCTCCGCTGTTGCTTAATTTAAAGAGCAGTCTGGAACAGAAGGTTCAAGGCGCTCATTATTCTGAACATTTACCACAGAGAACGAGACGTGAAGGATAAAACGAGATGAAAAGTTTAGTAATTAAGAGCTGGAAAAAAAAAGAAATCATATAAAACAGACTGTTGTTGCTTAACAGTTAGAGCTTTGGAGCTTGGTGCAGAAAATGTGTGTTGCCCATTTTTTTTTACCTTGCTTCTCGCCCAGTGTCGGCAAGGATTGACTCCAGCTTTCCCCATCACCAAGTGGTACATGAAGAATGTATGGATGGCGGTGAGACACACAGACATGATGTGTGTGCAGATGCTGCATTGACTGTGTTTGTAGTTGAATGTCTTCAGTAAGACATTTTGGTTTGTGACTCCCAAAACAAAAGTCTTGAAACAAAAGAGAACATTACCTTACAGCACAGTACATATTCAAACTCATACACGATGTAACGCACTAGTTCAACTCAAGATCTTTAATTACAAGCCCAGTGTTAGTGACCTGAAGACAACCAATACATTTTCTGCCATGTAATTAGTCGTGGGACTCATCCTCAGGCTGGAAAATTACTGGCATATTCATATTTAGTGTTTTTTTTGTGTGCAAGCATGTGGCTGCTGTTTTTCTTAACTGTGGCGTAACATTTCTGTTTTCAGTGCTTCATGCTTGACCCTGATATCAAGCTGTAGAAAATTATAAAAACTGAATTTTGGACTCCTAAGTGTTGTTTTTTTTTTTCGTTTTTTTCCGCTGCTGCAATACAGAGCTTGCACTACAGCAGCCTGTCGTAGATGGCTGAGTGCCTGCCTGACCACTATATTAGACCTGTGCAAGAAATCAATTCAGGAAATATAGAGGCAATTATTTTGTCTCCCACATACGCTGACAAAGTAGCAGCTAACTGAGCCAAGAAGAAAATACAGAATTAAGGAGTGGAAAATAAATAAAGTCTGTGTTGTTGGGTTTGGGGACTGTAGAGAACATGTGGGTGATTTGAGATCATATACCTCAAAGCAAAGCAGCTCTGTAATTAATGAGAACTGTGAATGTTATTGATTTGCCGAATGCTGGACTGATATTCAATCGTACATAGATGGAACATAGACTTATTATTATTTACTTACAGTTGCTTTCATTTTCAACTCTACTTTTCAGTCATTTTACCTGTAGAGTCAGTGCTCTGTAATGTGGCCTTGAATAATAGGGCCCCATTTTTTACATCCTCTTTTTGAAAAAGCCACATTTTTAGAGTGTGCTTGTTTAAGCTCCTTATTGTGGCTGGCTGGTTGAATATTCTTGGAAAACTGCAGGACGTTACATTTGAAATATTACCGCGACAACTAGAAAGTCAGTTGAGTGTCCTCCTGACATCAACAGCATACATTACAGGTAGTAAAACTTACTCATGTGTTAAAGTACTGTGAATTAAAGTTTCTGCTCCAATCATTTGTTCTGATTTATGGATTTGACTCACTACTGGAGACTGATCACTTGATCAATTGGCTGTTATACATTTGCTGACATGTTTATTGATATTACTTGGGGCTGGGCAATAACTCAATATAGATACACAGCAAGCTAATTCACTTTAGTATTAACATAACAAAGGTTCACTATAAATCCATATAATGATAATGCACTTTGAAAGCAAAATTTGAGATACAACACATAATTGCTATTGAAATTGTTTCTGAGAGTTATTTTCTGTCCATAAAGGAGCAAAATCTAATCTTTATTAATCAGACTTTTTATTGCAATGATTAAATGATATTGATTGATTTGACTTTGTTTTAATCATAATAAAGTTTTTGGCCAAAGCGCCCTTATTTTGATATAATTATGTGCCATGTATTTACTCTTTACTTACTAGTACATCACACTTATGAGTAGCACTTTATAGTTTGGCATACTTGAAGCACTTACTTACTTCTAGCTCTTGTTTGTACCCAAATGTTGAAATGCACTTATTGTAAATCGCTTTGCAATAAAAGCGCTAAATGCCATGTAATGTAATGTAAAAGTTCATTGTATTTGTTTTCTTTCTGTATTTCAGTGAGGTACACTCTCATTATAAATAAACCATTTCATAAATTCATAAAGATGAGCATATCTTTAATATCTTATGTTATATTATTTTAGGAGATATATCTTGCCCACCTCTGGCTGGGGCATATGACTGTCGTTGCTCTAATGTACAGTACATTTGCTCCTAAAAGTCACATTGATTGGACTCTGCTTTGAACCATGAAATCATCCTCATCCGTGTTTCGTGTAATCCAAAACAAATCCTTGGTTGAATCCACCGTTCATTATTGTTGTTAACTGTTTGAATTCTGGCATCTACGCCCAAAATCAGATTTTCATTATGCTCACGGGTGCCTCATGCAGAGACTTTCAGCCTCTTATTTTCTCGTGAAATGGAGTGTGCAAAGATCAGCTGTAAGCCATCAGCAGCAGAGGCCAAATAGAAGGGTAATATACTTCTCCTTATGCAAAGATGCACACCTGCGAGTGCAATCTATAGCATTTGGGAACAACTCAAACCTCATAATCCTTGGGATAATTAAAATCCCCCTGTATGGCCTATTATCTGCAAATGAGCTTTGTAATCACACAGAGAGAGACAGACAGAGAGGGAGAGGGAGAGAGTTGATAGCTTCAACAGTCAACACTTTGTGGAGTTTCTGTAGAATTAATGGTGTGAGACCTAAAAGACAAGGTTTTGGAATGCAGATATGGCATATCTTGGCCTAAACACGCCCTGGGCTCCACTGGGACTTCAGACATAGACATGGACTTGGACATTTGCATTACATCAAGGAATGTAACAGCGTTTCCCTTCGTAGAGCTGCAGTAAAGACTGCAGACAGAGCACATCCTCTCCGGGAAAGCATGTTCTGTGACACAACTGTAAGAATCTGACAGAACATCGTCCTGACTGCTGTGAGAGGAGGAATAAATATTCACTGAAATGGGAGGAAAATGAAAAGGTTCTGCCTCACTGCTAATGAACTGTGATATGTTATAGAAGCCGTATTTTCAGTCTCAGAGAAAGGAGGGGGGCGGGGGCGACTGCGGTGGTGGTATCTGCCGTATGTGAGTCGAGTTAATTCTTCCTGTCAGGCATTTTTTTTGGTGAATGTGCATCTCAGAACACAAGACGACCCGCTCATCAACTCTACCGTCAATAAATAAAGGTTAATTCATTCAGCCTTTTCTAGACAGAAAACCTCATGCTGTACATCACATATACAGCAGTAGGAATGCAGGGATTATAGATTATGACAGTGTGATTATTATCTGAGGAAAAAGATTGCCATGCATCATTATTTTTCACCACGACACAATAAAACCACATGAACGTCTTTGTCATTTTGGAGAGCATTATGTGCAATACTCCTTTTCCTGCTTCGCTGTTGTTGGTTAACTTATCGCTACTATGCTGATTGTAAGTGACTTGTTTACGTTGGCGGATGGCAACAAGCACTGACAGTGTAGTTCCCTTGGCAGCCATCTACTATGCTGGAGTATGGTCCATAGCTCTGCATACCTGATCTTGTTGCTGCAAGGCACAATGAGCTGCTACACCAGATAGTTCTGCATGCAGGCTGGATGGTTGCACCTGCTGTATCTTGTCATTTTGTCGATTTTTTTCTCACTGAGCCACTGTTGTTTATAGCAACATCCTGTGCTTAAACCTCTGTTTTGAGCGTGCGGGGAGAAACTCTTGATGATGCCAAGCCTTAATGATGCAGTGGCTAGCATTGTTGCTAGTTGAGATCCTGGGGTAAACCTTAGAGTTTGCATGTCCTCCCCTGTGTGAACATGGGTTCTTCCCGGCTACTCCACTTCCTCCCACAGTCCAAAAAGATGCAATATGGGGATTAGGCAAATTGGTCACTCTAAATTGACCATAGGTGTGGATGTGAGAGTGAATGGTCATCTGTCTCTGTTGCCTCATACCTCTTTGCTGCTGCAGAATGCATGAAATCAAACTGTAAACATCATGTGGATGCTGACTGTAGTACAACACTTTGTAGTCCACTTGGCGGCACGCTCTTATTCTCGTCAAAAGTGGCGAAAAGAAAATGGAAACTACCTTGTGGTCATATGGGGAAGTCCTCTGATACCCACACTTGTAGAACATCCTGCTCCAAGAAAACAAGGAAACACAAAAGAGGATGAGTACCTTGTTTCCGTCTCCGCAGACATGGAAGCAGTGTAGATAATGGATGAATGAATGAAATACCTAAATTTGAACAGAGCTTCTACTTCCATCTGACATCTATCCCTCATGTGTAATCTCCAAAATGTCTCTAAGTCATCATTCAAAAGATACACTCGGATCCTGTACTTGATGTGTTTTTGTTAACATTAGCTGTTTGCTTGTTTTTCTCTTGTACTGAAGCAGTTCACTCAGAGCAATCTGGTTTAGGGTGATGTTTATTCACCCTTTCATCTTGCAGCACTTGCCAAGAATGTCAGCTGTTGATTTTTCTGCATTGGTAGTGTATGTCGATGTTTGATTTGTGTTCATTATTACTATACGTGTGTGTGTGCATGTGTGGGAAGCACAAGGCTCTGCTTACGAGTGCCCTGGCACTTAAGCTCTCTGAAGGGGTGGAGCAGACACTGAGCTCAGACACACCTATTCATCATTCTGAAGCGCGGAGTTCATTAAAATAGCCCACACAGCCTCCTCTGTGCCTCCTGAACCGCAGCCAGGCTCCATCACTAAACAAACAGGGTCAAAAAGTGATTTCAACAGAAACAACAACACCATATTAAATAAGAAGGTTTATAATAATACTTTTCAAAGAAGAAAAGATTTTGGATGCCAAATATTAACAGAGATAATTGCCCACTTCATTGTCATTTGTTTCCCTTCTAGGGGTCGCCATACTGCATCAACTGCTTTTTCAGTATTTGGCATATTTGAATTGGCAGTGTTTTTTTATGCAGGATGCCCTTACTGACATAACCCTCCCATTTATTTGGACTTGGAATACACTGGATGTGGCCCACTGTGGCATAGTAATTTTAATTACAGCTCTCACATACGGCACAGGCAACATCCTCATGTTTGATGTGATGGAAACACTGAGGAAAAATGATAAAACACTGAGTGGCTACTAGGAATGGGACTATATTTCGACAAAACAGCCGACAATCGACACACGCTCACCTCAAGTTGAAATGCCGGGGGCGGGGCTTGCGGGATTTTCATGTGTATTTGGGAATTGCATTTTGTCTTTCAAGTTCAAATAAACATCATAAAGTGCGCTACACAAATGAAGACGTATCTGACCCAGTCAGGATCCTGCACTCTGGTCACGAGCGCAGGTTCAAAAACCTGAGCCGTCTGGTGAAAGCCTAACTCTGCATCACTGCCACATCCGTGCCAGTGGAGAGAGTTTTCTCTGCCATGGGATTAATAGTGAATAGACTCCAAATTCGTCTTCTTCCCAAACACGTGGACATCCGGACACCACGGATAATCCGCGGGGCGGGTGGATTGCGTGAAAAAAAAGAAAGAATTGTGGGCGGGTCGCGGTTGAAATAAATAAATAATTAATTAAATAATACGTAGGTAAACATATTGAATAGATCTGAAATGAACATTTTCAAAACATTATTTTTCATCAGGCAGAATTTAGTTGACCTAGGCGATCTGCACATCTGAAGAATGTTTTCCACCCTCTGCATTGCTGCTGTTGCTGCTGTAAAAAAAATATTATATTCTCTCAGAATAACTCAAACATGTTACATCCTTTTATGTACAAATACTCTAAATCATTCATCTGGATCAGTATTTTATATCCAAGAGCAGGTATCATTGAGAGCCAAACACAAATTCAGATGTTGTCATAGCAGAAGAGATTACAGAAAAGTGGTTGTTAGTTGCTGCTCAACTCATTTCCGCGCCTCAATTGCTGGCCATACTCTGCAGCACAGCTCTTTTATTTCTTGCACACAGCAGTGCAGTTCAGTTCACACAGCGAGTGAACCAAACACATTTGGTCAGATTTAGTTGGACTTCATTTGGCTCTGTGACCAATAGGCTTTGGTGCCCGGTGGGTGTGTGCGGCCTGAATGACCTCTGGAGATATCCTTTAGCCATTTCTGAAACACACGACAGCTGCACGTGCATCATTTGGCTCTACGTGTGGGTTTTCTGTGGACCACAAATTAGGTTGTATGCAGTTTTTTTTTTTTTTTTCAATTTTCTCATAGCTATCAGGATTCAGTATGAATCCTTCCCCGTTGTGCACACACAGTGTACGTATTTGTAAGTAAGAATTATTCCCAGTGTTCTGCGTGTGCAGTGCACTGGTGTTTTTTGCAGTTGGAGAATGAAGGTGCAGTGGAGCAGATGTGGCATTTAAATGGCCTTCTTTTTGGGAACCAGGTGGCGGTATGATAGCGGTGTGATAGATCATAGATGTCATCTCCGGCTCGGCTTTGTTCTGTATTAGTACAAGCAGAATGAGTTCCCGTCTTTTGGTGCTTCACTGGTTCAGGTATGGATGTACAAATGGAGACACATACACACACATTCTGGTTTGTATATCTTAGTGAGGACACCTCATAGACAAAATGCATTCCCTAGCTTTCCTTACCCCAAACCTGAACCATCACGACACAGCGCCTAATTCTAATCCTAACCTAAAACTAATTTGAACCCTAACCTTAAAACCAGGTCTTAACCTTGAAAAAGCCCTGTAAAGTTGTGGGGCCCATGACAATGTCCTCGCAAAGATAGGTTTGTATGTCTTTTGGACCTCACAAAGATATAAATAGTACACACACACTCCTCGGAAATTAGGTTCTGCCTCATTAGGACCAGGTTTTGGTCTCCATGAGGACTACTGGTCCAGGGTAGGTCAGTGTTTATGCCGGAAAAGACACACACACATGTGCACCTGCAGGAGAGCAGACCAGCCATGATTAAGGAGCATTTTCAGCAGTATAATCCCACAGTGCCACAGTGTCGGACCTTTCCTACTCTCTAATGACCTGTAAAAGTCCATCAGCACAAAGAGCCAAAGTGTAATGTAGTTTGATGTGGAAAATGCTTTAGTCAGATGTACAACATGCTCATGCACTCACGTGATTTCCAGCTCAGAGTCTGTAGCAGTTCACCTGTCACCATAGTGATTTTGCCTACCTGTAAAAAAATATATAAAACTTAACTGATGTTAATTATAGTTGTTTCTGATTTCATAATGATGTGTGTGCCTGCGTGCATTCTCCTCAGTGCCTGTCCCATCTCTCGTCTCATGCTGCTGTGCTTTATTC
Source organism: Solea solea (assembly GCF_958295425.1). NCBI lineage: Eukaryota > Metazoa > Chordata > Actinopteri > Pleuronectiformes > Soleidae > Solea > Solea solea. Next base: position 11,902,796 of record NC_081139.1, on the reverse strand, counting down.
CTGGAAAGAAGAGAGGGCGTTTTGTACAAACCCATAGCAAACAGGACTAAAAATAATGACTCTGTGGCTCTATTTGAGCTTTGCTGCTCTTTGCCTTCCCCTCAGGATTAGCTCTCTAAATACACACAGCGCTGAAGCCGCGGCGCTCCTCAGGGCTGTCTGCGTGCCTCCTCAATCATTTTCTTAAAATATCCAAAAGCTTTATTGATCTGCAGCCCCCATCAGCTCAAGACACATGAGCTTTCTCTCCACTGATTTCAATCTAACTTGTGTGTTTTTGTGTACGTCGGAGTGCCTTGTTTGCTCGGCCTTCACCGAGCGCCAAGGAAAAAATCCAGCCGAAAGCCAAGTGCAAGCGAATGAAGAAGCATGTTGTTCCTGTTAATATTAGCCCAAAATGACATCATCTCTCGAGGCATTGTGAACAGAGTTTGTGAACAGTCTGTCCAAAAAAAATCATCTGATTTATTGGACTTGTGTGTGCTCTGACAGTGCTCCCCTCTGCTCAATTAATTTTAATCAAATGTTTACAGTGAACTAACAGCTCGGAATGCTGTTAGCAATAAACATGGAGAATTTAACTTTGTTTGAAATAATGGCCCTGAACACTAATGAGTTTACTGTGAGATTCGATATATTCACAGCATCCAATCACAGGGCAGTGAGAGAAGCAGTGGGAAATGTGGATAATTGAGCTCCCACTGTTTGTTCTCTCTGTTGCTGGAGATCTTTGTGCCCTTCATACATTACTATTTCCCCCTTACAATCATTTTACCACATCCATCCCTCTCCTGTCCCTCTCTTTCCTTTTTACTTTCCTTGCCCGCACCTCTTTTCATCTTCTCACCTCTTCAGTTGCCTCTGAAATGCATTAATGTATGAAATACATCAAGTCAAAGGCTTCCCGTCTTCTCTCCCAGGGCAGAATGTGTAAAGGTTTGCAGGACAAAGTGTTGCCACAAGTGACCAAACCTAAAGAAAACTCCAACAAGACATTTCTCTTAGGAGCAGTTTTTTCTGGGAGAGAAGGAAACCTTGGACTTTGTATCTTATCGGACCTTTTACATGTATGACAACAACTGTATGATGCACCAACAAAGGGAAACAGTGTAGAAAAGAAGTGTTTGATCTGAGGTCAAATGGTTAAAATAGATTTAGGATTGTCAGTTAATTGAGTTGGAAACATTGGTTTTCTCTTCAATAATGTAGCCAATGTTTTGATTTTTAGAGCATGGCTTGGTACTTATTCATCAGGGATGTTCATTCCATAATATTGAAACTACATTTGGTTTCATAATATTTGACCATACATTGATTGATCTTAATCACACTATTTTTCAGCTAATTTATCAATCTCACCTCCTCACTCAAGTTTCCTTCTCAAAGTTGTTCTATAGTTCCCTAAAATTGCTCTTAAGCCAGCACTCCTTGCTCTCTGTGAAGAAGCCTCTCATCCCTTACATCCCCAAATGTATGTGTCCCTCACTGGATTTATCTCTCTCTACCTCTGTGTAATTCTTAATTTTCTGCTTTAGCTCCCAAGCTTTTTCACCCCCCTCTTTGCTTGGTCAGCCTCCCTCCCTCTTAATGCCCTTTGGAGTTCCACTCTTCCAGCTTCTCCGACCTACCGTCACTGAGAGGCACCACAGACGGTCCTCTGGTCGTTGTTGAGTGTGTTTACTGTTCACTGATGCTCATCTGTGAGATGGTGGATACTACTGTATCTATTATGCCACCTGCAAGTAATTATGAAGTTAAGTTAGAGAGAAAAATGATCACATCATTTTTTTTATCTTATGAGACAAAATATTGCATATTTGACAGTGGACTTTAATTTATCTATCAGCTGTGTTTTGTTTATCTGTTCAGATTCCATCCATCCATCCATCTTCTACCACTTTATCCTCCACATGAGGGTCACAGGGCTGCTGGTGCCAATCACAGCTGACATAGGGGCGAAAGGCGGGGTACAACCTGGACAGTTCGCCAGTCCATCACAGAGCCACATAGAGACAAACAACCATCACACTTGCAACTATGGCCAAAAATACCTAATCCCCATATTGCATGTTTTTGGACTGTGGGAGGAAACCGGAGAACCCGGAGAAAACCCATGCAAACTCCATGCAGAAAGGCCCTTGTTCGGACCGGGTCGCGGCCCCCGAGTCCTCTAGCTGCAAAGGCAAGCGTGCTAACCACTACACCAACCATGTGGCCCCACTTTGAATCCATCTGAAAAAATAAAACTTGCCGTTGTGTTGTTCTCAGAGCTCTGGTCAAAGCAACACAATGTAGGATGTCTCCAAGATAATTTTGATGGTACATCAACTTACAGTAGGGCACCTCTGTCTGTATTGGCTCTATGGACCTATTTGTTTTTGGTCGATGCCACAAGAAGAGCTCTACTAAGACATACTACAGAGCGCTACTTCATGGCATACGCCACAGTTGAGACTGAGATGTAATTATCAATAGAATAGAAGAAGTTCCTTAAGTCAATGATACTACAGGGACACATTTACCTTATGAAAAGGGTATTTTCACAATAATTAGTTCAATCTTCATGTCTTGTGGTTTCAGATAAACTGTCCTGAGGGCCACTATTAACACTATAGCATATCTGCCTTATCTACAGTAGCATTGTGTATGTGTCAAATGTGAGGTCTTAGTGAATCCAAACAGACTATTCCCCCGCCCCCCAACAATTTAGTTGATAGCTGTAAATATTCAAGTGCAATGTCATTTACATTTCGCCAGGAACCAAGACCAAGACCAAAATAATCACACAGTGATGCATAAGCATTTTGTTGCTAAACTTTTTACTGCCAGTGCTGCTCAATGTGGTGAGAATTAGATTTTTCTTTTTGGTGTTAATGAGAAAAAGAAATCAGGAAATAACACTTGGATGCCTGGTTTCTCATTCATTCTCATCACACATCACCATCTGGTGTGTGTTCACTTGGCAAATAATTAATGAATAAGCATTACAAAATCTTCCCAAGTGCATTCTTGTACTTTCACTGTTTCTAAATAACTTTAAAAGTAATGTTCAAGATATGGCATATTGAAAAACATCATGCAGCCTGGGACATTTGCAGAGCCCAGACAGGAAAATAGTGTTTAACAATAATGATGAACCTGCTGTGAGCATCAGATGTTTGAGATCTATCAGAGTCTGTTCAAATTAAAACTGAAAGAAAGTATTAAGCCAAGCAGTTTCTCCGCCATCCTGTGTCTTCGTGTCTCGAGGCTGCAGGGGTGATGACTGCTGAACATCTCGATGGCTGAACGATTGGGGCGAAGTATGTAATACCATTTTTTTTATATATATTATATTATATATAATATATATATATATTTCAAATATGATTACCACACACCAACATGTTAACCACTCTATATTCTGTTGCAAGGATGAGAACTTTAAGATATGAAGTGTTGAGAAACAAGTATGAGAAACATTTATTAATTTGCATGTTTGATAAGAAAAGTCCTGAATAGAGTAATTTAATTGCAGCCTTGCACTTTGTGAACCGCACTGTTTCGGATTGTGAGTAATTGTTCAGCGCTTCTATTGAGATCTCATTTACACTAATTGGGTTTCCATGCCAACTATTTCCACATTGCCATTGGTAATGAATGTATTTTTCTCCCAGGTTATGTTTATTTTTGACATTATATTCAACACATATTTCGACATGCATCGGAATATTTGATTCTCAATCAGAGGATGGAGGGGTTGGTGGTGAAGTGTAACACAGACTTGTGGCTGTGATTGTATGTACACATGATGCACGACGTTCAAACATGATTGCATTGATATAATCACTTCTGTCATGTTCCTTATGAATTGAAATTGTGAATTTTTCTTGTGACGACGACAGCAAAAAAAAAAACCCAATGCCAAAGGTGCAAAAGATGAATATCATGCACAGTTGGGGGCTGATTGAATATGTTTACTTTATTTTGTGCAGAAGCATGGCAGTCAGATGTGTGAACACCAGAGCCATTACCGGAAAAAGTACGATTCTTCTATTGAGAGATTTGCAGTGTCCCCTGAAAGACGAGGCAGGGACAGAAATAGAAGTGCCGAGCTCTTGTACTGTGGTTGTATAGATGCAATGCTTTGTGTGGGTTTGATCCTGTTGTGCAGGCTAATGAATCTTTATCACGTCAATTGTGCAGTGGATTCCTCCTTCAGGTGATTCATTGCCGCAAATCAAACCTTCCCTCTGTGCTCCGTCTTGAGAGAGACCGGCTCCATTTAACAGGTTCTTTACACTGAAGATAGTGCGACAATAAAAGCAGATATTCATGCCCCGGTGTAGCATTTTGTCAAAAGATAAAAGCTTCCTTTACTTTCTATCTCCTCTCTCATCAATACAGATGAACATAGTGTGAAGGCAAACCCCATTTTTTCCTGCACTCTGAATAACTCTGTCGTGCAATGTGCAAGGTGTCATTGGTAATGAATGGCCCTGAGGTAATTACAAACACACTGCTCTTCCAAGAGAAAAACAAGATCTTGAAAAAGTGATGAAGAATAAATAGAAAAGAGAAAAAAATAAAGGAGGAAGTAGGTATGGGCCCTCCTGGCTGAAAAATTGACGCCAGGGCTACATTGTTGACACTTTGCTGTTTGGCAGAGGATGCTGTGGGCTTTTGCCAGAATTCATCATCCAGTCTGGGAAGGGGGCTTCACACCGTCTCCGACAGCACTCAAAACACTGCCTACTTGTCCTGTCACTCATCCGCATGTTTGGGTGAAAACATGGTGCTTATGTGTCGCAGTGTATTTGTTTATTATGTTTGTGTTTGGCTCTCACAGGCTGAGACATTGATGGAAAATTCAGTGTAATTGAGAAATAGGGAGGGGTTTATCAGCTCTCTACAAAACACATTTAGGTTCTGCTCGGGAATAAAAAGTTACTAGTTAGTATTGAGAGTCTCACCAACCCACACAAACTCCAAAATCAACAAAAGTCTCACAGACTTAGGAATTCAGGTGGCGGGGGATAACATGGGTTTGTTTTGGATCAATGAAAATGTGGTTGAAGGCAGTGACAGCCCTCTGGGGATTTTTTTCAGCTTCCTGCCGAGGAATATATGTGTGTTGTTATATACGATTGTTGAGGAAAGCTTCATCGAGGATGGTTCCCTTGTCTGCAGAAATGGAAGGTGAGCTCTTAGCTCAGTGCATGAAGTTTGAACAGATATCTTGGTTAAAAACAGACGTGTTGTTTGGCTGTTGTAACCACTCTGTGTCCACAGATCAGTGTTGGAAGGACTGGGATGGTCATTTTAGTCAGCGTAATTATTGACCTTATATAATTATAGCCTGTATTGAGTTTCTGCAATGACTATACACTTAGTCTCAAATGTCTCCCTTAATGATAGCTAATATGGATAACATATACTGTGTAGTTATGTTCAAGTTTTTTCTTTTTATAGTTCAGTGTCAAAGTTATTCATTTGTTGTTAATTAAAAAAATGTATATAGATGACTAGTGGACCATTACTACTGTGACACAAAAAGGTTAACAGGGTACATTTTCTTGTTGGTGTGGCTTAGTGTTGATATTAATGTTTCTGCAAATTAGTTTGTACTGAAATAGTTTTGAGAAGAAATCATAGCTGCAAAATGAATTACAAGTTGACACATGCAAAACACCCATTCATTTTAAAAGGACAACTGTAATCAATTCAAAGTTAAGACAGAAAAGAAAGTGAAAGTTATTATTTTTTTGTTTTATCCTCAAATGTCGATGGGTTTAAACCTCCATTAGCACCATTGTTTCCTGTTCTCTGCTCGAAGTTGTCTTGCTGTTGAACAGATTGATATCATCTCACTTAAAGTGGACATATTATACCCTATTTCCCCCATTAAAATAGTTATATCAAGTTAGAGCCACATTGACAAGGTGAAGAGGGTTTGTCGCCGCTGACTGTGACACGCAGGGAAAAAGAGAGTTGCAAACATCGACCCATTTTCTAACATTGCTATAACTATATGGCTATGGCTAGACCAATCTGATGTCTGATCTTTTGTCTTTACAAAAGTCATGTCATTTATTTAACTTTTCTGGCTATAACATAGAAATAAAATAGCTCTATACTTGAATGCACATCAGAGAAATGGCCTTGACTATCTGTGTTTGTGTCACTGTACCGTCTTCAACGAGACACTGAAGTCAACCTGCTTTGCAGATCTGTGTTTGTACTTTGTCAGGTGACACATTTCAGTTCTCCTTTGTAATGCACCATAACAGAGCTGAGCAGGGCTCAATGTTACAAGCCTCTCGGGCTGCAGGATGATGTCAATAGCCGATCGCTCCTCAGTTCCACTTCTCAGAGAAAGTACCAAGAATCTGACTGATCTGTTGGTTGTATGAGGTGGCCTTGGGAGAAGGACTTAGTACATGTTTACTGTCTGTTCTACCTTATGAAAAGATATCAGGTGATAGCCAAAATCAAGCTGATCACTGACAAGTTGGATACAAGTGAGGAATTGCTTTTTTGCAAGCCGTGTAAGCTGTAGCAAGAACAAGTGTAACGAGTCAAAACTGCATTTTTATTTACAGAAAGTGGTCAAAGCTGGCACATCTTCTGTCAGCGAGAGCTCTGACAGAAGATGTGCTTTATACTGAGTCTGGAAAGGACTGGTTTGATTAAAGACTGTTTGACTGAGAACCAGCTGCAAGTAACATCATCACCATCATCACCATCCATCTGACATTAAAATAGTTATTAAAGAAAAAACTTGGCCCTCAGGATGTTATACAATTTGATTAACTATTGATTGGTAAAAGGCTCCCTTGCACTAAATAAATCAGATGTTTGTAGACATCAGGTTAATGTTTTACTAAAAGAAGATGACAAATAAGTTTCTAAAAAACAAAGTTTTATCAGAGGTTTGACAAATTAATATTGTATTTTGACAACACTGCTAAATGACAACATACCTCCAAAATTGGATAAGAAAATTCTTGTTAACACTTTTGTTCTGTGCACTGAAGAATATTACCTTGTACTATGGTGGATTTTAAATTTGTTGCATATCCTTCTGCTTGTTTAAATTCAAACCTTCTTATATGTCTTGCACAGGTTGTGTTATAGGTAAAATGTATTTGCAGTGTTATTGTTTTTTTTTTTTTTCAATAGACTCATTTTTTTGTTTGATAATAGTTTCCTATGTGCGATTTTCTCGTCATCACATTGTTTGATGATTGCAAGTGTTCTTTTTACAGCAGACAAATGTGTTGTGGGAACAAGAAAGAAATATTGGGTGGGAATACGTTTATGATATATGTGATGAAGTGAAGAAAAGAACACAAACACAAAAGAAACAGAGCAAAAATATTTGAACAATAATAATACATTTCTTTAGGGATCTTTTTTTTTAAAAAACTTTGCACACACACTGCACTTTTTATAACTTTAGAGGAAATGGAAGGATAGTTGTTAGTCTGTTTTGTCTGAAAGCGCATATGTATGTACAGTGCTCAGCGTAAATGAGTACACCCCATTTGAAAAGTACACTTTTAAACAATATCTCAATGAACACAAAAACAATTTTCAAAATCTTGAATATATATAAGTTTAATATAACATCTGTTTAACTTATAACATGAAAGTAAGGTGAATAATATAACTTAGAGAACAAAATTTTTAGTTTTACTCAAATTAGGGTGATGCAAAAATGAGTACACCCCACTGAAAGTCTCCGGAGCAAGGCTAAATTTTAGTCTACAAATGTCCAATTTAACAATAATCAACCACAGGTGAGTCTAATTATTCATCACACAGGTGTCCAGCAGACAGTTGACTATAAACCCCTTCCTATTTCATGTTGTTAGCAATGGCACCACATGGAAGAGAAATGTCTCAAGACCTGAGAAAGAAAATAATTTCTTTACACCGCAAAGGTGAAGGCTACAAGAAGATCAGCAAAGCTTTACTTATCAGTCAGAATACTGTAGCAAAAGTGGTACAAAAATTTAAAAAAGATGGAACTGCAACCATCTCACAGAGACGTCCAGGTCGTCCACGGAAGTTAACACCTCGACAGGAGCGTCTCCTGATGAGAAGGGTCGAAGAAAATCGGCATGCAAGTTCACTGCAGTTATCCAAGGAGGTAGAAAGCCAAACTGGTGTGACTATTTCCCGTGACACTATACGGCGTACACTGCAGAGGAATGGCATGCATGGGTGCCGTCCCCGACGGAAGCCTCTCCTAAAGCCCAGGCACAAAAAAGCCCGCCTAGAGTTTGCCAGGGCCCATGCTGACAAAGATGAAGACTACTGGGATTCTGTACTTTCGAGTGATGAGACCAAGATAAATGTTTTTGGAACTGATGGCTTCAAAACTGTATGGCGTCGCAAAGGTGAGGAATTCAAAGAAAAATGTATGGTGCCTACAGTGAAACATGGTGGTGGCAGTGTCCTTATGTGGGGCTGCATGAGTGCTGCTGGTGTCGGGGAGCTGCGTTTCATTGATGGCATCATGAATTCACAGATGTATTGCTCTATACTGAAAGAAAGGATGCTACCATCACTCCGTGCCCTTGGTCGTCGTGCACTTTTCCAACATGACAATGATCCTAAACACACATCTAAGGCCACTGTTGGATTTCTGAAGAAGAACAGGGTAAAAGTGATTCAGTGGCCAAGTATGTCTCCTGATCTGAACCCAATTGAACACTTATGGGGAATTCTGAAGAGACAAGTTGAGGATCACTCTCCATCCAGCATCCAGTCTCTAAAAGAGATAATTCTTGAAGAATGGAAAAAGATTGATGTGACAAAATGTTTCCAACTTGTTCATTCCATGCCTAGAAGACTTGGTGCTGTCATTAAAAATCATGGAGGCCATACAAAGTACTAGATTTAGTAGTTTTGTTGAGGGGTGTACTCATTTTCGCATCGCCCTTATTTGAGTAAAACTGAAAAATGTATAATCTAAGTTATGTTATTGACCTTACTTTCATGTTGTAAGTTTAACAGATGTTATATTAAACTTATATATATTCAACATTTTGAAAATTGTTTTTGTGTTCATTGAGATATTGTTTAAAATTGTACTTTTCAATGGGGGTGTACTCATTTACGCTGAGCACTGTATATATGTATATATATATATATACATATATACATATATATAAAACATATATAAACAGTGCACATTGGAAAAGGAATACTGCACTCAGGTATCGCTTAATAAGAGAGGAAAGAGGAAGAGAAGCAGGAGAAGGAAATGACAGAGAAGAGAGGGGATGGGATACAACAGAGGAAAAAGGAAGATGAGAGCAGAGAAGTGATGAAATGAGGAAAGGGGAGGCATTTTGCCAGCCTTTGCGTCTGCAGTCAGCAACATATCAAAGTATCACAGGCACACCCACCCACACACACAGGTATTTATATATATATATATATATGCTGTGGTGTGTACACCGCTGTGGTGTGTACACCACTTGAGATTATGGTAAGCAAGTTCATACAATCATTGTAGCAATCCAGCTGTAATAAAGTATTCACATGCACAGTCACAGGCCAAATAAATCCTGGGATTAAAAACAAACAAACAAACAAACAAGAACCCACAACTATACAAAAAACAAACAACTTGTTTTGTCACTGAATGAGAAAGGAAACAGAAACGAAGGCAGCGCTTTGTTGGTTCTTTAATTAATGACAGCAACCTTGGTTTTTGAACGTTGTTTTGAGTGAGGGATAATGTTTGCCTACCGTTGTTTCACTGCAGTCTTGATCTAATGTGATGTGTATCTCAGAAACAAGGAGCGATTGGAGGATTTATCTTTGAGAACAATGTGCAGGTTCTGTTAGTATAAACAGAAGGATGTCATTAAAACAACGGAAAGACTCATGTTTGTCATCTACATTACCACTGCAAATCATCCTCCCAGAGAAATGTCAATTATTAAGGCGTCATATATGCCTGACTTCCCCTCATCTGTAATCAATGTGATGTGAAAGCACCGTCCGTGGGTTCTGTCACTGTACTTAAGTTAACATGGCTTCCGTGATTCCTGCTGCATGATTGACTGCCTTGGATCTTCTTAGAAAATCTAAATTGGAAAACATGAAGTGTCCTGCATCACATTATTGATCATTTTAACTGGTGACAGCAATGTGGTGTCAGTGTGTTTACGGTGTACTGCCGTATGGGAAACGTGTACTGTATATATATATGTATAGATATAAACATATATATATATACACACACATGTACACATATATACAGTATTCATTCAACACAGCTTTTTTGATCATTTGTATATGGTATATGTGTAAATAACTATATATGCCAAGTAATAATGCATGTTGCATTCACTAAAGATGAAAAGCTACTATAACTGGACTGGAGTGAGGGATTTAGGGGATTAGGAATTAGTCATATTTTTAGGGCTGAACAATTTATGGGTCTGAGATGATACTAATATGACAGCCGTGAATTTCTACAGATACTGATAGTTTCGGCGCTTCATGATTGGTGGTCAGAGGACTTAGTTCCTAGATGTGAGGTAAAGCGGACTCCAGATTTTGTGTTTGATAGCCCACATTCGACCTTCTCTCTCACATGTGTGTGGCTCGTCCCTAGGGTAACACCAAGTGGAACAGAGTGTAATATTTGGTTAAAAGGGATAGGAAGCAGAAATAAAGTGGTGATAGTTGTTTGCAGCACAGATATTGTTGGTTGCAGTGGTGTTGCAGTATAAAGCTGTGTTTCCAACAAGTGGAACTGTACCGTATGGTACACTGTTGGGGCCAAAATAACTGGCAATCTCAGCATACATCAGGTGATCAAGACCACCATTTGAAATTTCAGGTGTAGTTAAGGACCACAAGCCAATGTTAATATTAATTCAAGTTAATTACCTTATATGCAGAACATATTTAAGGCTTTGCATGCTAGGGATCACAAAGACATAGGGCTGTTGTGGCGATGGAATTTTCCTGTTTAGCCCCCGGTGCAGTAGCCATTGTTTGTCTGAACCATGCAGTCTCAGTAAGAGGTGACATTGTGTTGCGGTATTTTGTCCTCCTCTGCAGATGCCCTCTTTCATACAGTGCTATTTTTTTTTTTTGGATAAAGATTCTTTTCATGAAATGAAACTTTCAGTTCTGTGAGAGCATTGTTCAAGGATTCCTCACATTCCTTTATCGGAAAGCATCTAAACAATTCACATCAAAATTGTCATATTAGCCAAACCACTCATCAAAAAATGTAAAAAGATTTTCTTTATTGAAAAATAAATTAATAAAATAAATGAAAGACTAAAAAAAGACTTAAAAAAAGACCGTCTAGACATAGTTGTGGAGGAAGAGATAATTGAGGTGCATCGTCCTTGATCTCGAGATTACATTTTCATTCAATGAATAAAGTACAAAGCTGAGAAAAAGCCTTCAAAGTGTCTCAGTGAAAATGATAACATAGCACATATCAACATTCACCTGACGTGAGGTAGAATGCCATTATAATATGTGCTGTGCTATCGTTTTGGGCCAAATGCAATGAAAGCAGTTTTCAACCTAGGGGCCTTGAGCGCGCCTTGCAGGCTGGCAACTGCACCACCAATTATTTCACCACAATGTCAAGGTTGCACTACTTTCCATGTTCTGAGAACCTCCCCATGCTGATGTAGTAGCTTATGAAGCTACTCGAATTAAACAACACTGTACTTAATACCTTCCATTTTCATGACTTAAATGTTTGATATTAGAATTTTATGTTCCTTTATGTGTCGCTTTGATATGCACTTGAGGCATTAAAGTAAATGTCCTTTGTGAAAAGGTGTTGAGTGGTGTCCGTGCTTTAGCTATATAAGTGAGCAGGCAGGAACTAATTAAGTGTTGCTTAAGCATCCGAATACAGTTTCATATATCAGTAATCCTGTATGACCTCAGCCACTGGAGACCAGAGATTGTTGGCTGAGACACAGAAAACGCACTTATATATAGAATGATGTAATAGATTTCACTTTGTCCATTAACAGATCATTTGACTCTGTAATTAAAAACAGCTCGCTATGATGAATTAATCAGTTCCCTGGAGAAGGATTGGAAGATAAGCTGAGAGCGGTTTCTCTTACACCGGAGAGCAGGAGATGTGCAGTATTTAGATACTTTGGAGAGGAAATTGACAGGGACGCTGGTTCCAGAGGCTGAATAACAAGAAATTAAGAAAAAAAACAAGTGGTTGAGGGAAAAACAAGAAAGCAGGAAACACAACAACACATTTGCATGTGTATGCTCAGCAACACCATCAGGTTCTTATGAATGGAGTAGATTTACGTTATCATTGCTTGTTATTGGGAGTTTTTTAATCTAGGACTAATAAATCCGAAAAACAAACAAACAAACAAACAACTTGTAATAGCAGGCTACACTTTTTAAAAAAATGTAGCTGATAAATCCCACTCATCCTGTCCACCCTCTGGTCAGAGCTCCACCCCCAAGTTATCTGTAGTCAAACTACAAAGTTTGGCTGCACTTTTTCTGTCATTTTCCATTTTCCATTACTGTAGTTTTTACAAAGAATGTGTCTCTGTGTGTTGGCCCTGCGATGGACTGGCAACCTGTCCAAGGTGTACCCTGCCTTTCGTCCTATGTCAGCTGGGATTGGGTCCAGTGACCCCCTGCAAACCCGGAGGATAATCAATAGACTAGCTTTAAATTGAATTTGACTAGGAGCTAAATGTGGAACTATAATTATTTATAGGTAAAAAATACAAAGATAAAGCTAGGTTTAAGATTAAAGAAGAATCAGTAGCAAAATCAACAAGATGATATATTTAATAAAGCAATGGCTTCCTACCACCTGCATATACCTCACTGCAAATTGTGCAGCATATGGATAACTCCTAGGCCCTTCTTGCTTCCGCACACCATTAGCGTGATAACACACTGACATGCAGTTGACCCAAAGAGCCAAAGTCAGTATCTGTGGAGGCAGCTGTTCCTCTAAAATTCACAAGTTCTGGAAATCAATAGGTTGACACTCATGTGGGTAGCCTTAGCTAATGCAGACGGCCTCCGAGAGTTCAGCCATGGCAATTTTAAAATGTAATACTATTCTTAACCATGCTACAAGGTGCTCAAGAAGTGGAACATTAGAACATGTCAACCTCCTGAAACCCCCAGGAATAAGCCAAGATGAAGTAGCTGTTAGATCCCTCCATGAGGGCCCTCACATGTTGCCACCAAATCCTGCCGGCTTTGACTTGATTTCTGCATTCTGTGTTCGAGTTGATGAACATTCCAGGACATATTGGAGTAAAATAGAACCAGAACAAATGTTGATGCTTCAGAAAGAGGAGACAAATTCAAAAGAGGTGCTTTTCCAAAACCCCATTTTAAAATAAACCGGCGAATGGTGGACCTGAGAGACTTAGGAATTGTGCTCTGTTTTGCCTGTATATTATTTGGAGGGAATTGGAATACTGGGCCTGAATTTTAAACAGGGCAGAGGAGGTGATAACATTTATAAGAAAGGACTGCCTTCATGAAAATTGTTGGCTAACCTGATAATGAAAAGTTTGATCCATTCTTGGAAGCACAGCAAGAAAAATACGACAACGCTGACAAGGGAACACTATTATACATGATCATGTTCAGGATTTATTGCTCTTATGGAAGCATGTGTCCTCACAAAGAAACTCAGCCATGTAAAACTGGCTAAGTACCTCTCCGTTAGTGTCAATTCAAATCCAGATGTTGCACCTACTGTTTACATAATGCATCACCCAACAGCTGCATCATAGAGTGTTGCGGCATAGGTTTTGTGGCTGTGAAGAGTGTTCTTTTCAAAAGCGAGACTGGTTAAAAATAAACTTATAATAGGAGTTGCATGCCTTTCCTTTAAAAGTGATATCTTTGGCTAAAAAAAGAAGAGGTTCTAAAACACTGTCGGTTTTACTGCAGTTGCTGTTACTGTGGTTATGGACAGCCACCTCAATGTGTGCATGAGCTGCTTCATTTTTGCACACGTTATGTTGCACATGAGTATTTACTGAAATAAAGCCTTGACCCTCAAAATGTAAGTTTTTAATGTAGTGGAGCTTTAAGTAAAATAAGAAAGAAAAAATAAACGTATGGATTTCATTGTATTCGAATGAGTCACAGTAGACAAGGTGTCCTTGCTCTTCTCACTAGGTAAATAGTAAATAGTTCCTGCTTGCAGTAGCCTTTGCACTTGCCAAATATGCAGCCTCATTTATACTTGAAATAAGCTTGCATAAATAAACTGTAGACTTCCCGGAAAACACAACCACAAGACTCTCCCTGCTGGAAAGGCACAAATGAGCAGCAGAGAACAAAATCTTTTGATGGCACTCTTAAAGGGAATTAAGCAGGCCTGTCAAAAAATTTAAACAGGCTCTGGTTAGAAAAGGGATTCTTTTAGCTTTGCTCCTCTGCCTCTTTTGTCAGTCCCTCTCACAGAATATGTGGGCCCTGCCAAGACACTGCAGTCCACACTGCAAATCGTTCTGCCATGAAGGGAAACCTCACACAGAGTCTGTTATTGCCACTTATTATCTTCCAAATAAAACAGTTGAGGTGCTTTTAAAAAAGTTCACTTTGTGGTAAACCAGCTCATGACTTCCCTATATAAATGTTTAATGACATATATGTACATCTCTCTTCAGGGATGCACTAATCTAGCCAGATTTTAGATTTTTAGTGCCGTGCCTCACATCAAGGTTCCTGATTTGAATCCTGTTAGTCACATTGTGTGGAGTTTGCATGTCATCACTGTGTTTGGGTGGTTTTCCTTGCGTAATCCTGCCAGAGACATGCAGATTGTGATTAAGTTACTGTAACGGGAGACTCTACATTGACCACAGGTGTGGATATGAGTGTAAATGGTTGTTTTTCTTTGTATGCTGGCCCTGATGACCTGTCCAAGGTGTCACCTGCTCTCACCCAGGGTAAGCTTTACTTAGCTTCAACACCATTTTCCTGTTTTCTGGAATGAATCAAGACACTGTTAGGAGACGTACACAAAAGATGTGCGGTCAAGTTCATCCTTGACCAAAGTGAATCACTTGTATCTCGCACTTTTTGAGTCAATCATCCAACCTGCATATTGATTGAAGGTGTCATCTGTTGTTTGCTGTGCATGAAAAGTGTTATCAGGGTCAGAGGTGTTACTGCTGCTATCGTCCCTGCAATGTCCTCTAAAACAGCAGGGTTGGTATCCACAGAACAAAGCACAGGTACCTCCTGTGCTTTTCCCCCTTTTCCAATAAAAAAGGTTAATCTGTGGCTTAATTTCCATTTAATGTGGACTGTGTTGCTGTAACCTGCTTCTTTTTTAGTGGATATTTCTGGCACTTCTCAACATCATGCTCTTTTTTTTCTAGGTTTTTTTCTTCTCCTTTTTGATGTGTTTGATGTTTGCAAAAAAAAAATAATATAATAATAAATTATGCATGTACTTAATGTGGTGGAAGACAAATTGCCAGTTGAGTGTCTTTCATTGTTTATCTGTGAATAGGGGAATGTCTGTACTTCAGACATGTAAGATGAAAACAAGGTGACTTAAGTAACTAAGCCATTTGTGATCACTAGCACTTCTGTGCTGCTCTTTACTCTATCTGAAGTAATAAAAGGCACAGTAAACCAACAGACATTCAGTTAGTTACTAACATAATCTAACATATTCCAACACCAGCAGTGATGTTCATTTCTTGTTGTATTGCATCAACACCATGAATTGAATGAAAAACACAATTTTCTGTTTTTTCTTTGTGCCGACACACACCTAGCTCATTTCAGAGGACACATGACAGTGATACCTCACATAAACACAGTTTCGGCCCAATTTGTATCAACTCTTGAGCCAATGTCCTCCAGCTCATACACTCTGCGCATGTGTGAGATGCAGTAATTTTCCACATGGCAGAGGCTAAAAGCCTTTGCTAAGCAGCGTTTGCCCACCACACAGTTGACTTAATACAGCTACAATTGTAAAAATGTCAGATTAGAAGACGAAAGCTATTTTGTAAAAAGCTTTTTGAGGTGATCAATGAAACATTTGAATAACCCCCCTGTATGTGCACAAATGTTTGACTCTAGCTGTACCCAGTCCAATCCAATTTTATTTGTAAAGCACTTTAAAACAACCACAGTGGACCAAAAGGCTGTACAGAATAATAAATAATAGACGTAGAAGCTCACACAACCAAAACAATAAACCACAAAATGAAAACAGATCAAACAAACTAAAATTAAAGAGAAATAACATCAACAACTTGAAAAGAGATGTAAACTCTAGCAGCTGGTTGCTTCATTTCCATCTTTCTTCTCATTAAGGTGACCCACTCACACCTCGTTGTTGTGATTCCTGTATCACACCAATTCAACGTGCCAAATTAGCCACCACCAGTCTGCTGATGACACAGAGCACTTAATGAGGCCCAACTTTGCTTTTCAACGCTCATCGGTGGTGATTGTCAGCTTTGCGTGCCTTGTCAAGAATTAGGCCTAGTAAGAGGCAGAACGGGCTTATTATATTTTTATTACTCCCACAGTGTAAGATAATTAGATGTATTTCTGACATTATCAAGACTGACAATTATTTGTCTGTATCCAAATGCACAAATTACCACATAACTAACACTACTAATGGTACTAATAAGCGGTGGCTGCTTTCTTTTGAAACAGGGGAAGCTCATTTCACATTCAATTATATACAGTATACATAAACTCTGCCCTCCGATGCTCTGTACCCCATGAGAAGAGAATTTGCGTCAGACGATCTGTGATGAAACAACTGATTCTGAACAATCATATAGTTGAGCGCTCTTTTAGTAATAAAGTGTAAATTGCAACACAACATATTTGACCATTATTTTATGACATTTTAGGGGAAGCAGAGCCTCCCTTGCTGTCTTAAAAGCAATCACCTCTGGTACTTATAGTAGTTATAGTACTAATAAGTAGGGTTGATGTCTAATCCCTTTTTAAGGGTTAATTTCTTATGACAGTAATGACAGTGTGTGTAGAAGTCTACAGCTATAGTGGCATGAAAACCTGCAGTAGACCGTGTCTCTGCTTATTTAAGCTTTCGTCAAGTGTCAGTGAAAGCCTTTAATAGTATGTTATGGTACATGAAATATCCATCTGAGCTGCAGTCAACCCTACTCTGCTTTCTTCCTCCTGCCAGATGGTGATTAGATCAGTTTAGCACAATGGCGTTGAGCCCAAATGTTGCCAGAGATGCACATTTAGTTTATCCTTTGTGGCCTGCTTGCCCCTTGTTGTTTCTGCATATTATCATCTGGTGTTCAGCCCCTTTCTGGGTGACTCGGTGTTTTACCAAGCCTAGATTAAGCTGGCTTGTTCTCTTTCATGCTGTGCGACTGGCCTTCATGCTTGTTCTTCCCTGTTGCCACGCGTGTTGCTTCACGTTTATTATTTATGAATGCATGCAGAGTTACTTCTGCTGAAGCAAATGGAACGAGAACTCCTCCTCGTTCTAGTCTAAATAATGCATTTTGCACGAACCTGCAGTCTTTCAAAAGTATTGGTAGACTTTTAGAGCACAGCGTGATCTTCTCACAACCCCCGTGGAAACTGGCTCAAGTGTCGCCCTTTAGTGGCCCTGGCAACTCCTCTTCTGATCTAAAGGGGGGCTAATGAGGTGCAGTACATTAGTTCCAAGTTATTTATTTTTTTACCCTACACCTATTATGATGCAGAACAGCAGAGTCCAACAGCAACAGCAGCAGCAGCAGGAGACTCATTATTCAAGTACTACCAGCACCAGCAAGAGTGGCTTGTTTTTCCTAAAAAGCCAAAAGCCATAAACATTTCAACACCACTGAATAGTTCTACTGAGGACGACAAAACAACACTTAAGAAATTACATTGAAGACACTTATCTTTAACCCAAAACTGATACAGTAACTGTCCCCAGGTTAGAATAATTGTGATAAAATATGGTGGGGCTGTGGCCCACAAAGCATTTGCTGTGTTTAGGTCTGCACATATTTATTTTCATAATTGATGAATCTGTCGATTATTTGGTATTTTGGTAGTTTGGTATATGAAATGCTAGAAAATATTGAAACATGACGATGTTCTCAAATGTCTTTTTCTGTCCACGAATCAAAATGATATAGTTTTTATGATTTATTTGTTATATCGATTAATTTAGTCATCCATTAATAATCATTTAATTGTTGCAGCAGTAGTTTGGTTTGTGATGTATTTTTGCCGTGTTTATGACGTTAAAACACGTGGATGTGCTTAAATACCTGGGGTCAACCATTCAAAGCAGAACAAAGTGCAGAGAGGGTGGAGACGAGTGTCAGGGCTCATGTGTGACAGAAGGACAGCGGCAGAGTGAAAGGGAAGGTCTATAAGACGGGAGTGAGACCTGCTATGATGTATGAATTAGAGGCAGGCGGAGCTGGAGGTGGCAGAGCTGATGGCGATGTTACATTCACATTGATCACTCTCATATCATGTGCTAAACTTAATCTTCCTTTTTACTTTCCCGGGTTTTACAGTCAGACACATAAGTATGGTTTTCCTCTCACTTGTCCTAGAAGTTGTGGAAGTAGATGAGAGATGGCGAAACGTGTCTATTTTTATTATCATATTATAAGGCTTCAGCTGCTTCAGCTCTATCAAACATGTCCATTTCTGGGAGCTGACCTAGGTTAATATTGTATTGTGTCATTTTGCTGTATAACTATATTAATAAATGAGGTTAAACTGCACAAACTTTTTCTGATTTGTGGTTTTTTGATAATACACAACAGCATTAGTTTCAGCCTTTTGAGAGGCTCAGATGTACTAGCGGAGGTGTTCGGAGACACATTGGTTTTCTGACTGAAGTTGTGGATATGCATTAAATCTGTACATAAATCCGCATCCTTCCTTAGTAAAGCACGGTATAAGAGAAATTGTGTGTGGAGTTAATGTTGATCTGCTGGTTTATTTGAGTGCAGCCATCACTCATTTCACTTGGCTTTCACTTCTTGATGCTTCTGTATCAGTCACTGGAGCTTAATTGTATGAGGACCTGAGTGAACACTGTATTCTGGAGTGACTTATATTGCTTTATAGCAGCAGAATAATTTTCTGCCTCAGCAGGCACATTGTTGGAGGAAATGTGGAAGTAAAGCTTGAAGATCCACCTGGCAATTACTTTGATAGTAGAGCTCAGGCATTCGCTGTATGTCACACTTTTAATGGTTTTTGAATACTCGTTTAAGTCAGTGGTGCACAATGCCCTAAACAGCATTTTGTAACTGGCTTATTATCAGATGTGACAACAGCTCAAATAAGAAAAACAAAGGAATTAGAATAATAACTTGCAGCATGAAATGCAAATTACTCTAAAGTATCCACAACATAACAAACATTTATCACTGTAACTGGGTTTCAGGTTATTCACATTATTGGCAAAAGAGTTGTACTCATTCAAAGCTTGAATTAGAGATTTAAACTTGAAGACGTAAAATACAAACTGTACCTTGTACATAGTGGATAACCTGATGCTGACAAATCAAACAAACTCTCAAACATAAAACACATTTATTATTACTGGCAAATTTGTATGAAACCAGAGTTTGACCAACAGAATTAGGCTAATACTGTATTATGAGATATTATTCACAGACTTTAGCAGCATCTAAATGTGCAGATATTAACAGTTTTTACAGAACAAATGATACAATGTCCTTAGTTGTGATGGAAATGTTCACAGTAAATACTCACTTAATATGTATATAAAATAAAGGTGATTGAATAAAGGTTATATTGTCAATGATTATTTTTATTTATTTGTGTACCAGTGTAGGTTTTCTAATTTTTGAAAAATGCGCCAGTGCTTTAAAATGTGACTACATTACATAGTGATACAAACCTAATATACTGCAACTTAATTGCATATAGAATGGATTGATGTGAACTTGTTAACAAATGTATAAATATCTTGCACACTATTTTCCCTGTCATTCATCATCACTGTCTTCTTTAGTTAAATGATGACACCTTCTGTCACCAGCATTATAAGAAGTGACTCATTTTATATTCATATATATATATACATGTATATATGTATACATGTATATATAACAAAATATAAATTGAATTGCACATTATTATTTGTCATTTTAATTTGTCGTTGCAGTTGTCATCCCCATGCTTGGGTGGAGATACAGATACAGAAATCTGTTTGGTTCATTACACAAAATAGTGCCTGAATGGAAAAACAAATTATACCTCTTGCTTGTATAAACCTGCAGCGTGAGACTCTTCCTCTGTCTCCCTGTGCCGTGTGCTGATGCTCTAGGACAACTATCTGATCCATGCTGTGTTGTACTGTGTGTCCAGTGGCACAGAACATGCTGCGAGGACACAGGATGAGTCAGAAGCAAGTAGACCACACTGTATCGCAGTGGGAGATAGAGAGATAGAGACGGACAGAATGAGATAGAGGGACTAGCCAAGTGTGTCAGAGAACTGCAGCTACACTGAGATGACCTCTGCCTCTGCACCCTGGGGAATGTTTTCCAATAGGCTTGAGTCTAATGCTGGCTTCTGGAACTAAGTGCTTGGTCTCCTTTGGTCTGCTGCTTCCAAAATATCACTACACCTAGCCTGGTGGGAAGCGAACATTGACACATGGATGCAGTTCTCCATCCTACCCACTACCTCTACTACTATAGCCCCTAAAAAACAGGTAGCAACACCGTGAAGATCTGATCCGACCTGAGCAGTTTTATTTATTTAATTATCTTTTTTCATGGTATACATTAAAATACATTAAAAACCAGTGATAGAGCACAGACAAGTTGGCACCAGCTATTG
This sequence comes from Solea solea, assembly GCF_958295425.1. NCBI lineage: Eukaryota > Metazoa > Chordata > Actinopteri > Pleuronectiformes > Soleidae > Solea > Solea solea. The sequence continues at coordinate 11,881,949 of NC_081139.1, read as the reverse complement.
TCCACAACAGGAAAAGCAAAGAGAGATTACATTGTTCTGCTTAAATCATCATCATTTTCTCTGTCATTAGGCATGGTAGAAGGTGACTTATTGAAGCCAAAAAAAACAAAACAATGTTGCTATGTTTACATGTGGGTTTTTGTATGTTTATAACACATATTGATAGTATAGACAGATGTGGACAGGCCATTGCTTAACAGTGCAAACTAATAGGTCTTTAAACGCTGTCACCTTGGTTGTGTTACCTTGTGTTACCTTGTGTTACCTTGGGAGCCACAGTCAGGAGAGCACCTTCCTCTCTTTGTCTACAGTACGTGGACTATATGCACGTCCACATACTGACTAACATTGGTGTTAGTTTGATTTAGCTTCACACAAATGAAAAAATACAATTCTTTGTGTTTTAAATATTTATAGATTTATTTTGAGAAAAGCAACATTGTGATTTCCTGAAATACCAAAGTGCTCATACAACCACACTCTTTGGCAGATTTTAATGAGATTCACACATAAGATGCAGGAGCAGACACTTGACAATGACCGTGGCTGGTGATTTTTAAGGGTCTTGGGATCTTACTGAAAGTCCCAAGATTTCAACTAAAAACATGGATACAGACAGACAGCATCATCCGCTAGTTTGTTCGCATACTCTCATTGGCTTTTGTGACTCTGTGCTCACACACAGCTGCTGTCCCTTTCATACTACACCACTGAATCTGAATGTCCTTGATCAATATCGATCTTTTTTTTTTGCCTTGGACTGTAGCGTTATTTGGTCACACAATCTGTTCAGAGTTTGTGTCCTCAGGAAAGACTAGAACAACTTTGTGGCATTTTCATCTTATCTGTCAGTTTAATTTCCTGTTGTCATGACATTTTTACAGTTTAACCGCAAGTTCATGATTGTATCCCAATTTTGACCCATAATAATTTAACATGACTTATTTTTTTGTATCAACTCTGCATTTTTTGGGGGGAAACTTTAAGTTTTAGTTGATAAGTCAACTTTTGCACTAACAAGACATCTAAATAAAATTGAGTAAAAACAATGCAATGTGAATTACATTCCACTTCTGTAGGTGTTACAGCATGAAGGCCAGTGTTGTTGAAACTATAATAATAAGTCTGAAGCTGCACAAATACATATTTAATTCAATTGACTATCCTTTTTTGATGAAAGGAGTATAAATGAGGTGAAATGCATTGACTTTCTTGTATAATACTGTCATAGTTACATACTCATAAGATCATGCACCAACTGAGCCATATGCTGCAGTGTTAACTGTGCATTCGATTACCTGAGAAATTATAATTGTGTCAGGTAATCAGTCCTGCTGAGCAAAAGCTGTCACCGGCAGGCACTTGTTGTTTGTGAGTAATGCATATTTTTCCTTCTTCTTTTGTTTCCACTTATCTGTACGATTTCTCAGGATTTATGGGTAGAAAAATACATTTGGTGCAAATTCCATCACGTTGTGGTTGAATTCCTCAGTCCATTCATCCAGAGATTTAAGTAGCACGTATTCACCTGAGCAGAAAACACATTTTAAAATAAGGAACAGAAATATGTTGAGGCAAATGTTACCAGGAGGATTTGATGGGGATGTGAAACAAAGCTTGACAATTGCAAGATGTCCACCCAGTGGCATACAGCAGTTTTAGACTAGTTTTAGACACCACACAGGAAGATTTGTTACGGTGTTATAAAGATATTGTGATGTGGTTTTATTGAGTGGATGTTGCAATGCAATAATAATAAAAAAAAACATGTTATTTTTCTTGCCCTGACCAGGTGCTTTTTGTGCTGAAACCTAACCAGAGGTTACTCACAGCGCCCAAAACTATCTACGTGCATAACCAAGTTTTCATCACGCTCGTGATCATTCTTCGTCGACGTGCTGTAGACATGCAAATAAGTAGTGCAGTTTTTCTGTGTTCAGGCAGTGATTGGCTAGCACTTCACCTCATGCATTTACATGTGACATTAACATGCGTCTCTGGTGTCTCACTGGGCGGCCGTTCAATGTGTCCTGGCTAGGTCACACATCTGCACCACACAGATTTACAACAGGGGCACTGTGAATTCGAATCCAGATAGGCAGACCAATGTCAGTGTGTGGTAGATGTGGCCGACTGAATCTGGCAGGCTATGACAAAAAGGCTGGTCGGTGATCCTCGGTACAGGTAGCTTCAGGCGGACGGGCAGGGTAACCCGATCTCAGAAGAACAAACCGCAGAAAGGTTGGCAGATACACTTCTACCACGAGGGTGAATGACAATCTGGCAGAGTCTTGCAGAGTTTATATAGTGCAGTTTATATAGTGTGTGGGAGATTGGTGAAACAAAAACCACAGCAGGAAAAACAGAAGGCCTGAAAAATGTGTTGTTTTCAAATGAAAATTGCAATTTGAAAAAAAAAACACAATCATCAAACTGCAAAGACTGCAATTTAATTATTATGTTTTCATCATGTCATGTCCAGTAACAATTTAAAACACAACGTCAATTATGTCCTTTGTTAATACTCTTCATTTTGTTTTAAATGGACAACACAGTAAATATGACAATAGACTGCTTTCACCCCTCCAGCAATGAGATAATGCCACGTTCAGAAGACACGTTCTCTTGCTTGTCATTTAGTCAAGTTCAGACAGTAGGTTCACAGCAGTCCAATATCATGTCACACAGCATGTCCTTGATGTCTACACTTGACTGGACATTAATATGTCGTAGTGAACTTACACTGAAATGAAATTGTGTTTTTGACTCATACAATGAATGTCCTGAGTATTGTATGCTGGACCAGCATTTGCAGCCCATGGACCTTTGCTATAATTGAAGGTTTTACAGCTGGACTGATTTCCCCATGTTCTGTGTTAGTATAATGGCTGTTAAGTGAGGGAAGGCCTGGCCTTGGGTAAGACTGCAGTGCACGCCTGGCAGCTTGTCACATTTAGATATTATGGAGTTAGATATGACTAACTTGAACAACAGCACAGAGGTTTTGTTTTGACCTCCGACCACCACCGTCGTCACCTCAGACCAGTCTACTGTCTGTTCACTGTGTGAAAACACACGCCTCTGTGTTATCGCTTCAGGGCAGTCGCTGCTGTGAATGTGCATGTGCACTTTTGTGTGTCAGTTATATCTTGACTGTAATCGTTGAGGATTTTTTTTAGCAACCAACAGCTGTGAGAATTACAGATAAAATGAGTACTTACAAACCATAGAAAAACACTGTGGGGAAAAATCCTCTCAGCTTGTCTTCTCGGCCTGTGATGACTGCTGCAGTTTTCTCCACAACTTAGTATATATGCAATCAAATGCTCACCTGAATTACATCTGAAGTTAAGAACTTAATTTACACCACTAAACGGGCATGCACTTTGACTCACAGTTTTCCTTTTCCTCTTCAATGCAGAGGAATACAAGTCACAACATCAGCATCCGTCTTAGTTTCTGCAGCAGCTTTTAACCGTGTGGGGATCCGGGTTCGCCACCCGGTCTGAACAAGGGTCTTTCTGCATGGAGTTTGCATGTTCTCCCTGTGTGTGCATGGGTTTTCTCCGGGTTCTCCGTTTTCCTCCTACAGTCCAAAAACATGCAATATATGGATTAAGTGCAATAGACACTCGAAATTGACTGTAGGTGTGAATGCGAGAGAAAGAATGGTTGTTGGTCTCTATTTGGCCCTGTGATGGACTGGGTGTCCAGGGTGTACCCTGCCTAACACCCTATATCAGCTGAGATTGGCACAGCTCCCCCCACAACCCTCAGGTGGAGGATAAAGTGGCAGAAGATGGATGAATGTTCATGCAGCTGCCCCTTAGTCTCTAGAAAGCACTAAGTAAAACACCTTGTGGTAGCTTTTTCTTCGGGCTCTCCGGTTTCCTCCCATCATCAAACATCACATCCTGTATGAATGTTAGACACATATCACTAAGGTTGGTCCATTATGGCGGCGCACTCAGTCGCAGCGGCTCTGATCAACTCTCCATTTGACCTCTTAATTTTGTTGTGCAATTTCAGTTGCATAATGACAATGAAGATCCTTTTCTAAAAGAATGTGATAGCTATTGCTTTCATGATAGCCTCAGCTGTTGGTCTTCCTCTGTATTTAATCAGCCAGTTTCCTAAAATTAATGTCATGCTAATAAATTCAGTTAAGCTCCAATCCACAAATATCACAGTAAAAGAGAACGGGCTATTTCTGTTTCACAGTGATGTATCAATCCAAATATGAGTATCCCCAGCTGACTCCTCTTGGATCTAGGTAACACAATATGGACATTGTCCCATGTACTAATTGTGATGAGCCTCTCTCGACTGTCCTTCATTTCAGCACCATGGACAGTGCTGAGTCACAGTTTTGTTTCAGCTGCTATCCTGAACACAAGCCAGGATAGTAAACACTGGTGAAGTGGTCGTGTGGTTGGATGGTTAGTTGGTTGAGAGATAACTCATATTATGGAGCTGGGTTTACTGTAGTTATATGGTTATGCAGAGCTGAGCTAAGGCTCCAAACTAGTGCCTTGAGCACCTGCAAGAACAAAAACATCATACTGCTACCCATATATGTCTATATTCCAAATATTCTCTTTCAACATTTGTTTTGGTATATTCACTACCTCACCCATTTCTTAATCAAAAATTCACTTTCAACATTTGTGTCATCTCACTAATGTTTCAGAGAACAGGGAATAATTCCTTCACCTAAACTTTGCTGCCATCTTGCTTTACTGGCGTAACTGTTATGCTTCCACCTTCACATTACTGCAGACACAAATAGTAAACACTGCTATGTTGAGGAACATAGAGCGAGTCATGTGGAGCAGATCACAATAGTATGAACTCATTTGACAATGGTTGACAACATTTGTTTATATATTATTACAGTTTTACACTACAGCTTTAAGATGATGTTAATTTAAGAAATGACGCAAAAACGTTTACAGACTGATATCTGAACTTCATATTTGTTATAGATTGAATATTTCTTCTGTAAGATGAGCAAAAATAGAGGAAACATTATACATGACAGTAATACATTAAACGTGAGGTGAAATTACTCAGCAGGGCAGAGATACATCATACATATTTACAGCACTGCTCTGTTTTTGATCTGCCAAGCAACCCAGCAACTTTTAAATCCCATAGCCTGTTAAACTGGTTACATGTCAGGGCTGTACTCAGAGGTAGTGAATCAAACTTCAGGGACTGCAGGTGAAAATTAGTTCTCTAGCTCTGTGGGACTGCGACTTTAGCTGGCCTGTCCCTTACAAACAAATCAAATCATCGTAACAAACACTTTTGTTGGACGCCGCCCGCTTTTGTGACATAATATTCTGCAGGAGCCAGACAATTCAGACAGTGCCTGTGGTTAAGATGTCGTCGTCAAGAGAATCAAATTTGCAGTTACAGATGAAATATTTAGATATTTAGATAAATTGAAGATTAAGTAATGGTTGCTTCACAAAACAATGCCTCCAGGTCAAAAATGCATGGGCATCCTCAAGTTGACATTTTAAACAGTGTCTCAGCCAATCACGGTCTTAAATGGCTGCTGCTTTTTTTTAATTTAACTTATCTCAGCTCCACTATTTTGTCCTTCTAATCCAATGCTGGATTATTTGTCTTTATTGCCTCACTTTACAACAGTGATGAGTGTAGATGTAAAACCCGGGCTTTGAATAGTCCCTTCATAAATCTGCGGGTGCTGTTAAAGACACTGCGCCTATGTCTGTCTTCAGTTTGCTTGCTCATAACAGTTTGATTGTGTCAGATGTCTGAGACAGCACAGAACAAGAACATCCCATTAAGATCTCACCCATATTCTGCTGTCAGTACAAAGGCAGTCATTGCAAAAACATTTCCCTCACATGTAAGCCTCAGCTAGATAAGCACAAAACCGAGAGGCTGCACTGAAACGCAGTTCAAAGCAGAGCTGTGATATGTGACTGGTTTTCTCACGAGCGAGGAGGCCAGCTCTGTTGGCAGTCAGATGAGCCACTGATTGCATTGCTTGTTTCGCTCTCCACGGGGGCCTCTGGGATGGTGATGGAGAGAATTACTGAACAACAGCTCAACTGAAAGTACAAGAAGATTACCGAGCAGAGCACATTAAGACAGACCACACAAACAGCATTACTCACCTCCCAGGTAGCAGGATGACAACAAGTGGGCGAGCCGAGACAGAGAGTGTAAACAGTCTTCATTTGTTCTGTTTCAAGAGCTAAATTGGTCTTATAAATTGCAGTGTGTTTATGGCTCATAAAATTATTGTTGAATGTGTCTGCAAGATACCTGCGCTGCATGCAGTGCATGCCATTATAATTACACATGAATGCAGTCTAACACTTTGTTTAATCGGCATGCAATATATCACGTGAATGATGTATCATTTTAATGATGTGTTTTGTCAACACAGATTTACCTTGCTGCTTGTGTGCAAGCTAAAATATTGCTGTTACTTGGACAAAAGAACCAAAGGACAAAAGGACCAGACAAATAACCATTCATGCGTACATTCACTCCTACACTCAGTGTGGAGTCTCCATTAACTTAACCCTAACCACCATGTCCTTGGACTGTGGGAGGAAGAAGGAGTACCTAGAGAAAACCCACACATATGGGGAAAAATGTCAACAACTGACATAAGGAACCCACTTAAACTGTGTCTTACTTGCCATAAGTAGCTGCTCCATTCACCGTGATGTGGCTCTCAAACACAGATCTGAACACAGATGTAATATCCAGTTAAAGGCCTCTACCACTGAACTCCCTGAGGTGTTACTGAAATTGACCACCTCTAACTGCCAAGTCAAATCTTTGTGAGCTTGTTGGCATGAGTCCGAGTGAACCAATTTGCACATCTGAGTCTTTATGTGAAGCGAAAAATTAAAAACTAATTCTTTTCTTTACTGTTTTTCCAGAATGCGGAAGAGGGACCTGCAGAATATGTGCAGAAAGGCGCTGCTGCTGACCATCTGTATGATGTCTCTCTGGGGACAACTGACCAGTGCATCATCGCACAGAAGCCACATAGGTACAATACGGTTTCCTTGATAAAATATTTTCCATCCACAGTGAAATGAAACAACACAAAGTCTGCAGCAGTTGATCACAATTATGCACATATTTTTATCCTCATACTGAAGCTTGTAATAATTAATGGTTAAATATAATATCACATACCTTCAGCTCCACATGACTGCACATTGAGTGGCGCCTTTTAAGTCACGACTGAGTAGGCACGGTGGAAGAAGCTCACATTTATCAAGAAACTGGTGCAGATTCACATGCGGAAATCACTGTACGCCACGTCTCGCATGTGATTCATGACATGACAAATTTCCCAGAATTCATGGCTTTGAGACCTCACCCCCTGAGTTTACGACACTGAGATGTGGAATACGATCAAGGAGAGAGGCTTCAGAAGGAAGGAAGGAATTTCCAAAATAACAAGGTGATTCTGTTTGTCAGCCTTAAAAGTGGGATCAAAGGAAGTCAGAAAGCAACATTGTGGAGCAAAATCACTGCAGCGCTTGACAGCGATGGTGTTGACAAGAGAAGTTCAGCTGAGTTTTTAATATTTAATTTATCCATTCGTGGTGTAGGCATATTGCTTGATCGGACCTCAAAATTGCCAGCAAAAAGCATGTTGTTGCACTTCAGCCAGACCTAAGCCTGTCACTGACCCAGACTGAGACAGCGCTGAGGGCAGGGGGTGTCCTTCACTGTCACACAGCACAGACGCACCCTCTCTGCCTGAGATGATGGCCTCATTCACAAGAAACACACATCTGCAGAGTGGGAATAATTTGAATATATTATTAACACCGCTCCTTAGCAGCATAGACATTTCTTTCTTTTTAATCAGACGAAAGACTTGAGCCAGTGCTCATCCCTCAGCTGAACAAACCAGCTTTGAGCCAGCTCCCCAGAGCCAGGTGACGAGAGAAGGGTTATCTTCCCCTTAATCTACAGCCAAGACCCTGGTGATCTTGATTACCTAAATGATGGTACACACCTTTTCAGCTGTTTACAGCATGGTTCTACCCACTGCCCACACACACCCTCTGCCCTTTAGCAGTTCGATGCAATGCAATTGTGCACTGAAAAAATGTAAACGTGTAAATATTAATTGCTAGCAATTTAAAAAAGAAAAAAAAAAGAAAAGAAATCCTGTGCTGAATATGTTGCTGTAGATTATTATTACTGTTCTACTTATAACAAACAATAATAAAATTCAGCATTTTACATGCAATATCAAATGTAATGTCTGGGAACCTTTGTGTGGACGGACATTGTATTGGTATGATCTAATAACAGTTATACTCGCCATCACACACTGCACTGTGAGTCCACGGTGATTTCAAACTTGCGTACACCTGGCGTTAGCTAGTGTGATATTTTATTTTACACTATGTCAAGGACCACATTGATAAATGCTAATCTTTGTGTGGAAATGAGCCTTCACTCACTTTTGTGGTGTATGAACATTTGTGAAAAACCTAATGCTGCCTCCCATAACTTCGATAATTTCTGACCGATTTCAGACTTACTGTAAATCTCAAAAATACCTGAAAAAACTGGTCCATTCTCATCTTTCCAATAACTACCTATGTTCTGTCCTTCCCACAGCACAAAACCAAAATGAGGTATCAGTGGTTAATGGCAGCTGATTCTAGACTCTATTTCCCATACCATCCTGCTCCACAATCAGTTTGTTCAACTCAGAAACTACACATAACAGCACTCCCCAGTCATTTCCAGTGCTCCTCAGGGCTCTGTCCGGGTACAGTTCATTTCATCCTCTACCTGGCAATATTTTCAGAAAATGTGAGTGAAATGGCACAGACACACAGGCGCATCCTTCAGATCTCAACACTGAGGTTACAGTACCCATATCTGCTGCTGTTCACTCTTTTTCCACCTCCATTAGTAAACTGTTGTACTGCCTCTTCAGCTGGGAATCAAAATAATGAGCAAAGTGTTTTACACATTATTGCCAACGCTACATATCGTCTTGGATTTAACAGAGCAATTATTTGTGTCTCAGCTGCACATCACGTGAGACTGTGCACTCCTGTCTCATCACAATCATCTTCTGAGGCTTGTTCTTAACTCCAAACCTGACGTTGGCCCATTAGTTTAAAGTTCCTTGAGTTTTTTTTCTTTTAAACACTGCTTTTTCAGCTCTGACGTGTTATTAGGCATTTCTTTATTCTCCATTCTGTCTCCCCTGTTTTGCCCAATCAGCCTAACCAGTGCACCAAGAATGCGCACGAGCAGCTCCATCTCCATGTCCATCTCCATCTCCTCAGCAGGGAATTGTTCACTCCTGCATTCACCATTTAAATAGCAATGCAGCAGGCACAGGCGCGGGTGGACTTTAAAAGGAATGGCAAGCAAAATTCTGAGTGGCTTAACTGATGTTACAGCAGAAACATATCCACCAATAATGTAGATATAACCCCTCGACACCTTGCGCACTGTAGATTTAAATGGGGTCCTTAAAGATGCAGCAGTCTTAAACCTTTTAATTTCTGTAATTTCAGTAAACTTTAAAATCATGTATTGTGTTCTGTATTAGTTACAGTTAAGCCGCACCGACAGCATCCTGCCTAAATTCATTCATGAGTCACAGTATGTCACATGTGCTGGCAACATTAACTTCACTGAGATTTGCAAATGAAACTGAAACAATTGATCTTTCTCGCCGTCTCCTCTCATTGGCAAAAAAAAAATGCACTGTAAGGCTTTGCACATGGGAATTCAACTATTAAGCAGTCAGCAAGTCAGGCATCACAGGGAAGGTATACCAGTACAGTATGTGTGTGGTTGCATTGTTGTGTTTGTGTGTGTGACAGGGGACAAAATGATTTCCATTAATGGAAAGATGGCCTGATCCCTGGGCGTGGCAGAAACTGTGACTACACATTGAAATAATGAGCCTTACGCCACTGGAAGACTAATGGCACTCAATTCAGGGAAATACATTTTTTTTTTTTTAGCTGAAAACAAAACAAACTTTGAAAGAGCATCAAATCTCATTACATGACAAATTACACTAAACAGGTACATTGTATGTTGTATGTATCTTATTAGGTGTGTTCCAATTTCATTCAAAAATGTATTTATTAAAAAAAATTGACTTCATCAATTAATATATGTATGTTAGAGTATAATATTGTATTAGTCTACATTTCCTTTAAATTAATTAATATTATGTATCGTATATATACATATATAGTGATGCTGCGCTCTGTGTGCATATAGTATACTTTATGTTATGGGATTTGGGACACATACGATATATATAAAGTGAAAAATAAAACTATATTTCGAACCCTGTTTTGATGCCTTTGGCTTTGGCGATGGAGTGCGATGAGCAGATTGAGCACTAATTGTATGCAGAGCTTGTTCAAATACCCGTCTCCTGCAAATTTCAACATGCTGTGGTGTTTTTTTTAAGCCAGAACTCAAACGGCTGCTGATGCTTACAAGGAAGGACCACACCATATCAGTATGCAAGTTAAAGGATTTAATTCAAATAAATGCATCGGATGTTGAGCGCAGGGACTTAGGTGGATATTAGTCTGGAGGTTAGAGGGGGGACGTAGATCGGGTGAAGTGAGACTTTCTGAGTGGGGTATTTTTCTCAGCGTTGTTCAACCTTAGCTGATCACAGAACCCCCAGAAGATGAATGAGATGTGAAAGAGGTGTGCACATACTGATGAGAAAGGAATGGGGAATGAAGAAATATACTGTACGTGAAGATGAGCAGAGTGAAGGATGAGGGAAGGGAAGGTCAAAAAAATTTTGCGACAAACAGAGCATCACAGGTTAACCAGGTAACAAGAAACACGAGGTTTCTTGCCTGTTAGTCAGAGAGAGTGAGGGAAATGAAACAAACAAACGCGTCTGACTATGAAACTGATGAAGATGAACCGTGTAGAGAAAATCCAACAGAATTAACCATTATCTTCCTACACATATAAGGAACTTTTCTAGAGAGAGAGAACGGACGGAGAGAGAGGAGAGAGAAAAGATGGGCTGCAGTTCTATTGTTCAAACATGTTAAAATAATGCATGCATGTTTGTGGTTTATAACCTATTAGTTATGTGACACAAGCTCTCTTTCTCTCTCTCTCTCTGTCTCTCTCTCTCTCTCTCTCTCTCTCTCTCTGTCATACAACTCAAAAATCCAAACTATACCTTTACTCCCCCAGCACCTACGATCGGAGTCTGTTATTATTTATATTTATTATATTTGAATGGCCTTTTTATCCACTGTAACTCATCATTCTTGGCGTATACAGTATCGTGTTTACTTTTCACCCTCTCACCTAATCAATACATGTAATATTTGCTGAATGTATTTGACGATTGCACTGTAGACTGACTGTGGAGTATAGTAAGTCCCACTTGTTTGACTGCAAACATGTTGGACAGACCATTTAATCTTCAGGCTAACGTGACTCTCTCTCTTTGGTTTTGCATTTGTCCCTGCTTATTTTGTATGTGCGCTTATTCCTTTGATTTATTAGGTGAGAGAGAGAGGGGGAGAGAGAGCCAACACTAGTCCCCTGGCCCCATTCTCCGTGTGCTGCACTGACGCTTAGGTAATCACGCAGCCTGTCCCTGAGCTACAGAGGTCAGATCAAGGTGGACCCAATAAACAAACCTCTTTAGCCCTTCTGTTTATTGAGGTGGGGGCTTCGCCAAAGCAATTTAACCTTTCACCATAGCCTGACTGGAGCATGCTGGGCTTGCAGCATGCACACATAACCCCTGTAATAAGACCACTGCATCCCCTGGAGCACCATCTACATTCATTAGCTAGCCATGAAAGAGGGGTGATGGAGAGACTGTACAAGAGGAGGGTGGTCTGATGAGACAGTTAGCGAATACAATTACAGGTACTTTGCCCATGCAGTTCGGGCACGCTGGGGCCCGTGGAGTGCTGGGGGATGGGGTTGGGGCCTGCGCTCTGGGGGGACGGGGCAGTGTCTGCCAGCAGTGGGGCGTTCGTGCCACATCTTCCCCCTCCATTTTAACTGCACACTAGATACCAACATACCCCATATCACACATCACACACACATGCACACCAAATCATTCACTGGTGGGCTGGGGCAGGGGGTGGTGGTGAGTGCTCTCACAGGCGCCCGATTCCTGCTCACCCCTCGGCCGTGTTGGGGCTGGCGGTCTGGGTGGGGGCGGCTGTGGTGGCCGGGGGCGTCACTGGACGTGGGGGATCTGGTCCCGTACGCTCGGCCTGGGGGGTGTCCGGGTGGCATGGCAGTGGCCCATCATGACGCACCTCCCTGAAGGTGCCGTGGTGGGCGGCGGTCTGCCTACCCGGTGGGGGTCACCGGTGGGCATCAGCACTCTTGGATGTTTGGTGGCAAGCCCTTGGACCTCTGGCCCCGCCTGCTTGGGGTACCTTCCCTGGACCGGCTCGGGGGTCTGCCTGTCTTCCGTCTCTTTTGGGGATTGGCCGGGCACTGGGGATCTGTCCGACACCACAAGGCATGCAGTCAACCATATTACATGTCCTAGGTACTGGGCAGGACAGGTTAAATACATTTTTAAAAAAAACTTTGCCCGTGCAGTTTGTTTAGGTCTTGTAGATAGGATTTAGACTGACGATGATGCAACCAGGTCTAAACTCATTCTGTAACTCATTCTGTCTCATAAAACCCACCAACAAAAAAATCAAGCTCTCTGTGGTTCATTGGTCATTGTCTGTAATGGCATCTGCTAAAATGTGGTAAGTATTAAATCAGGCACACTTTCCCCACCAAGGCCTTTTGATGCTCCACCATAATGATATAAAAATGGTCTCAGCAGTGTCGTGAACTTGTGGTACATTTTTAAATATAAGATAACTCAAAAATTCAGTATACACTGCTCGAATCAAGGTCCTTTTCTTTATTCACGCACACAAGGGGACATGCAGCCATATTAATGAGATGAAACTATGCAGTGGCTCTCATTTGAATTCAGTGGAATATTTCCATATTTGCTTATGGTAGAGACTTTCTAAAAACGGTGTGATGCATTCTAATAGCTCGTCCTCAAGCTGATTTTCATGCTTCAGGGGATTTTTTTCTTCCTATTCTGTTTAAATTGGCTTTACCTTCTCCCCCCTCTTCATCTCCACTGTCTTACTTTAGGATTCTCCAGAGCTCAAGACAATGGTAAAATCAAAAACTAGTGACATTGTTAATACATTTCAATTCTTTGATGCTTAATAAACGTTTAAAAATAAAATATAGTTGTATTTATACATGTAATACAATGTGTTCATTTTGTATATTCAATTTGTTTTTGCATTTTTTTTGTTTAGAGTGTGCAGTACAGAAATGTCTAACAGACATTTCTATTTTATCAAAAATAAAAGTCTATTTGATACTGAATAGTATAATTGTCTCAAGTGAGTGTAATCACATTTACGCATTTACTCACTGACTGCGGAACAAACTTTTGGTTTTATGGGCTTTGTTTTACCCGCATAAATTCAAATAATAATATAGTAGAAAGAATTTGTTGGAAGGTTTTGATCCAAACCCACTGGACCCATGCACACTTTGTACATTTCCCACCTCATTATTTCATCAGGGGCTTTGGTGCATGTGTTCCTCCAGTTTACCGGCCCAGGACACAAAATATATTCTGTATCTGGATCTCTGTTGTTATGTGATAGCATACACATCAGCTTGCATGCTCAGACAGCAGGTCAGTGTGGAACCCATGCCCTGGGAAAGCATGACATTATACCAAACAGCGGCAGAGCAGGTCACCCCCACCCTGGGGATGTGCTGGGATGCTGCCGGCAAGCATTCGTCCTGACATTTGGAGAGCAGATGGACGACACTTTGGCTGCCCGAGACAGCAAGTAGAGGGAGATTGAGATGGAGATGTTAGGCTGTTTGAGATGGGCTGCAGGGATGATAGGGGTCAGATTGTCCCATCTCCTGGTGGCAGCTATAGAGATTAGAAAACCATCAAACGTCCTCTGCTATACACATCTGAATGGCAGCTGTATAGATGAGTCATGAGTGGTTGTGTGTGGCCTTGGTTGTATCCTCTCTATATGCGATGTGTAGCCAAAAGATGGGAGCAGGGGGAGAGTGGATGTGTTAAGAGAATTTCAATAGGTTCACTGTATTCACACACTTGGCATATACTGTAGGTTTTGTCATAGAAAAGAACATCTAATAAATGCAGAGGCAGAAAACGGAGAATTTTAGTTTCCATAGATCACATTGTCGGAGATGATAACAGTGCCCTCAAGTAAAGTGTCAAGAAAAAGGAATGGACTGATGAAAGATGGTCTGTTGTTAACATCAGTTATTGACATTGTTGTTTTGCTTTGACCCAGTGAACATAAGACATCTGACCTTGTCTACGATTGTGCAGCTCACAATTTATGACCATGTCTGGCATGAGCATGTGTGGATGATGGAGGCTGCCTGCACATGTGAAAGAAACACATATGCAATATTATATTAGTGTATTGTATTCATAAAGCATTTCTAAAATGTACTTTTATTAAACATACCCCTCTTCCATTAACCCTTTCCCAAGCATGTCTGGTATCTGTATGCTGGCAATTTGATATTTTTCTTCTTTCTACTAATGGCCGTGTTTGTCTGGTTTGTCTGTTTGGGCTAGGAATACGATAGCCACGTCTGTAAAGCAAGGTTTTGCCTTAATGATTTAAAAGGCTTATATTGTGAAGGCAATGAAAAACAAATGATTTATACTATATACCTATATTTATATATTCAATTTCTGCTAATCAATCCTAGAAATGGTTACATGCTGGGCCTTGAAAGTAACACAATGTAGGACTTCAAACATTGCAACTAAATGCCTAAACCTAACACTTAATTAATCTAAATCTAACCTATACCTAAACCTAATTCGACGACTAACCCTAAAACCAAATCATAACCCTGTAAAAGTCCCTTAAAGTCATTGTTATGTCAAATTGTCCTCACAAAAACAGGTTCAACACACGCACACAGCAGTGTTTATTATAGAATCTGCTTCTGTGTGTGTCTGCAGCACAGAAGATCCACACTGTGTTAGAATCAGATATGCCAGCAGTTGTCCATCTCCATTTCCTCTCAAATTACAGCTCACATGTAGAACCATTATCTCGCACCATTTATGAGTTACCTCTAGCCATTGTAAAACTCAAAGAAATGAGGATATATATATATATATATATATATATATATATATATATATATATATTGGATTTTGATAGAAATCGTAGGAGAGCCCGGTGATAACGATTTGAGTTGATGAATGCAATTAGTGGTTGAGTGCTAACAGCATGGCGGTAATTGGTTCTTCCAAACTAAAAGCCTGCCCTTACCCAGCAATTAGAGCAACCTCCTTTAAAGTTAGTCAATTGTATTGCTGTTAATGGTCTATGCTTGGTTGAAGCTTAACATGAGGAGGTACAGTGCTTTCAAATTTGCCACAGCTTAGTTTTTTTATGCCCTGCTGAAACTTGTGTTGAATGTGTTGAAGAACTTTTGGGGAGATTTATTTATTGGTGCTTCACTACTACACAACGCTGTCTTTCAGTACATCAGTTATTGCAGAATAACTGCATCATGATACTATTCTTATTGTGGACCGTGTGTTGCATGTTGTGTAGCATTGCGTTTGCCTGCAATTCTCGCCCAGTGTGAACTAACAACAGTATGGCACAGACCCAAAAAATTAAACAATGAGTTGTAAGATGCTGAATTGGGTGATCTCAAACATTGCACACCATTGATCTGTTATATTATTAATAGCTGCTTCATTAAACATTTGGTCAATTTATTGATTTTGTCATCTTTCAGATGTGCATGGAAACACATTTATAATTCATAATGTCATCACTGTAATCTGGAAATTCCTCCCAGGGATTTTCTTTTCTTTCTTTCTTGTTGCTCTGCTGTTATCGACACAAGTGATGACTCAAACAGCAGCTGTCTGTATATTTGTTTATTACTTCAAAATGTCCAAGAACATGTCAGAAAAGTTTCATGCTCTCCCTAAACGCTAATTCCCTTTACTTACGACTACAAATTGTAGTCCCCGATCGGGAATGGAACATGCATGCCGTGACAGCTGTCCCCTGAAAGATCCTTTCTGCGCAGTTTTATAATTTAAATCCTAACAGACATTTACGGGTGCTCATCCGTATTCAGGTAATGTTTGGGTAGAAAGTGGAAGGAAAACTCGTCAGCTGTTCAGCCTTGAGTACAGTTTTCTCTTTTCTTTTAAAGTAATTCTAAGCTATGGCCTGATGGTTATTCACCAGAGTCTCGATGCTGACTGAATCAAGTGAAATATAAGCTTCTAAAATGCAGTCTATCAATTGCTTACCTCCGTCTTCCAGCTGCGCTCCATGACTTTTTGCCTTCTGGCTCACATCTCCCCACGAATAAAGTGCAGTGCAGAGTGTCCATATCAGACCATAAAAATGGCAACTGAGCCTCAGCATCAAGTTTATGTGAATGGACTGGAGCATAAAATGTAATGGGTGGAACCATTGGACTTCTAGTGAAATGGCTTTTTTAAAAGGTTTGTCGACATATTTTTCAGCAAGATGGTCTATTAAAAAGGGGAACATATATAGTGAGCTGTCAGTGACTGGACAGGTCAGACGCTCCTTAATAGTGTCCTCAGGCAGCCTGCAATTCAACATGGGGATCAGTCCCGGTGGCCGCCGCACCACTAATGAGATAATATTGTTTTCTAGGGCAAGGGTTGATTCAGAGCCACTGGTTAAATATACCTCTCTGTTACCAGCATTGTTAATGTGATTACATGACAGCTTGATGTAGAGGAGAAGGATCTCTGATGCTCGGCTATGAGTAATTTAAGTGGACCATTCTTCAAATATTCTTTCTAGACTCCGCTTCTCGCTCTACTTTCACCACAGTCTGTTGTCTCCTCCATCTAATGAAGATGGATCTGTCTGCAGCGGAAATCATTGTGGCTCTGTCATTGTTTCAGAGTTGTACAGTTCTTGTGGCACACCTCACCTCTCCACTTTCAGTTAAACCAGTCCTCTGTTTCGTGACAGTGTGCCTGTCACTCACCTTTTGAAAGGCGTTGGTGGAATCAGCTCTAGATGAAAAAAAACAAGGGGATCCAGTTGGCGAGTGGAGATGTCAGCCATTTAGAGCAGACATGACATCCACTTGACAGATAAGCTGCAAGTGTGCATGTCGGATAAGACATCAGAGACAGTGGAGGATCTCTGTCTCCTCTCATGTCTGCCTCTGCGGAGCCCAATGCAGATGTGATGAAGCTGAGCATGGAAGGTTTTGATGACGTTTTTAGAAATATATGAGTTTTATAATATATTTATCAGAACATGTGTATTTTTTTGTGAATTTTGGTGAAGTTGCATGTAGCAGCTGAATCTCCCTCACCTCACCCTTCCCTTCCAAATGTGTTGGGAAGCCTATGTAGCCTTCAGTTAACATCAAAACACACACAAAAAGGTTGTGCTCTTCTAAATAATAAAAAAGCATAACTATTTTATATCTGGGTTTCTGTCGAATTAAATCAATTTCATCAGAATTGTACACACAGCACTGAAGTTTTGTTGCCTTTTGTACAGCCGCTACAACCCTTTTTATCCCCCCCAAAATAGAAAAGAATGATAATACACAGCCATTTTGCACTGGGAAATACATTTTGTAAGATCAGAACTACTGCAGACCGAGGGGATTATTATTAATCCTTGAAGTTAGAATTTTTGAATATCTTTCCAACTGTACTGAAGTGTTTAATTACTCATTCATTTGACTTTAAGCTTCTGTCCTCCAAGAACTGTTTGTATGATGGGCTGCATTGAATGGAGTTCTATCTCAACATAGTACGTTAGCAGAAGCTAAATGACCAATAGTACTTTTCACTTCAGCATTATCCAGCTGTTGTAAAGCGGTTCATGGGTTTTCCACAAAATGGGCAAAACGTCATAAGTCACAGTCCAAGCTCAGTCAGGAGAAACTCCATAGAGGAATACAATTATTGAACTCTCACTGTTTCACTTCTGGGTGACTCGTAGATTTTGGTACATTCCCTTTCCATCAGGACTGTTTCGCATCTTGCATATTGTTCTGTGAAATGTTTTCCTTAAAGTCAATTTGTCTCAAGCTTTATAAAAGTAAGTATTGCTTAGTAATATTGTTTTGCACTTACCAGCCAAAGAATATCCCCACATCTGAATGTTTATCCAAACACCTGCAGTGATAACTAGGATGTCACCAACTACATCATAAAATTATGAAAAACAAAACGACATATTGATTGTCTCATTGTTGAAAACGGGTGAATCCATTCTCATGCTCGAATTGACAGAAAACCATATATGATTAAATGGAAAGGACACCATGATGTTCTACATTTTTAGTGACTCTCAGGTTGAGTAACCGTGTTACAACAACACATTCTTCACAGAGGACTTTGAGTCTGTATTCTGCTCCCTGGATTTAATAACTTCAGTAGCCTTTCTATTATAAGGCTGTATGATTCCTTGAGGGACACCAACTGATCAGTCAGTGGCCGGCTCTGACACGGTGGCAGCCAGATGAATGGCACTGACATGGACTTGATCTAAACCACTAAAGCTTACACCAGGGAAATGTGAGAGCCCACTCATCTGTCTCTGCATCCCACCTCTCTGCAGACTGTACTCAGTGAGGAAAAGATTAAAAGTAAAGGAAACCTCTCTTTTCTTGTACTATAAACAGGCCTGTGAGGCTAAAGACTGATGACCCAGCAACATTTTCACTTTATTTTGGTAACTAAAAGTCTCCATGCTGCTCCCTTCTGCTGTTACCTCAAATTTTAAAAATAATACAGCACCACTTACTGCAAGTGAGCAAACTGTATGCTGTTTTGCCACCATTAGTTTTCCCTCATGCTTTCTCTTGCTATATATTTGAATAAACTGGGACACTAGCAAGAACATTGCCACGCCCTGAAGCCTACCCTGCTTTATTGTCTTAACTTTACAGGAAACCTAAATCTGGTCACTAAGACCCCTGCAGGAACCCCAAGAAAATGTTGTTTTGGTTGTATTTTCCAACCGATTTCTATATATTGTATATATATGTACATATGTTATATGTACATATATATATATATATATACATACATACATATATATATACGCTGCCGATATATCATGAAGAGACAATTGTGACAATATAGGAAATGTCCACATAACGTGTTTTTTCTTTTTCACTTAAACTGTTACACTATGTCTTTGTGTGTTGCGTTATGTGTGTATTCTTTAATGCACCACTAAACAGCCCTGATTTAGAGGGTAAATGAAAGTGGTAAATGCGTAATAATGTGCCATAGAGCGGCTGAGGGTAGGGACAATTCATTCATTTTCATTTATTCCGTTCATGTAATGCACAGGTCCATTGATTTAGGAACAAATAATAAATACAGTTGCTGTTTTGCACATTCCATGATTGTAAAGGACAATAGAGAGTGAAATCTTATTTAACCTGCCCCTTACTCATTACATACACACAGAAACATGGATGGTATGTCAGTCTTGTTACTCAACAAACAAAACAGATCAACAGCAACACAATCATTAAGAATCCTAGGCAACACATTACCCCTCAATCTAATATGCCCTCATTGTTCTTTCTTTATACATTTTTAAGGAGAAAAATATTTACACACCTTAAATCAGTCTAACAGAATTCTAATGACAGAATTACACATTTGCTTCAAAGTAGTCAAGTGTGTGAATTGATGTTCAAACAGAAAAGTCCTTTTAAGTTCTTCTGTCTCTGAACTAAAAACAAAGGGTTTTTGCAGATTTTCTGGCAATGATCTGCATTTAGCACTGATCCTCCCTATTAATGTCTGTAACTCCACTGAATCATGAAGTATCTCTACTTAATAAACAATCTATTGTTCTTGATAATCGTCTTTATGAATAATTCTTACTGCTCTTTTCTTTGTGTTACTTGCATATGTATGGAATATAAGTCAAATGTGGAAATACAGTACATAATCTTCAATGCTTGTCAACCCAAAGCAAAATGTTGCCTTGTTCAAAACTGAAATATTTTTGCGTGTGATATATGCAATTTCATGACAGTGTCTTTATCTATAATCATTTATCTATAATTTCATATATTTTGCAAAGTTAGGCCCCGAGTTTAGAAAAAAAAAAATTCAATTCAATTGATATTTAATTATTTATTTATTTAAGACCCTGTTTTCCACACCAATAAAGTAACCGGGCAAGCTTTGTTTTCTAGTACACTCTTCAAAAGTACCCTTTGCAGTATTTTTATTTTCTATAAACATTTCGTTATAAAAGTCTTTGGTATGTTTAATTATATTTTGTTAATGTATTTTTATAATCCTTGTACTTTGCCCTTTGTTAGCCAAGGAATGTGTTATTCATTCTTTTATGTTTACATGAAATTACAGTTTTTATTATAAAGTAATACATAAATAACAGTTCAGAAGTTAATCATATGCTGTGCTTACATCTTCTACGTCAACCCCTATCCATTCGTCTTTGGGGTCAGTCCTCAACTTATTTATTGATTCCTCAGTTCTTACAGATTACATTTGTTACAGTTCTCTAAGGGCACATCACTACCAGTGATTCCTGCCACATTACACATTACTACCCCTTCATCGTTGTTGTATGTATGGACTGATAGAGAAATAGGTAATTGTTGTCATTCTCATCCTCATTTTGTTAAGAACATGTTTTGGTATCACAGCTTTCTGTCCTAAGCCCCTCCTACCAGAGGTGCACAGACCCATGTCCCTCTTATGTCTGAAATGCTGCACCGATACCAATATGTCTTACTGCATTTTTCGGTTGCTTTGCAACATAAGGATTTGTTGCCGATGTGGAGCGTTGTGTACTTGCAGCTGCTTTGTAGAACAGCCAATAGGACCACCCTCTCTCTCAAATGTGATTGGTTAAAGTCTCCTGTCATATGTCACGTTTGTCCAAAGCTGAAAACAGAGTCTGTGGAGATGCAGAACTGTAGTTCTCTCTCTCTCTTTCAGATCATTTAATTAATAGATTGTACTGAAAGGTTAGTATGGCATTGTAGATCAGTAATGACAAAACATGTCACCTACTTCAGATTTCATTTCTTAACCTGAGTAAATAGGTAAAGTGTAATTATATATAATTATATCCGATATTCAAAAAGGACAAAAGAATGTGTCAATAGCAAAAATGTCCATGTGGAGGTACTAATTTCCCTTCAGACTGATCTCCTTCTTCAATGTCTTTGAGACATGAGCTTATTTCATGGGTCTTGCTGGTCCTGATTGTCAGCTCAGCAGGTTTACACCTGGGAAGAAATGAGTCAGGCTTTTCTGAATACAGTAATCCATTTAAACACTGGTCTTGTGAGACTTCTCTTCATGTTTCTTGCCAGAAGAAAGTAATGAATGTTTCATAAGCCAGTACCTCCCTGTGTCTCTGGTGTATTTTCTGCCACATTAAAAGGTGTATGTGTGTGTGTGTATATATATATACTGTATATATGGCCATTGAATTGTTTTACCCATCTGTTAAAACCCTTCAAGTGGAACTGGGAGTTTTTAAAGAGAGTAAAACAATCAAGCGCTGGAATGAGTCATTGTTAAAAAAAGAAGAAAAAGGTTTTGCACTCCAGGTAAACCTCAAAATGTTGCAGGGCCAACAAGAGCACGAGAGCTTCTTTGTCAGTGGTGGAGTCCTTCAATTGGAATCTGTTAAATTTGCAAGCGAATACAGGATGGGTTTAAATTTGTTTTTTTTAACACAGGTTCTCAAATGAATGTTGACACTCATCTGACCACACAAAAGGCTTGGAAGGACTAGTTAAAGCAGTTAGTGGGGCTATAGCCAGGAAGCGACAAGTAAGGAGCATTACACATTCCAAATGACTGTGTACTGGAGGAAATTATCAGGAGTTGTGAAAGCTGAAATTATTAAAGCTCTGGGAGTTAAAGGAACTTGCCAATATCTCTATCATATTAAGTTAACTGACAAACCTTCCTTACCCAAACCTGCCTTACTCTATCAGCACTTAATTTGGCAGGCTCTCTGCTTTGCCTACTAGCTCACAGTGAAGCAGAATAGGCCACATGTCCTTAGGCCAATGTAACACCATTGCAATTCTCTCAAATGCACAAGTAGGAATGAACTCATGACTCATGAAATATTGGCACCAAAGCTACATATTTACTGACATCAAAACCATGCGTACGAAGGTGCAGAGCCTGGCGATGTTTGCCCAGCTGAAATTCTCAGTGTGTCTTCTTCTTCAAGCTGTCATAATTAACTTCCTTTTCAGCTTCTATTTCAAGCTCACACACTTGCAGTTGAAGGTCATAATCTGTTTTACGCACCCTCGCCTTTTCCTGTGCGCCTAGCTGACGGCAAGCGAGGCGAAACCTTCAGTCTGTGATCAGTACTGGATCCATGGGGCTCTGGGGAGAAAGCCTCAAAATGATGCAGAGTAGCAGGAGGGTTGTCACTCTCAGCCATAGTCCCTGGAGGTGTTACCAGTGCAACCTGTTTAAGCTTATCATCTCCAGGGGAGGAGATGGCTGACCCAGCTAAAGCAGAATCATCAGAAACTGTAGCCTTCGACTGGGACTGTTAAGACCTGTAACTCAATTACTTCCTCCACATGAATTAGCTGCTTTGGTGTTTAGCATAAAATGCTCAATTTTTACCTGTACAATATGCTGCAGTTACTGTGTGAGGCTTTTTGAGTCTGTTGTATGGGTTATTGTTTGTGGAAAAAAAGGATACAATTTGAATCCTTTCTCATTCATTGGGTGTCTCTATTGAATGGCCTAACAGTCACGGCCTGGCTGTGTTCACTGTTCTGATCTGCCTCTGCATTTGTTGACTGAAAAAGGCTGGTTGACAGTACGCTGCGCGAGGCCAGACTGAAACAGAAAATACACATTGTATGTTTTGCCCTCTGTCCTTCTGTGGGGAAAGCTGACAGAAGCGGGACTTGTTGCTTCACGCCCCAGTGGAGAGAAGAAGTTTGCTTGCTGTCAGGCTGATACATCCACTCATATCAACAAAGCAGTTGAGAAGTAGCGTTTGATTTGACGTTAATTCGACCGAACATCTTTCAGTGCGACCGCCCGTCACTGTTCTGTGTGTCAAGTGGCCTTGTTTAATCTCTGCACTTGATTAGTTCTGTTTTATAACTGATGTGCTGATTCCACGTTTCTTTTCATCCACACAATTTTAACTCTCTGAGCAGAAGCGGGGCTGTTTATAAGTCCTCAGATGATTGTTGTGTCACCTAATCTTCGGTTTTCCATGCATTGATTCCTCTCTGTGTTTTAGCAGCTAATAAACAAATTTGCCGATCAGTCTTTTAAAGCGTTTTATGTGATTTAATCAGCATCAACACTGAATGTAAAAATAAATGAATAGAAATAAAGAAGCACAAGCTTTCCTTGTGTCTGAGGTTATATAACTTTTAATGCTATACCTTTTACCCAGGATCCATACGTTGTCTAAGCACCATTTCTTGTTAAGGAACTAACATGACAAACATTCATCCAAAATCAAGATGTTATTTTTCTTCTAAAAATAATAAAAACAAGAAAAAATCAAACAATTATGAGAATTATAATGCAACATTGGGGCCACACGGTTGGTGTCATGGTTAGCACTCTTGCCTTTGCAGCAAGAAAAGAAAGGGCCTTTCTGCATGGAGTTTGCATGTTCTTCCCGTGTGCGTGGGTTTTCTCCGGGTTCTCCAGCTTGGTTGTTTGTCTCTATATGAGGCCGCTGTGATGGCCCTCTCCAGGGTGTACTCTGCCTATCGCCCTATGTCAGATGAGATTGGCACAGCTCCCCCCTGCAACCCTCATGTGGACGATAAAGCGGTAGAAGATGGATGGATAGATAATGCAAAATCACTGGAGCCCACCCACCTCCATTAATTGACAAACCTGCCTGCCGTCCAATATTACTGAGAGTGGGGGAGCGGCATAAACCCACCTTCAAAGGTGGTTTCTAAGTGACAAAGCGATCACTTATTCGACCATGCCTAAATAATGGCAGGTTCAGCCCCTATTTCCTATTTCAGGAAAGTTACACGCTGATAGGATGCCGTTCAGCATTAAAACAATGGACGACTAGGATTAAACCAGAATGGCAGTACAATCTTCTGTGATGTTGTAAGGCCTGCCAGCAGTATTCTACATACTGTAGATTGAAAGTCAGAGATGAGGGATCATTGAGCAGACAAGGCAGTGACAAGGTACAATTGTGGATCCTTTGACAGCAGTGAAAGAAAGCTGGTGCTGGCACCAGATCCTTGCAGTGAGTACAGCTAGGATTGGGAACTAGATTCATCTTTAACATTTAATATGTGCAGGTCCCGCTCAAGTTAGACAATATAGTTTTCCATTCAGGTGTCAAACTGTAGCTGCCAAGTTTCCTGCCTCATCCGTTTCATCTGCTGTTGATAGTCTGAGGGCAGGTTCCACCCAGGTTTTAAAGGAGACAGTGTTGGGCTACTGTTCAAGTGTAAGGGTAGGTCACACTAAATACTTGACATCTGTAGTTAAACATCTTTTTTTGTAAAAAAAAACAAAAAACTTTTAAAACGGCAAAAAGGTTTATTTCCTGTATATGTTCCAAAAAAGAGAGAAATGATTATACTGTATTATTTTATATACATATAATGTGTTAATTTGCGCCTGCAAAGCCTGTACTGAGCTAATCCACTCATCCAAATGATGCATTCACAAAGACCCATTCTAGAAAACTCCATAAGTGGAGAAATATTCTACCCTTACCTAGTGTACTGCAGAGTACAGCATCATCAAACATAATGAATTGAAATGTGACATTTGAAAAAGGTGAAAGTCAGCATATTGATTCATAATAGAGATGTCTGAACCCAACACCTTTCTGTGTTTTTTTTGCTCATACATTTATACATAGTTGGTTATGATGCTCCTTTATCAGATTCAAATGAGTGTGCCTGTGCATGATAGTAATCATAATAGTAGTCTATATGTCTACAGTATGCCAGTGGACCTCAGAGTCCCAGTCTTTATATACATGCAATGACCTTTTTTGGAGAGCACAAACAAATCGGGGACAGCCACACATCCTGAGACTGCTTCTTCAAGGTTGTAACTTTTATTCTTGCATCCCCTTGATAGACCTAAATATCAGAGAGAGAAATGTAGGTGGTAGAAGTATCATAAAAACAGAAAGTTGATTCTGTTTGAGAGATTCCTCACTCTTTGGGTCATCCACAGACGTGCAACAAAAAGGAGGAAAAAAAGGTACCATTTATGTCTTGTCTTCTTGCACAGACATCCCCCCACAATGGTCCTTTTTCTATTTTTTACCTGTTGCCCAATGCTCCCACATGAGCCCATACAAGATTTAAAACAACATAGTGGCACAAACATGATAGAAGTTGTCTTTTTGGCAAAAGAAAGGTGAATATAATGCCTTTTTGTAAGGGAAATCTTCTGGAGGCCTTGCTGCAAGTCTGAAGCTATTCTGTCAGCAGCTGTTGCAGTGATATGGGAACACTAAAATACACTGATAAAATCTGGTCAAAAAAAAACCAGGCCTTTTTCACTGCAGATGTTTTGATATGTCAGAGTCAGAGAAGCACAGACGGAAATAAATAATGTCTGAATTCCATTTAGCTGCTTCAGATTTACTGTTTTGATGTTGTGCATGCTGGTTTACTGTCGTGCCAGAGTCCCTTGAAACTAACAAATCCAAAGTCAGTGGTGCATGTCGCTTTTCCTTCTTTTTTATTTGCCTTGCATTGACATTTCTGAAGTGAAAAAGTGAGTAGTTTGTCAAGACATTGTGTAGAGTTGGCTACAGACAGAAATACATGGCTACCAATGACAATTGTTTAAGAACTCCTAATCTAAACGCATTTCTTTACAAAATAATACCACAATTTATGATTGTTATAGAGAGAGTTTAAACAGGAACAATGTTGAATGTGAAGATGGAGCCAGTGAAGATGAGCTCAGTCCATACAGAACAGGGGTCACCAACTATATTTGTCCAAGGGCCAGAATTATATCGTGAAAAATACTTTGGGGGCCAGACATTCAAATAAAAGGTACTTTTTGACCTAATCCTTTATTTTAGTTTTGATATTAACATATTTTTTTTTTACAAATTGAAGTAATTTGACAGATAAGTCTATTGAAATGAAGCAAATGTGAAGCAAGGACATGTGGAAATAATGTAAAACAATAAATGTTAAATGAACGTTAAGTTTGTCCTAATTTTTGAATATAAACAAAGCTTGCTTCTTTATTACACTATAAAGACTGGCAACCCTCTGTTAAAATGTCTATCAGCACCTCTTAAATTGATTAATTAATAGCTGAATTTTAATATTCGCCTCATGGTGGTGATCAAACAGGATATAGGTATTCTTACCAACTGACATCCATCTATCTTATACTGCTTTATCCTCCACCTGAGGGACGCAGGGGTCGCTGGTGTATGTCCCAGCTGACATATACGGTGAAAGGCGGGGTACACTCTGCACATGTATGCTGATAATAAAACACACGTGATGAGCTCCTGTGTTGTCTATTTTAGGCTCTGTCATCATGAAATAGCACATTTGATCTTGTTAGAGACAGTAACACACTGTTGTAGAGAAGTGTTAATTGGGTTTTACAAGTTGTACCTGATGTGATCTGACTTTATCTCTGCTGCAGATAATTGAATTGCATTGACATTATGGTGTTAAAGCACATGGGAAAAAGGTTGAAAAGGGTTTGCAAATGTGACGCTAATTGCTCTGCTTTTTTGGATGTTAAGTCATAGATCAGCTTAATCCGTTTTGTACTTTGGTGTTATTATATTGTCTTCTTGCATGTTTTCTATCACATGCGACCATAGGACAATTTTAGCTGTCAATCACACAATGTCCAGGCCCCAATCCATGCCACCATTCCTGATTTTCTATATGACTCTGAACGGAGCCATGATTTACAAAATGTACATCAAGCTGTTTTGAAGAAGACCTAAAACTCCCCAGAAAAAAGTCTTAAATTAAGTGAGTATAAAGTTATTTTCTT
This sequence comes from Solea solea, assembly GCF_958295425.1. NCBI lineage: Eukaryota > Metazoa > Chordata > Actinopteri > Pleuronectiformes > Soleidae > Solea > Solea solea. Next base: position 11,854,801 of record NC_081139.1, on the reverse strand, counting down.
GAATATGTAATTATTAATTTATTTACAAAATAACATCTGACATTGTTCCTGTCACATCCATTTTTATTCATGGTATTCAGTGATGTCCGTGTGTTTCCTGTTTATTGTGCACTAATGTCTCGTTTCAGGTAGCTTCACTTCCTGTTCTGTGTTTCCTTTCTGTAATCAGCGCCTGCCCCGTCCTCATGTTTTTCACCTGTGCCCACTTGTCTTACCCCCTGTCTGTGTATATAAACCCCTTCCCTTGCGCTCCTAACCTGTCAGTTTATTGGAGTGTTGTGCGTCCAGTGTTCCAGCCTTTTCTCTTCTTGTGTGTTTATGACACAAATTGGTTTGTGGACTTTGAATGTTGTCTTTCACCTTTTGGATACCTGTTTTTTCACCTCTGTGCATTGACTTTGGACTGATTAAAGGATACTGATTTAACTATTTTGTGCATTGAAATGGGCATGCGACGATTTTGTACTTGATCAGCCAGGTGAGGCTGATATACAGCCAGTCATGCTGCTGACAGTTGGAATAGTACTTGACATCAATCGTTTGGGTGCTGAAAAATGGTAACAAGACCAGCGGTTTTGTTCCAAACCTGTGTGGTTGTTCCTGTGATAAGGACACTGTTCTTTAGCGGAGGATTGCATGTGCAGATCTGTCCCATATGTTTGTTCCGAGTTTGGACCTGCCATTTGTGAATGAGGGAATAAAGCACACCCTATTTTTTTAATGAAAATGTGTGTATGTATGAGGGAATTTGGCACAGATCCCCTTCAAATATACCAAATAACTGACCTGACTGACCTTGGAAGTTAAGTCAGTTAAAGTGCTTTTTAGAAGCAAATATCTAACTTTAAAAAATAAATAAAATAAAAAAAGTGTGTATATATATATATATACATACATGTACATATATGTATGTATATATGTATAAATATATATATATACATTTTAATGTAACCTGTATAGCTACATTTATTTAATGTAAATGGATATAAAAGAGAGAACGACAGAGAGAGAAAGAAAGATATGTGGCCTTGGTAACCATTGAAGACAGGTTTTATTTTTTAATATAAATAAACTCATGGAAAGTGGTTTCCTATTTTCCTATCTGCATTTATTCAAATTCACAAACTCCTTGCATGACACATATGCTGCTAAGTCAAAAGAGAGTGCAGTGGGCAATGTGACAAGTATAATAAGCAAATTGAAAGGAGAGTGCATCTGTCAGCTCTTCCTTCTTTGTGCCGGAGGATGCACACATTGCACACTATTATTTATAAATGCCCTCTACCCTCATGAAAGTAATGATGGGTTTATGTTTTCTGCTTTTAGAAGCTCCACACCATTCACCACCACTGAATGCACAGTGTACTGTGTAATTCAATGCTTGATACACAGTAGTTTATATAAATGGAATAACTGATGGCCTGTCATAAACATAGCCTTCTGCCTGAGAGTTAAATGACACTATTTGAATTTAGCTTATTCTTTTACACTTGCACAAGAGTCATACACTCGTTTCAACACTTAAACACACATAGGGATATGTTTTTTGAAGTTCATGTTCTACTTTGTTCACTTAAGCAGTAAATAACAAAATGTAAGTTAAATTACAGTATACAATACAAGAATAACAACTCATAATAGTAAAACAGTGATTTCCAAAGACGGAGTCAGGACCCACAATTTAAATTAAATTGCTGATTAGAGAAACACTTGGCAACAGTGGGGAGAAAAAACTCTGGAAGAAATCTCTGGGGTGGTGGTGGTGGTTGGGTTTGCGGTCAATCCCAGCTGACATGGGGCGAAAGGTGGGTCACACCCTGGACAGGTTGCCAGTCCATCGCAGGGCAAACACACAGAGACAAACAAACATTCTCTCTCACATTCACACCTACCGTCAATTGACAGTCTCCAATTAACCTCTGCATGTTCTTGGACTGTGGCAGGAGACTGGAGTACATGGGGAAAATCCCCACGCACACAGGGATAAGATTCCTCTGCTCGTCACTCTACATTGACCTACATTTGCCGTGTTCCGTGGTTGCACTTGTTTGTTAACAAGTAAAACCAGATACAGATGGGGTGGCTGTGGCTCAGTAGGCAACATCTATATACATGCCAATGTGTCCCTGGGCTTAAACCCAAATTGCTTCTGGCAGCTTTGAGTGAGAGCACTGCGTATAGATCAGCTGGATGAATGTGTGTGTGGGTGTGAATGGATGAATGTAAAGCACTTTGAGTGATCATCAAGACTATAAAAGCCCTACATAAAAACAGACTGGCAACAAACTGTTTATCACTCCTATTAAATTAGCTGAAATGACAGTATTACTGATAATACTGGATGTTGTTTTAATATAACTTACAGTGGGCAGTGGGTCTCTCTCAGAAAATGTGCTGAAGTGGCATTGAGCATTGATAGTTCAGTGTGAACTAGGGCTGCACAGTTAATTGCGAAATAATTTAAAACGCAATATAATATAATATAATATGCAATATCCACGTCGGAAGATTATTTGATGAAAATAAATGTGTGGGAAAAAACAACATTATTATGAAATTCTGCAGTGCTGCAGGAATTCACGGGCCCCAAAACCTTGCTCTCTCCAGATGATAAAACATGTTTTGTTTTTTGGCAGACTGCAAAAACTGTCAAATCATCATGACTTTTACTTTTTAGAAAGTGACTGTTAAAGTTAAGAACAAATAATAGTTCTTCCAATTATGAGTCATATTGCATCAACAATTGCAATATGGGGTTTGAGCACATTATGTTTAGGTAAACATATAGGTTTGGTCATTTTTACTTCTCTAAATAAATATTTACAACTTAATAAATAAATAGTACTATAAAGCAATACTTTTCCCAACTAAGACACCTTTTCTTACGGGGTCACCACAGCAAATCATCTATTGTCCTCCTTCACAACATCCATGAACCTTCTCTGTGGTCTTCCTCTTGTCCTCCTGCCCAGCATTTCCATCCTCCGCAGGTGACCAGACCATCTTAACCTTTGACTCTCCATCCTGGTCACTCCTCCCCCCCAAAAAAAAAATCTCAGCATCTTCAGCTCTGCCATTTTCAGCTCCGCCTCCTGTCTTTTACACAGTACCACTGTCACCAACCCATACATCATAGTCTCTGACGACCATCTTGTAGACCTTCCCTTTCACAATGACACTAAATAGGTCAATTATATGATAATCACTGTTTAATTACATACAGCGTGGGGATGGATGTGAATGTGTAATATAAAGCTAAATACTTATTCATATTTACTAATGTACATTACCTTTTCTATACATGCAACAGTATGTATAGGTTATGTTCATGCCATAATGGGACACCCCAAAGCAAATATAATACAGTAGTAGATGCTAGAATAAAACCTTACTGCTAAATACTAAATAAAATGGTAACAAATTATTTATGACTTAATATCAGCTTGGAGACAACCCGAGTTATTTGATGCAAGTGCTTTACGGCCTTTACCGCTGTAATGCTATAGTGAAACTGATGAACTGAGTATCATGTCTGGGCAAATAAAAAGTAAGAACAAGACATTTTCTCTCTTTTTTTCCGCTCTTCAGCTCTGTGAAGGTTTAGGTTTCATGTTGACATTTATCTGTCAGGGATCAATGAATATGATTGAGGCGCTGAGTGCTTTGCTTCAGAATGGTATTGATTGGCTGCAGGATTGGGCCTGATGCCAATTCTAGTTAGCAGTCTCTGTCCTTTCACCTCTCTTTGTCTCTCATCTCTACCTTCTGCTGACACGGGCGCCTGGTGATTCTAACTGATCACATTCCTCCAGCGCTAAAATAGAAAAGTATTGATTACAGATTTGATGGAGCCATGTACACAGCTTTGTGTCTCTCCGTACGTGTGTTTTACACTTTACGACCCTGACGCTCGGTAAGCCGACACGGTACGAAGGGCTGGTTTGTATTATGAACAGGTTGACAGCAGGGTTTCACTGGTGGTTAAACAAACCATTTTACAACCACATAATCAGAGTCTTAATGGTCGTCCCTACAATGACAATATGTCCTTGTGCAACACATTGACCTCTTACCTGCTCAGAGCTGCAGTACTGACATCAACTTGTATTTGCTTGTTAATGTTTTCACTGAGAGGATGTTTGACGAAACGAATCATCGTGGTATTAATGTTTTTTGTTGTATTTATTTGTATTTTGTTTTAATTATGGATTATTGAATCTATATAATTATTAGTACATTTGTCAACCTAAAGCTGCAGTGTGAAATATTTCGTGATTTTTGTTGTTGTTTTTATCTGGGGTGTAAGTCACTGTTAGGTATGGGTTAGATAAAACAGGAAAAAAGTCAAAAGTCTTGATATTAACATGTTATAGGACTTACAACTTCATCATGACTACATTCCCACACTTCATATGATTACATTCATAATATTAAAAACAAGCACATTTACCAGTCACAATGGAAGTATGACTGCCTGCATCAGAGTGTGGGCATTGCCACACACTCCTTTGCTACACCCCTAGTTATTATTCTACCAATCTTTGTGAAGAGGATGTAACATTGCTATTATTCTGTGTTCTTCATCTGAAAACAGACTGTGTCAAGCAATACTATCAGAGGGAGCAGATGGGGGCACAACACTTTCATTCTGTTGAACTGCTGAACAACCTGTTTTTTTTGAGCAGTAAAATTCACTTCTGATAGTTTCCATGGGTGCTTCTTTGTGTTTTCAGTCATACTCCATCCTGTTTGCAGCCGTCTCATTTTACTAGTACAATTTTACTATTGCTTCTGTCTGTCTTGACATAAAACGTCCTGTGTGCAGCCTGGGAATGTCCCTGGGCGTCATGAGATCTTAACACTGCTATTTTGAGAAGCACAGAGACGGTAGCTGAGGGCTGAAACTCGGAAACCCATTCGACAATGGTTTGAATGATTTGTGATTTAAAATACACTTTTAAGTTTATTTCTATAGAAAAACAAAACAAACAAACTCAGGTGACCAACGTGCTGTCCATACATTATAAATACAAATTAGTGCTTAAACATTTAGATTGTCATGTATAATTTCTACAAACAATCAAATTATGTTCATGTCTGATTCTGAAGATATCACCTAATTGAGGTGACAAGTGCATTGTGTTTTCTGTGACTGATTGATGTAAAAAATCACCTTGAGCTTCTACAGTTGACTGTATTAATTACCAGTGACACAGGACAAAGAGAGAGAAAGGGATTATGGCTACTGTTAGTGAGATTAAATTGCACTGGATTACATGCATACCATGTCTCTTTTATGTAAATAATCAGAATACAGTGTGGATGTGGCTAAAAGGTTTTCACAATAAACGACTTTGTAATGGCATTGTCAGACTCGGACAACCTTCATTTAAATGCTAAATAGAACAGGAAGATGGGAGGAAAGATTATTGCTGGGTGTAATTGTTGCAAAGGCAAATGTCATAAATAGTCAAGGAAAAATAGATTGATTTGATCCCTGTGACCCTCGTGTGGAGGACAACGTGTTAGACAATGAGTGAGTGTGATTTTGTTGAAATTTCCATAAAAGCCTCTCACTCTCAGTAGAGACAGTCAGACAGTTCATGGTTGTTTCTTCTTATAAAGAATGTTACCAGCTGAGGCTGACCACCGAGCCCTGGTCTCTGACCTCTCATCCTGAACACACTGCGCGGTGATTCTGGGTCCAGCCTCAGAGTCAGCGACCTTCGCCAGCAGCTCCACTTTTAATCAGCAGTTCTTTCCACACGGGCTGCCTGGGCCAGCCAATTCCTGCACCTTTAATGAGTTGAGAGTCCCTGCTCACAGAGCAGGATGTAGCTCTCTTTCCGCCCTTTTTCACATCACAGCAAAGAGAGCACGTATATGGCAAAAACAATATCCAATGATGCACATCTCATTTAGGAGGTCTGTCTCATGACACTTTTTTGTTCTAACAGTCCATTTAATTCCTGTAAAAGAAAGAAAAACATACATTATGTATGACATTATAATGGCTTGCTGTAATTAGTGGGCTCTTTCTCAGCACTGACTGCAAACACACACCATTTGTTTTCCCTTATAATCAGGTGATTTAAAATGATAGTCTTTGCTCGTCTCACCTCTTGTGATTACCTATTGTTCACATGCATCTATCCCTTAAACAAAGTGTGAATATTCTATCAAAGCTATTCCAACTTTTGAAATTAACTTTGACTGAGGGGGCGTGCTGGTGGCTTAAAGATAATCACATCAAGGGCACGGAGCCTGACCTGTTTTTGCATCAGTAGGTTTCTTCTCCGTGAAAAGCACTCGATAGGCAATTGTTGTCTTGCCTTTTGTGGGAATGTGAATAGCACCTTATTGATTGGAAGCAAAATGTTTTTAATGTTGTAGATGAGATTTCTGGATTGCTAGCTAATGGGAAGATAGAAGCTCATTGCAATCTATTTTCAAGTCAAGTTCCAAATTGAAAATCTTTGTGGGCATAATTAAGGCTTATCTGTAAGGAATGTCAAAACTTTTTCACTGCCTTTTTTTTTTTCTTTTAACATTTTTTCCTATCCAATTCTTATTGAGATGTGTAAATACACAGACATGCCCAGAATAGTGATGAGTCCACATAGAAAGTAATGGATATAAGATGGAGAGCCGTATCAGTCCAATGATCCATCTCAATGCTTTTGGTTGTTGTTGTTGTTGTTGTGTAAACAGTAATGTTTTCTCATGCAGTACTTGATGTTTGAAGGATTGTGAAGGAAAATGTGTTAATGTTACTTTGGAGCTGTGTCCCAACAGAGTTGTGCTCTGTTCATCCTCTCATCATGGTTAGGGTGCAGGGTCAGTGTATTAAGCATGTTGCTCAAGGATACATGGACAGGTGAGACAGCACTGGGGCTGCACTGGGGTTCAAAGGCAGGGTCTTCCACCTGGGGGATGACCTGGATTTCAACTAAGCATCTCATCTGGATGTTAGGAGCAAGACTGTGTTGAAAGATTGCTCTCATAGAGCTTTCCTTATTACAAAGGAGACATGGAGGCACACTGCTGGGGAAACCTTGTTCGACCTTCTGCTGTGCTAGTTAAAGTTAAAGTTAAAGTTTTACCACTTGCTGTTAATACACAAAACAGGGGTCTTTCTCCCTTGAAGAACAATCTCAGCAGTGAATGTTCTATGCATTATGAATGCCTATATGTCCAGTCTGCAAGGAAGACAAAAAAAAACAATACGGTAACAAACCAAATATGACTTTTTTCCACTATTGTGCTCCTTCAGACTAGAACAGCCTACAGAACACCCTCACACTCCAAATTGTATTCATTCTGAAGGACATATAATCTAAATCATTGGTCTGTCACTGCTTTTAGGTTTCTGTCATTAGGCTCTCTAATGTCGGTCACTGTCTTATTGTAATTTGGATGAGTTGTCTTTGTTGATGTATGTGTTTGTTGCTACTGCCTCTTGGCTTTGGAAAATATATTTGCAATCCCAATGGGAATATTATCCTTACCAGGATAATATAATAAAGGTTTAATAAAAAAAAAGAATAAAAATGAACATTTCCCATAATATGAGTGGGTGTTTTTGGTACAGTTTTTGGCTATCCCCTGACAACAATGAATTAATCTGATTCAGAGGTGTTTTTTGTGTTGTCAAAGCCAGGTAATGTACCGATAGATAGATGGATAGAGAGAGAGAGAGAGAGAGAGAGAGAGATGGTAGATTCCTAGGATACTACATAGACACTTGAGGCTAAGGCCCTTAAATCTGAGCATATAAAAACAAAGCAAAACACTTGTTAATTGTTGCTTTCAAGTTTCACTGAGGAAAAAGTCTGACTGTTGTAGAGTGCCGTCATGTGCTTTCTAACTGTTGCGTTTGTTTGTTCTTGCAGTTCATGTGAAAGCGGGAACCTGCGAGGTAATTGCAGCGCACCGATGCTGCAACAAGAACAAGATTGAAGAGCGATCTCAGACTGTCAAATGCTCCTGCTTCCCTGGACAGGTGGCAGGAACAACAAGAGCGGCTCCGTCTTGTGTAGACGGTATGACAAACTTGTCTTTCCAGTTTTACTCAGGAAATGAAACTGACTACTGATTAAAGTAGACACATGGCACACAGAAAAAAAAAACAGCTGCACTTGTCACTGTGCCTTTGGTGTTTATTTCAGTGATAAACCAGGTATGAGAGGTTCCTTATAGGAAAGAAGAACTACTTAAGTGTTAAGATTTTCACAGTCCTCGTGTTGTTTATCTGTAAGGCTTTAAAATCAAACTGCCCACCAGTTCATTCATTCTTTGTCTACTTTTGAGACTTGCAGCCCTTGTGTTCAGCAGAGCAGACAAAAAGCCAGGTCATTTAATATCATGTCAAAAGTGGCCTGTGCAGGCAAATTGATCCTTATCTCCTCCGTTCACTGTAATGGTTCTGACAGGGGCTTTCTCAATTTTGACAGTTCTCTTTTCACTTCAGAGATGAAGCTGTTTCTCCCCTGTAGGCCTCCCCGGAGCGCCTCAAGACCTTGATGCACAACCTCTGCTGCACGCTTTATTACCCCTCCTTCATACAAACATCTACCCTCCTCACACTGAACACACCTGCTCACAACACTCACTAGCTTGACATTGACCTGTGCCCAGTAAATCATACCTGAAAACACACCAGGTGGGTCTGACAGGTCTCTACTGTCAGCCAGCCAGAGATCAAAGGACAGTCTCTGCAATCACTGTGAACGAAAAACCTAAAGACATTTATTATTGCTCCAGTCAAACCACAATACTCTTTCAATCAGCGTGTTATTGATTACCTGCGGTGACTTTTTATCATTACAATTTTCCTTTGTATATTTTTCCTCACAGCATCCATAGTTGCACAGAAGTGGTGGTGCCAGATGCATCCCTGTATGGACGGGGAAGAGTGTAAAGTGCTGCCAGATCTCAAAGGATGGAGCTGCAGTACAGGGAACAAAGTTAAGACAACCAAGGTGGGTTTAACTCATAACAAAAAAACAAAAAACATTTGTTATTTAGCCAATGCTAGGTATAATTAAATAATCGTGCTTATAAGAATTTTGAAGTTGAAGGGCCACACAAGAAAGAGCTGCGGATTGATCAGCCTTGGACTGTATAACCATTTAGTATTTACCATTTTAACAAAACAATCCTAGAGTAATATAAGGGCACATGGTAAGTGATAAAAACGACAACAAAAAAAACCCAAGAGAATGCTGTCAAAATGTTAGTTTATCAATCTGAGGAGATAGAAATAATGGGTCTCTGAGTTACAGTCTCTTTAGTTACATCTCACAATGGATGCTATTTACTTTTACTTTACTAATGTTTAAACCTAGTAGAGCAACTTGACAATTATTAAAGAATCCATGAGCTAATAATGTCCCATTTTAGAGCAAACAGGCTCAAACCAAAATCAATCATGTCATCCACTCATGAAGCTGAACAGTTTTTCACATGATACACAAACGTGTTTAAACCTGCATTGTTAGTACTTGAGTCCTCATTTTGTTATTGAAACACTTTTTTATTTGTTGAAATTCACTCCGTATCCTGATAGCCATCAATAGATAAAGTTCTCCGGAAAATGTTTGTGTGCAGACTTCTTTTGTTTTATCAAGCCCACTCATCCAAGGGTGTTGTTTCTCAGTGTTTATTTCCTGTTTGATTAGTTAGTTATGTCGAGTGTTGACCAAGAAGCCCTCGTTTTGTTATATTTATTTATTGATTTAAATAGCACAGCTTACTGTCACATCCATTCCTCTACTGATCTGCCAGTGGGCTCATGCCTCCAAGATTTCTTGTCATCTGGGAATCCAGAGAACCAGAGACATGGTTCAGCTACGTTTTTTGTGGGCTGCTCTCCAAGAGGACATCTGGGGGTTCGTCAATGCCTGTCCGGTCTACAATCAACACAAGCCATCTTGCCTGGCTGTTGCTGATTTCCTGCAGCCCCTCCCTGTTCCTCATCGTCCTTGGTCTCACATCTCCATGGACTTTGTCACTGGTCTCCCTCCTTCTGAGGGTAATACAGACATCGTGACTGCCGTGGACTGACTTAGAGCCAGTGGAGTGGCTCTGTGGTTAAGACCTGTACCCTGTGTGCAAAGACATCATGGTCGCAAGTTCAACTCCACCCCTCGCTGATTGTACTCAGTTCCCTTGTAAGTCGCTTTGGATAAAAGTGTCTGCTAAAATAACATGTAATGTACCCAAGCTTCCCTCGGCCAAAGAGACAGCCCAGCTGGTCCTGCTCCACGTTTTCTGTCTCCATGGTCTCTCTAGATGTGGTGTCTGATCGGGGCCCGCAGTTCACTTCAGTTTTTTGGAAGGAATTCTGTGCTCTGCTTGGGGCCACTGTCTGTTTGTCCTTCGGGTTTCACCCCCAGTCCAATGGACAGACCGAGGGTATGAACCAGGAGATGGAGACAGCCCTTCGCTGCTTGGTTTCCCAAGATCCCTTGTTGTGAGCCAAGCAACCTGTGGGTAGAATATGCTCACAACACCCTGACCAGCTCTGCCACAGGCCTGTCCCCATTCCTGTGCGCCTATGGGCCTCCCCTTTTTCCTGCACTAGAGAAGGAGGCTTCCTGTCTGTCAGTCCAAGCCTTCATCCACCGCTGTCGCCGCACCTGGATCCAAGTACGAGCCTCCCTCCTCCGCTCTGCGGATCGTTACTCGGTCTCGGCTAATCAACGGCACACACAGGCTCCTACTTATCAAGTGGGTCAAATGGTGTGGCTTTCAACTCGGGACATTCCGCTCAGGGTAGAGTCCAAGAAATTTGTCATCCAGAAGAACATCAACCCTATGGCAGTGAGGCTGACACTCCCATAATCGATGCAAATCCATCCTACATTCCATGTGTCCCGAGTGAAGCCAGTCAAGGAAAGTCCCAAACAACAACATCCCGATCAACCTTCCAGGACCACGCTGCCTCCCGGAAACGCTCGTCAGGGACTCGCTGCTTCACCCCTGCACAACATCTCAGATGAAGAGGAGCCAGTGTTGTATAACACTGAGCATGAAACGTGCTATCAAACTGTATAAAAGTCCATGTATGTCAAAGTTGTTCTCTTCGACATATTAAGACCCAAAGTAAATTTTATGTGAAGAAGAAAAGCATATAAATAGATAAAAATGAATATTAAAACAAAAATGTCACCATAACTCTCAAATTTTTCACTTGGTGACATAGCTGTGAGATTAAATGTGGTTGCACAGAGCAGATGACAACTTTGCAAATGGAAAATTAATTATCACTTCTGTACCACACCGTGTGCTTGCACACCAGTGACTTTCATTGGTACAAACAGGAAAACTCAGCCTCTATGAACGGAAATATCAAGTCTCTTTGACTGAGCAAATATCCAGGTCACATTTTGCTCACATCATTATCATTGTTTTGGCATAGAGGAAAGAGAAATCTAATATCAAACAACTAACAAATCCCTCCAGGAAACAAGTGGGATGTTTCCAGTTAGGTAAGAAGGTATCAGTCCTTCAGAGAACAAATTCACATGCTTTGAGTGTCTGGGTGTAGTGAACCTGAAGTAGCTTTAAAGTGCATGGGTGGGGCACAGATGACGTGTTTCCATCATGTACAGTTTGGTTTGGTGCAATATGGAATGGTAAAGCAGTACCTTTACTTGGTAGGCGGATGTGTGCTGTGCCCAATGGCTGCGTTAGCGAGATACATAGCGCGACGTTGTACTGGTGTGCCAACAACAAATATCGACATCGAATGCGAAATAACCCAAAAGTGACACTTTTGGAACGGTTGGGGTTGGATATTTTGGTACCAATCCAAATGGAAACACAAAAAAAATACGTTCCGAACCAAATCGCTCCACACGGCTAAAGTGGGTCCTTAGCCATTCATCACAGCACAGTGTTTGACTCACCAAACGTCAATAGTTGAACTGCCTCTTTCATTAGTCATGGCTCCAGGAGGCCTAGAAAAATCAGAGCCTTTTATTTTAGCATCGTTAATAATTCATGGCCTCCCACACAGCCATTGGAACGCAAAAACAGAGGCATAGATAAGAAGGGGTCCAGGTGGCTCCCAGAGCACGTCAGAGCCTCCACTCTTTTTTGATTTTGGAGTCAGCAGGGTCACTCCATGCTCATGGCTTTGCTACCTCCCACAGAGAGCCAGCAAAGGACAGCAAAGACTGTGTATTCTAGTAGGCACAGACGGTTAACATCAGGAGCAGTGGGCTCCACTGAGGATCGATCTCAGGTGCTGAAGTGTTGGTTTAGTGACTGTGTGTATAAAATCTTTTGCTGGAAGAAAAGACCCACTTGTTTTTGTGACATGTATATTATACTCTTTTTTTATAATATACCAGTGCTCTGTATTTTCACAACATGTTCACTGTACCGATTCATATCACTGCTCAGGGTTGACAACTAGTATTTAATGCATGTGGCTAATTGAATGTACATTGACATGACAAAATGCAATGAATATTACACCACTGTAGCATAAATGGGAATTTTAGCTTTGTGCATTTTTTTTATGTGCATGTATGTGGAAGATAATAGACATAAGCTTCCCGTTCTCCCGAAAGACGGATACAAAACATGATTCACCAACCACAAAGAAGAGAGTGTCACTTGACTCCATGGAGAATTTCTGCATCTTCACCGTTTGGTTTGTAACTTGGAACTGGAATGTTGTGTCAGTCTATGACACGTTGATGTACTAATGTCTTAGCTATCAGGTTTGTTACTGTAACGTTACATAGCCATAAGGTATCAGTGAATACCCTAGTAAGACATAACCTCAGCAAAGCATTGTAATGATGATCTTACAAACTAACTCCTCAGTTGCATAACATGCCTGATTCGCTGCAACACTGTAAACCCTTTCTTTTTCAATGTCCACCAGTGGCATTTTTGATAAAAAATGATGGTGTCATTTCACCTCACAATGAAATCACATCAACAAATCAGATGCCTGGATACCCTGCAGGCTCCTTTCCTGGACAACTCCAGTTGTTCTATCTATCTCTGCATGTCCACTAGCAGCTGGTTTTATAGTTCTGCTGGTAATGTCAGGAACTATAACCCCAGCAGCTCCTACTTTTCACTTCCTATCAGTCAGAGGGTGGAAGGTAAAAAAAAATCGTCAAGGTTTTCCACTGGACAGGTTTATGACCTTATAGAGGGGAAGGCAGTGATGAATGGCTGTCTGTTGGAGATTTGTCTTTAAGATGTCAAGAGACATTTACCTCACAGCATAATGTCTTAAATATAGTATTCTATTGGTCAAAAACAACCCGTAACCTCATCATGATCACGAGCAGCTTTACATTTAGTCTTGCACAAATGTATTCATTAATTGTCTGCTAATCCCATCTGACATAGAGTGAAAGACGGGGTCACACCCTGGACAGGTCGCCAGTCCATCACAGGGCAAACAGATAGAGACAAACAACCATTCACACTCACATTCACACCTGTGTCTCATTAACCTCTGCATGTTTTTGGACTGTGGGAGGAAATCAGAGAACCCGGAGAAATCCCAAAATACTACCCTTTGTAGCACATAATGATTCCAGCCGTGTGCCGTCATGAATAATCTTCTCACTTTTACTGCAGAGTTCACATATGTTCGAAACCTAAATGTGACAGCTGGGAATATCTGTCGCACCTTTTACACGGATACTAGATGTGCAGCACAAGGACAAAGTTATTTAGCTGCTTTTGTTTACAATTTCTGCATTTTTAGTTTTGTGTATTACTCATGCTAGTATTCACTACTTTTCAAGGCTGTCTTGAACAAACTAAGCATGTAATACATGTCTAAGCATGTAATTACGACCATTGCTAGGTGACCCCTAGTGGCTGTACTAAGTATGGCAAGAGTAAATGAGGAGATAAAGCTAAGAAGTTTCAAAGAAAGTATATATCTTAGGAGGAATTTAGCAGAGATGGGAGTTAGTCACACATATGCAAAAGGTTATTAACCTTCAAGTCTCATGCGAGTCTGAAGTAATTCTTGCAAGAATCCAGCAATTTACAAGTCAAGTCGTCTGAAGATAGAAGAAGAAGATGATTCCCCACATATTCCACATTTAAATATTCTTAAAAAAAAGTCATTTTGAACTGCTAGAATTTTCTAGTGACTGCAGCATAATTATATGTTTTATATTTATGAAAGCAAATAATGAATGCTTCAAATCAATATATGACACTGAGTTGGGTAAAATTCAACCATCTTTTGGGACGGTCTGTGTGTTGTGTATGCAGTGTATTGTCAATCAAAACATTTGTGAGCGAAACACATCGTTAAAAGCCTGAGAGGAGAATACAGACATTTAGTCAATAAAAAGCCTGAAAAGAGAAGCAAAATCATTCTGTTCATCATTTGTTTTTTTTCATAGCCCATTACGACATTGGCTGACATTGACCATTTAGTTGTTATTTTGAAGCAGGATTTAAGATTAAACTCATACTACCTGTACTTCACTGAATGCCAAAAACAATCAGACAGAATCTGTGCAGTCAAAACAGTGAATAGTATGTATGAACTGTCATAGATAGTATATGTTGCAACTGTAGATTCTCTGTTATATATTACAGATGTATCTCATGTATGTATGTGCGTGCACTCACTGCTTCAGTGTGTCCTCATCAAAGACTGGCTCTTGGTTTGTCAGTGGAGCTTTGAGCCCACAGTTGACCAGTCAATTGTGCTCTTTCATCCTGAAGCAGCTTAAGTACCAAACCTTGAAGAGATGCTTTGTGTTCTCCTTTTCTGTGTTTGTTCACCTTCACGCTGACTCCCACAACAACTGGGCATGGTAATTGCTTTGATAAGGTTTTACTGTGCTTCACACTTTGTTTCTGTTCGCCATACATAAAACAGCCTCTGGGTGATGACACACAGGGACAAGGACACTATGTGTTTGTGTTGTTTGACCATCCATCCATTTATTCATCCATTCATCCATTCATCCATTCATCTCAAAACTGGGGACTTATTTTGTTCACAGCAACACAGTATCAGGCACTTAACAAATCATGTAAAGAGATGCAAATAGAAAGTAGAGGAATATAATATACGTTCTCCACAGTTGTACGAATACAACGAATAAGGAACACAGCTACACAGAGGAAATGAAATAAAAACTCAGAATGTGCATGAATAATTCAATCAAGACCATGAATATATACATAGTGCATATGAGCAGGTTGTGCAATGTTTTGAAGGTGCGTAGAGGAAGTCCACAGTGGTCTCTGTCAGACGGAGCAGATGTGCCATAAAGTCTCATTGCACTTGGCAGCAGAGATTTCCTGTATTGGTCCTTATGAAAGCAAAATTCCATCCATCCATCGAGTAGCAGCTTTATTCTTTGACCACAGCTTTTGCCGTTTAAAGGTCACTGTCACCTGTCAAATATTTTTTTCTCACCCAATCATTCAAAATAAAACATTAAAATCATGAATGAAATGATGTGATAAAATGTTTATATCCTCACTAGGACTTCATATTTTGCAAAGCTTATCAATGTCATAATGCCTGTAATTATGATTTTGACATATAGTAACCTATAGGTGGTAATCTGGATACTGTACGGCAAACCCTTCGTTGGTTTGACTGATGAAAACCTGCGCATCTATATGCAAACCTTTTTTTTTTTTAGCTATTTTAAAAAGTGAAAGTAACACCAACTGCAACTTTAAATTCTTCAAATTAATATTAATGCAAATGTTCATACTGAGCATACTTATTCCAGCAGTGTGCCGTCATGAATAATCTTCTCACTTTTACTGCATACTTCACATATGTTCGAAACCTAAATGTGACAGCTGGGAATATCTGTCGCACCTTTTACACAGATAATGGATGTGCAGCACAAGGACAAAGTTATTTAGCTGCTTTTGTTTACAATTTCTGCATTTTTAGTTTTGTGTATTACTCTTGAACAAACTAAGCATGTAATACATGTGTAAGCATGTAATTACGACCATTGCTAGGTGACCCCTAGTGGCTGTAGTAAGTATGGCAAGAGTAAATGAGGAGATAAAGCTAAGAGGTTTGCTAAAAAAAAGTCATTTTGAACTGCTAGAGTTTTATCTTTTCACAGAAGCACAATTACATTTGACATATTAGACTATAAAACGTCACATTTCGAGCCTATTTTCCATGTTTCAAAAGCAAATTGTGACGTTAACTCCTCAATATTTGAGAAAACAAAAAGTAATTTTACTCGAGTCTGAAGTCATAAGTTTCAAGTCTAAGTCCAGTTGAAACTTTAACCAGCGTTAGTCAAGTCTCAAGTCCTAAACTTTGTGAGTTAAGTCCGACTCGAGGTCAGGCGGACCAACAAGAACACAGGACTTTCGTGAAGGTGGTCACTGTTTGTGTCCTTTGTGTAACTGCTAATACTAACTTACTATGTTGATTGATAGTCATATTAAAATGATAAGAAGGTGATGTTTGATGTTTGTTTGATGAACAATACAAAATACAAGTTTACAAAGTGCATTGATGGACAAAACAAAAACAGACTTCTCAAGGACACAGATAAGAGAACCACAGAGCCAAACTTCAGAAGATAGAATGTCAAAATAAATAAAAGCAAAAATAGAATTAAAAACAAGGAAACAACATCAAGCAAGAGCAAGTACAAGGGAATAAAAGATGAATGGATGAAATAGATAAAAGCAATGAATCACAAGATAAAAAGATGAATGGACGACCATGTTAAAGGTTCTCAATGTCAAAAAAGTATTTACTCAGACCACAACTTTGATCTTTTCTTAAATCTTTTTCTTCTTCTGCTTTCTTTCTAGGTCACACGATAGTCTTCTTTTTCCCAGGATTGACCCAGTTTGGAACAAGGCATGACATCTTTGACTGACACCATTGGACAATTGGATATCATGTCTTTTGAGAATTTGGTGGAAACCAGGGACCAACAAAGACTTTAATCATGGACATGAGGGAGCATCATATAAGACTACACATCCTAAATGATTATTGACTGTAGATGAAGCATCAACAGTAGCAGCCTCTGATCTCTACTGCCCACCAAATCTCTCTTTGTATTATAGCTTTGTTCTCATGGACAAGAAGACTTTATCATAAAGATAATTATTGGAATACAAGACTGTGGTTTATTTTAGAAAAAAAAAAAATCATCCTAAAAAGTGGTGTGATGTGAAAACTTTTGTGTTATTTTTCCTGCCACAGAGAACCTCGGGACTCTTGATGCATATCTGTGTTGAACATCTAGTGAAAACAAAAGCATTTTCATTCCTTTAAGCCTTACAGAGCAGATATATCTTCTGTTTCTTTTGTTGTTGATTTGAAACCATCAAGTGTTTGGCTTTCCTAGATTTGTTAGGACGCCAGGTCTTTTTTTTCAAAGACAAAAGACAACAATACAACCACACAACCCAGAAAATAACATACCTTTGTTTGACTACAAGTCACTGACAGTCAATGCAGCTGAGTTCTGCCAAAATGTTTTAATAGTATTTGTTGTTTTTGATGCCTGGTGATAACCATTGCTTACAAATGTCATAAATATCTCAATAAATCTAACTCAATGGATATCACTGTATGGAAAAAAAATATTGGTGTTTTTAAAGCTGGTATGAGTCATAGGTTGTGTAATGAATTTAGGTCAGGAAAGTGAATCCAGTGCAGTAGAAACTGAAATCCGTATTCTCTAGAATGTGTTTCAGAGGACAGCCCCACTGGTTGTAATGAGAAGTTGGTTTGTGTGCAAGTCTATGAGGAAATTACAATGAATTCTAGCTTAATTTATATCAGTTACAATGGTCTCAGTCACTAGTTTCAGGTCTTCGTCCATACAGCATGATGTCCATTTTGTAAATGATTGTCCCATTTAGAGTCAAATAAACAATAAAGCAGGATTTGCTTTAGGACAAGGCTATGATGTGATTGAAATTGATGTCACGTTCAGTGATCTGCCAGCACTCTCCGTAAGATTCACCCGTTGCTTCCTATCCAGCTCCACCGTCTGTTCTGTTTTTTTTAAAAACAATACGATCACAAAGGGCCAAAATCGAGCCTTGGAAACGGCAGTTCACAAACCAGCTGGTGATGTCATGGTGGAATTATCCTGCTATAGATGCACTGTATATATGGGGCCACAGGAAGGACATGACATGACTTCAAATCTCAAGCTTAAAAAAGAGGAAGGTGAGCGATGAGGTTACCTTATTGATGGAACGGCAATGCAAAAGATCATGTTTCTTTAAAATTGATAACATGGAGAGCATCCCACAATGTTTTATTTTACGTTTTTCCAAGTTTAGGTTTGCATATGCAAGTTCAACGTTATTTAATTAAATACACATTTGTATGCATATCTAGATAAATAATCTCCACTTTAGATTTAGACTTTAGAAGAGACTGATGAATAGCTTGCACTTAAAACAAGACTATTTCATTCATTTACAAACCTGGTTATTGTCATCAGCCTCATCCTTTTTTGTGGTAAGCCATTATAAACAGTATGTGTTTATCTGTTATTCCCCATAAGGCTCAAGGTGATGGAAATAATTTAGTGAGTGCTATTAGTTCACAGGAAATAAAGTAGAGGGAGAAAATAAACAAAGACAGAAACCAAACACAGCAAAAGCTATTTATTTAACCTCAGTGATGTTAGTGTTCTTAGTTTGTGGTAGCCAAGGTCTACTACATGTACATCCATTCTGACATATACTATAGTTGTATAGTATAATTACTGGTATCAACATGCAGCTCCACTCCCCTGTGAGGAGGCCGAGCAGGTCAGAAGCAGCAGTGTGTGAGGAGAAGGAGAACTGTGGGAGATGTATTTATATTTCACCTGCTTATGACATTTGTGTACATACTATGGGGGGCCCTTCCTTTGGTGTGATAATAAGTGCCATTTCTGAAGTGTTAATATTTATCTATAGCTGTTATTTTTGTGCCTCCAGGACAAATATCAACATGACATCTGGAGAATGACAAAGAGTTTATGGAAATGCAGTTTTACAAAGAAAAGAATTGTTATATTAGAACACTGAAGCAGAGAAAGTCAGTCGTATCACGTCTAGACTCCAAATAGACCACTTTAAGGGGAGTATAACATTTTGTAAGTCAATTTCTGTCTGTAATTGAAACAGTGCATTCAGTTCAGAACGCTTCTCATATTCTAAATAAAATTAATTAAGCAAAAATGTAGAAGGCTTTCTCCAAAAGACCAGGCTCGAGGCACCAACACTGAAAGGGAGGAGTGAGCAGCGCTGCTATGATTAGGGATCCAGGTTGCCTCTTGTTTGGTTAGAAATCATTAAATTACAGTAATGACTAATTTCTCATTCCTGCATGCAATTCGCCTGAGACCACCATGGATTTAATAAAGAGCTGGCGATGAATTACAAACAGCGAGTGGCTACGTGATTATACAGAGTAATTCAAAAGTGCATTAATAAAACAATACAGCAACATTGCTAAATCATTTGAGATAAAGGCTATTTGCATAATTCATTAAGATTAATCAGACCAGCCATTCCACCGCATTGCTCTGAGGAACAGAGAGAGGAGACACAAGTCGAATCATCTGGAAAAGCCCTTTCTATCCACAAACAATGATACAAATCTACCCTTGGATCAGAGAATTAACCTCTGTGCTCTTTAGAGCCCCGGCAGTGTTGAAACATAATCCCTCAGTCATTCACCTTTATGAGGGCTAATATTCTATTAATATTGAAAGATCTTTTCATTCCGTTACTCCTCTGGGTATTGTTGCTCTGCCATAAAAGACCCTCAGAAAAGTTGAAAGGCCGTGTCTTCTGTGTGTTTGGAAACCACGTTGAGCATCTGAGGGTTGGCTGCCTGACAATGCCTGTGTTCGGCTGTCGACTTTGTTTTTTTCCAGTCACTACAATGAATTCACCACAGCAAAATGAGGGGAGCAGGATGCACACTGAATCACTTTGGCAGTGGCCACAGATCACACCCTGTGGATAAGTCACCAGTTTTTCTTGCTTAAATGATATGAATGTATTCAGGAAAGTTTAACGCGTACATTTTCCTGGCATTTCCAGGTGTTTTTCAATTACTGTAGCATTAGACGCTGGTAAGGACACAGGTACTTCTCCTCAGAGCAGGTGTCGTGCCATAATAGGCACCCCTAACAAAAGGACCCCTGCCGTGCACAATGTAAATGAGCACGGCAGACTCCGTTAGGAGGGTACTTTTCACTCAGGAGTCCTTTTTATGGCACAATAACCTCCTGAGGAAGATATTAACATCACGTCGGAGATAACTGAGGAGAAGGAAGACTGTAAGGGTAAATTGTGTAATATAAAAATGTGCATCACATAAAACCAGAAATATGCTCGGCACAAATGAGTAAAATTAGCAGTGGTTGGTACAGCTGTGGGTGTTCAAATCAGGATAAAGCAGCAGGAGAAAAGGCCAGCCATCTGTAAATGGAGTCTGCATTGTTCTGTGAAAACTCCATCACAGCTACCAAGAGAATAACACGGTGGAAGCAAGGCGTACAAAAGGGGAAACATGGGCGGTGTCATTTCGCCATCAGTTTGAATGTCACAATGGCAAATTTAGGCCACAAAGTTGTCTATTTCTGCAAAATTAGAGGAGAAAGTTGAGACCTAATAATGGTGGAAATTTGGAATGGGGGCTTATGTTAACTGAGCAGATGGTTAGGTAGTATAAGTGGTCACATGAACCCTCGAATGCACTTAAGTACATTCTGTTCAGTAAACACATCATTATTCATTTTACATTTTACATCTATAGATTCAGTTATGGTGCTACATCAAAGCTAGTCTCTGTCCATACATGAATTCATCACTGAATAACCTGATGCCTGACTTCAGGATGGCACATGACAATATTTCTTTAAGGTATTGCACAATAAGTTATTCATGGTGTTAATGATGATTTTATAGGGAAGTTTGTAGGTAAAATGACAAGAGGAAAACAAACAAACACCCAATCTGCTGCTGAATCACAAGAGTTGTAATCATGATGAATACAGCATTAGTTATTCACGACTTAATCATACTGCTAAATAACATATGATTATTGCTGGTATGATTGTGCAAGCCCATGTAGTCAAACTGTATTATCATTCGGTCTTTATTTATGAATTATTTTTGTAACATCTCAAATAAAGCCAGACTTTCTCTCTATTTATGGATAATTTATTTCAACATATTACAGCTACACAATAAACCAATACAACAAACCATAACGTATTTATAATTTCTCAACTTTAATTAATGAAACACAGGCAACACACATATTTTTAACCTAACACGCTGTCTGCTACAGATGTGTTTTAGTTGAGTGTCACTTCCTGTTTCATGAGGAAGTGAGCACCTTGTCTGCCTTGTTCTGTGTCTCACCTGATTCCCTGATTATTTTCACCTGGTGCTCCTTACCCTCACTCCCTACATGTACTCCCTTCACTCCCTTTCTGTTGCCAGTGTGTCTTAAGTGTGTTGTCAGCGTCCGTGCCACGTCAGGTCTTGAATCAAGATCTTTTGTTGTGTTAGTCTAGCTTACGTTCTTGTTTGTTTCTCAGTTATTTAAAGTCAAGTCTAGCTTAGAGTTTAGCCTTTTTCGGAGCTATCCCAGCTCTCCCTTTGTTTTCTGTTTAAATGAGGCAATAAAGCTCTTTAAAACCATTCTCCTGTTCCTGGCCTCGTGCATTTGGGTCCAAGCCTTGTGAGAGTTCGTAACAAACAGGGTTTTACCTGAAACACATATTCTTCATATCTGTAGTGAATATAAACGTTAACAGGGGAACATCATGCATCATCGTTCAGTAAGCCTTTATTATGCCTGTTTCCTTGCCAGTAAGTCCACTCTATGACTGAAAGATGTTCTTTAAGGAGTTTCTCTGTTTTTTTTACGCTAAGCTGCCGGATTCATAGCTGCAATTTGTGATGTTACAAAAAACGAATTGTAATACAGTTTGACCGTAAGAACTACATGGGAGGTCAGCATGAAATACCATCAATTGTACATTATTGATAGTTTGTCAGGTAATAATCAGGTGCGATATCAGTAATGGTGCCCCTAATCTTGGAAAGTGATTCTTTTATTACACCTTTCCGTAACCTAGCTGTACCTGCAGTAGCAGCAATTTGTGGGGAAACACCTTCTAATTTGTAGGAAGGAAGAGTATGTTATAAAAATAACTGTAATCATCAATTTTTTTATGTTATCTAAGTCGGGAAAGATTATAGTCAGAGATACGAGGACCCAATTTTCCTTTTACCAAAAGTAAAACACATTTAGATCTAAATCAAGAAGGGGGTCTTGCACACAGCAAAAACAAAGCTCCGAGTAACACAAACACCATCCGGTGGTTTCGCCTGGGCTTTATCTCAACAGGATGGAAAAAACCAAAACTGTCAAATACAACACGCACATTTAGATTTTCTCATTTCCTAATGAAAGCTGACAGACTTAAATTAAAATCTGCTCCATCCTCTAAACACCAAGGAAGAACTGTAAAACGTCCGGATGAAAAAAGAAAAACAACATTCCTGCTTTTGTTATTTAATTGTGGTAATATGTTGTACATTCTCAATATCTGGGGTATTCTTTGTACCTAAATTGGATGTTCTAATGCAGTCTGGGCTGGAATGTGATGTTATTTCTGATGGCTGTTTATGTTATTCTCGTCAACCATAAGCAGTTTATGTTGAAGTGAGTTATGCCTCTCTTTCTCTGTGTGTACTGCTGTGACCTGAGGCATAATGGGATTATCCTGCTCGAGGCGAGATGTAGATGCCTTGAATTCTAATTTCAAAGTATCTCTGGCTGTACCTGACACCTTCTCTCTGTGCTTCTCATGCCTGACTGGACTTTTAGCCGATATATCATGACAGCCGACAAAGCGGCCTCAGTCATGTCATTTACACATCCTGTTGACAATTGAAACCAACAAGATCTATGTAATTCAAGTGTTGTAGTTGAGTCACTTATCCTCAAATCTGAGTCTTGAGTACCCATGTTTGAGTCTAAATCACCAAACAAAGAGTCAGAGTCAAGTCTCCATAAACTGTATCCAAATCTGAGTCACTGAGGTTGCATCTGAGATGGTCCCAAGTGTCCTGCATAGAGTTGACATTGAATTTAAAAAGATCTACATTAGAGATAAACCAGGTAGAGGCATCAACCTAGACAATTCTTATTTACTTTGAAAGGTGCTGTGTCAAGCATTGCAGAGCTACATTACGGCTCTGATACTTTGCTTTGCTCGTGCTTTGTGTGGCAGGAGTTGCTATAATGTACTATACCAGCACAGGTACTAGCCAATCAACATCACATATGCATTTGGGCTCAAGCATTACACGTCCAAATGGACCTGTCACATGAGGCCATTCTCTCACAATAGCACCTCCTGCACCATGCGTGACCATTCCCACCTTCAAGCATTAAAGCATATGTGTGAGTGAACCATTAAAGCTGCAGGGGACGTGGCATATTTTTGTTGTTATTAATCAATAATACAACCCTTTCAGAATGATGAAAATCAAGTGATCTGAAAGAGAAAGAGACCTCTGCCACTAGGCCTCTGGGCTCTTTTTCTAGCGTTAGTGAAAACTGGACCATATTCCTGCAGTTACACCCACTGCCTAAGTTGCAAAGCAACATAAAACTGGGGGGGGAAAGTGTAAAAGAAAGCCAGAAAATAAAAGCAATAAAACATGTCCATATCCATCAAGCATTGAATCCCAGTACAGAGGTTTCTTTAGGTATCTTAACATAGGCTGTGAACACATACCCACACTGATATGTTGTGGGTTAACGTTCCTGCAAGTGTGGGTGATCCTACTTTCTGATCCTACAAATATACCCATTATATCAATATTGTATGGGAAATTTATATGGCTTAAAAACAGGGACAAACCTCATCTCCAAACGTCCAAATGCATTCAATGCTCAGATCAAATTAAAGTCCTGGTCCACGTCATGTATGCTCAAGAAAAGTCCAAGTCATTGTTGTCCTGCACTCCAACACTTGATTCAAGTGTCAGCAAATCATGCGGAGATTTTACTGTGGAGAAATCTGACTATGCAGTGCTCAGCAAGTCTGTAGCAGAGCAGCCCACTGCAGACGCCAATGTCCAAGTGGGGGTGTTGACAAGACATTAGTGCTGGCCAGTGCATTTGCGCTCATTCCTCATCAGAGACACTCTCTGTTCCCACACTGCATTATCACAATGCCCTCCGGTCAAGGAAAAGTCCTGCTGTAATTTGAAAAGGAAATGATCTTTAGTAGAACTCACCTATAGTCAGACCAAAAGTGGGGGGTAGAAGAAGAAGAGGAAGGTGGCGTGAGTGGGTGTCCATGTAAGCAGGAGACCATTGATAAAAGGGTGAAAAATACAACTTTCTCTCTTGGCAACCTATGTACAGGTTAATGGGAGTCAGGCTCACAATGAGCTGATATCTGCCTGGATGGACAGAGATGGAGAGTTAGAAAATTACATTCTAATGGATTCAAACTGTCTTTTTCTCCTTGGCCTATTTTGTGGTGCATTTCTATGCTTTTTTTTTCTTCTTTTGACACATTTTTGATGCTGTAAATAGCATCCATTTATTTGCTAATGGTTGGGTTACACTATACAACAGGAGTGGGGCAAGTCCCACTGCAGTGAATAAGTGATTTGATGCTGAGTTCTTTTATAGTTTCTTTTAGAGGCAGGTGGGGTCAATGGACTGTCATTCTATTAAAAGGGATCCACCATTATGTTTGTGGTATGTGAGTGTCTCTTACTGCTTTGAATGTTGCCGGAGTGCTTTTGTTTTTAGCCACATGGTCAGAATACCATCAGCAATCCTGAGCGTAATGTCTCAGCAGCTAATGAATCCATCACCATTCAGATGTTGTACATTCATGCTCCACAAAGAACAAGTCCTGGAGAATGTGTTGATCCACCGACTCGTTCTTTTTTTGCTGTCATAAAACTGACACTTGTGACATTGCAATAACAATTTAAAGTGTTTCGTAACATGAGTAATAAACAGTCAAGCCTCTTATCATAGAATGAATATTAAAAAAAACTGACGTTGTCTGTGAAGGTGTGTGAAAGCCATATTCTCTTGAATGTCCATGGGGTTGTGTCCCTTGTAATTGTGAAAAATACCCCATTTGTATGAGTCTGAGAAAATAACGTCTCACTTGATTTATTATGTCAGTAAGTCAGATAAATCCAATACATTTCATTTGTATAGCATCAAAACACAACACATTGAGTGAAGCTGAACTGTACAATGAGGAGTTGATATTTTACTAACTAGTTTCAGGTTCAACACAGAAAATGATGGTCCCATATAAACGATAAACATGGCAGGTATTGGGGGCGTGGACATTGACACCGCTCTTCCAAATAAGGTTTACTCAGCTCTCAGAAAACCAACATGGTCCCAAAATGGCCAAAATACACACTCGTCTTTCAAAATGTAACACCATCATCAGCTTTAATGAAACTATACAAATTATATACAAATTGAATTAGGTCTAAGATATTCAGAACATAAAATAATCCACATCAGTGAAAATAAAGAAGTTCAGCATTTGGTTTTAGATGTTCTGCATCATAAGGGCCCACCAGAGTTCACAGCCACATTGAATTGTACTGATTTCAGGGATAGGTGATTAATACACATGGTTTATCCAAGTAAATAGCTACTTTACTCTGAGCCAAAAAGTGATTTAAGAACTGTGGCCCATGAGGTGCAGAGGGAACTTCCTCAAACAGATGTTCCTGACTAATTATCTATTGTAGCACAGATCCCACAATCCCTCAGTTGCTCTGTTGTCTTCCGGAGGGAGCCTGGTCATTCCTGTTTCATATCCTTGGCTTGCTCTACACTTACCTGGGGCACTCCACTCCATCTGTGAAGGAATCTGCAGAGACACACAGACAAGCCCACCAGCAACATACAGCGCCATACACACACCTTTAGCAGTCATTTTCAAGTGCAAACACACCTCTTTCCTGTTGGTAAACGCAATGGGCGAGGAGTTATAAAAAGTGCAACAGTCTACATCTGCTGCAGGATGTCAGAGAATGATTTGCATCATGGTGTAAGCTGCTGGTCTCACAACACAAACATCCCTTTGAAGATAGGTGTCTGTAATTTGTTTGCGACATACTTTTCATAGTTCAAAGGTTCAACTGGTGTTTGCAGTGTTTGTAATACTGTAATAAACACAAGCAATCATTTTATTAACACATGGAATAAAGCACATCTTTTTATACTCTGGCCAAAGAAGTAGGTCAAAATGGTCGGTGTCCTTTCTGAAATAAGCAATGAACCACTTAGTGAAGGATTAACACAGACATGCATCTGACAGGAAAGCTTGGATGAGGGCAAAGCTGCAATGGTGATCTGTTGTCTTTGTTTAGATTTGTTCATAGTTTGCTGCATTCATTTATTAAAGCCACAGCAACTTCAGTCATTCCAGCAGCTCAGAGGTTTTGAATGGATGCGACAGAAGCGCAAACTCATAAGGTTGAAAACATATCTGGCTTTTTCTCGTTCTCTAGCGTTTTCAGAGACTGCATGTGAGCAGCCTCTAATTGTGGCCCTCCATGTCTGTGCTCTCTCACAGTGTGTGTGTCGAGAGTCTTCACAACAAGCTGGAGAGGCACAAATGGTTGAAGCACAAACAATAGCCAGATGTTGGTGAACAAGTCACGAATATGGTGAATATAGTGAAAGTACAGCCATTCTTTACCACAGACAATGACTTTTAGTGGTTTGGGGGTGAGGCTTTGATGAAAGGGCCAGCAGGAGGGTGGTGGGATGTATTTTAGCTGATTTAGGTACGTTTTAATCCATTAAAAGAGTTTGTAGCATTTGAGATTAACATCTTTAAAATGTTGTCTTTGATGAGTATGTTAGCACATTGAATGCACATGAATGACTAAATAACAGAGTGTTTACATAGAGAGCTGAAACACGCTTACAAACAGTCTGAATGTTTCAGAAAGGAAGGCCAGAGAAAAGGGTCAAGTTTAGTTATATAACGGAACAACGGGATCTCTCTGCTCTTCTGTCAGCTGTCTAACACTCCCCAACCTTTACTGGCATCCTCCATTCGGACTAATGGACAGGCTGGTTGGGAAAACAGAGGGAACTCCAGTCGCACCTTACACAAGCCCGGCCGGAGCAAAGCAGAGCTGGAATGGATTGAGATATGCTTGGCTGCCTCTTGCAGAACTGTCAATGTGGGCTGGGTGTCTGTGCAGCACAGATCAGAGAGACACAGGAAGGTCATCGCTGCTGGGAAAAGGAGGCAGCGAAAATATTGCACTGACAAGATGTAGAGTGACGTTTGCAACCTGAGGCTTGTTTTGGATTAATCCATGTTGGCTGATAGAAGAGGTGAAGTCAAAGGTGGTGTAAAAGAGGGAGTTGAAGGGTGTTAAGGCCACCACCACCACCACCTTTTGTTTGGCAGTGTTCTCCTCTAAACAAGTTGGAAAAATAAGAATCTTGAAAGATGCCTGATGAGAGATTGTTAAAGTCCCTGCCAATCTCGCACCTCTGGACCCATGGTGTCAAATGTTAAGCGACGTGTTATTCTATTTATAAATAAAGATCTTGGTCATCAAGACTCGCATGATTATTATTATAACACAAAAGACACCATCAAGGGGGAAAATAAAGACATGCTGTAATATATTTATATCTATATATATCTGCAACAGAACCTTGTTTGTAGCACTTCTATAACTACTGATGTGATGGTGTACAAACACATCTCTAGGTGTAACCTTGTTTGTGGAGCTCAGCAAAAAGTAATTCTGTTTTTAATAATATTCTTTTAAAAGAGCAGATCTACAGTTTTTATTTTCAAAAGTGTTCAAATGGCCCCAGTACTTTAGTCACTTTAAAATGAAGTGGAAACAGTATTTCTTAGGTGCTACATTTTCGTTTTTTATGTCATCATTTTAGTCTTTAAATAAACTACAGTGCCAATGTCTATAGTTAAGATTTTTTTTTGAAGATTTAGCTCAGGGATAAAACATGGGATAAATCAATAGTTTGCTTTTCATAGAATTGGTTGACAGATAAATATCAGCAGCTTCAAGCAAATAATATTTAATTGCATCCTTTGATGTAGTTTCCTGTTTTTTGTGTCAAACATTGTGGTCCCTTGTGATGGCTTGTCTCAAGATTCTAAAGTGACATTGTTAGGAGAAAATTAGCTGAAAGCTCTTGATGAATTCTTATGTTCTTGGATCTTGTAGAGAAAAAAAAACACCCACAATTCTTTGTTAGATTTTTAAACAGCTGACATTCCATGTTGACCTCTTTAATTATATGTATGCAAATGAACCTTGTTTAAAAGACAGGTTTTTATCCAAGTATTGTTTCACTTCGTTTCATCCCAAACTTCTCTCTGTCAGGCCTCCCAGTTTTTTCTTTGAAACTGCTGTGCAGGCGTCTTTGTTTGTTTCTCATTGGCAGTTAAACTCCAGTTCTGGCACAGCACAGAAAGTCCTCTTCATTATTTTGGCTGAATCGAGGTTGTTAGCCATTTTTAATTTCCCATTACAGCCACAAAAGCCCTATTCATGTTCTCTCTCAGGTAACTCATTAATTTGCGGTCATGCATATGAGATGGTGAGTGAGGGCTCCTTGCCAAGTGTTGCTTAGCATTTTATTCATAAAAGAAACACAAAGTGGAGCAGATGTTTACATTAGGGACTGATGATACTGACACAATGCAGGGAGTGAAAATGTCTATGTTTGTGCGTGGGTATGAATAAATTACATGTTCTCTATATTAGGGTAGAGAGTGATGGTGTGTGTATATCCCATTGCCTTGTGTGTGTGTGTGTGTGTGAAATGAAGTCCTGCAAACACACATTGCTATTAAAACTGTCCAAATTATGTGGGTTGTCTGTCATATTAACATGTGTTCTATTGCACTTATTGCAGAACATTTTTGTAGCTTTGCAGTGTAGGCAACCATGCTGGATTGGGGACCTTTACATATTACACACCTTTACAACACACAACATGTATATGTATGCACAGCTGCTCAACAGAGCAACCAAAAGGAAGATCCCTCTCTCTCTTAACTGAGAATTATGCCAGGTTTAACAATCCGTCGCTAATAATTGATGTTGTACAACTGCAGAGGTAGAACAAAAAGTGGATCCAAAAGAGGAGTGTTTATGATTTTATGAAGATGTCACATTTTTGCCACATAACAGAAGGATTGGTTGGCCCCACACTGAAGGACTTCATATCCAATGTGACAAAATAGTCATAGAGTAATATGTCATCCAGGATGTGATAAAAAAAGTCATAGGTTAGTGTGTCATCTCAATCAATTAACTTTACAAATATTTACCATCAAAATCATATTTGTGATTTCCAACAGTCTAAAAATTCCAGTTTTCTACATTTGAGAAACAGGGGTGATTTAGCCTTTTTCTTCAATTCTAGATGACTTGATTACAAAATGATTTGTTGCTTGTGAAATAATTTACTGTCAATCAACAAATCGATTAATATAGTCACTGTATCAACAGTGAATGCGTGATTCATTAGGGGTTTGTGTTCAGCCTGAATGGTAAATGATTTATTTTTTTATCCTTTACATTACACTGTAGGTCTCATTCACTCTTTTACGCATACATGAACACACTAATTTTAATAAACCCCCAAGAGTGTTCCCATGGTAGTGTGGTAAAAACCTCTAAAGGCAAAATAATAAAGAAAATAATAATATTAGTGTTGATAATGTTCATAAAAGCTAAATGTATCATTCCAAATCAATGATGTCAACATCTTACAGTAGATGACGAGTTCAGAATCAATATATCAATTGGAAGATAAATACACATTTTTACCAGCCAGGCATTTTCTAAATTAAATGTCTACTGATGCAAATACTGGTTTATTGCAGTATTATAGGTTATACATTGACTCCTCTTTGGCCTGAAATACTGTCTGATTTTGGTAGTCTAAACCGTACAGCCTAAAAAAACAATATGCACTCAAGGCAGAATAATTGAGTGTTCAGATCAGAATAGCTAAGAATAAAGGTTGGTGGGTAGTGAACCTCAACTCTACTGTCCAAGTACTGTCCAATTATAATCCTGAAGTATGTGAGATATTTAAGGATATCATAAAATGAAAATAAATTAGGTGAAAATGACATCATTAAAATACTAATCTGTGAGGGGTTGGAGACACTGCAATCATTGCCACTATTGACTTGTGTTTCCCAAGGTATGATCAATTGTAGTAAAATAATGACATCTGTGTGTTGTTTTGACCCATTCACAGTAGAGGCAATTTATTTTGTGTGACATGGGGCGTGCAAGGGACACCTCAGCTGATGTGCGCCAGAGATCAGAGAAAGGCGAGATCTGAGCTGGAGACAGAGAGGACAAGTGGAGGTCATTACTTTATCAGCCTCTTGTAGGTGGCGAGTCAGTAGTCATCTGTTAAATCACAACACCAATGACCGCTTTATGACTAAGGCAAGATCCTACAAGAAAACCAGGTAAGGTTAAAAAAACCAAAAACATGATCAGTTAGGCAAAAATCAGCATGACAGAGAATGAGTGGAAACTGGCTGGTGTGGAGAAGTAATGATGGAATGGGAAACAGAAGGAGGAGAATCAGTGGTGCATCCAAATGAGACTCAAGAATGTGTGTTTATGACATGGGGAATTATGACATAACAAAACATGCTCGGTGTTTAAATTGTAAAGTTGAGAGAACTCTGCTTCTAGGGCACAAACACTGGGAAACTTTTCCTATGACAAAATAAGAGAATTCCCAAACCCAACTTGATTAAGACTATCCACGTTATCCCTGTAGGCAAAAATACTGCAGTTTATACGTCATCTCTTTCTAGGAAATATTGGTGTATGCGCAGAACTCCAAGTCTGACTTCAGTCCGACATGCGTATACATGCAGGAGTAATAGGACTATGAATCCAAGGTGCGTTAGTCCGACTAAGACTAGCTCGATTTTAGTCCTAACTTGACTAAATTATTGTCTTAGTCCAAATAAAAACAGACTTTTAATACTAACTACTGCATCACATTGTTGTAATGTGATATTTATACACAGTAAAGCAGTCTGGCAGTAACACAAAAAGAGTCAATTTAACTCGATATAACTCTCAGCATTATGTCAACACTAAATTAATTAAATTGTTTCCAAAGCTCAATTGTATCTTGTCCTAATAAGAATTCACACTGTATGATCACAGCATCCCTTTTGAGGTGTAACAAGTGATGTTCCCACATGTTCGATTTCACAATTGCTCTCTGTGATTAGCGTCCAGTTACCATGGAAAATGCTGGTTCTGCTTCAGCGACAGGAAGTTGCACCCATAATTCACCCATAATTCAACCATAATTCACGTGAAGCATAATTTTACAGAGACGGGCAGGTGGGAGTGTCTGGGTTTGACATGTCAGAGGAATACAGAAATTGCAGCAAAAAATTAAAACACAATGAGAAGACTAGATTATAGTTTATGGTTTATGTTCTTCTGTTGAACTTTTCCAAAAGGTGTAAATTCAACTAAAATGTGTAGACTACAGCAGTTGTAGTTTGCGGATAATTTGAAGTAAACTGCACTGCAGTAAAGTGAGGCTTGTTTTTCTTTTGCCCTCAGCCACAAGGGAAGGAAATATTACACAAGTAGTTCAATATAAAAGAAGCCCAGGAAAAGACCAGCAACCGCTATAGTATGTTACGTACAACTTCCTGTCACGATGCATCAGATCTGTTAGTGTTTTTGTCTTATTTAGTCAGTTCTTGTGTTAGTTTATGTTTAAAGTCACGTTAAGTTCATGTCCCTTTTGGTGTTGGGTTTCACTTCCCCTTTTATTTTGGTAAACGTTCATGTCTTCCTGTCGCGTTGTCCCTTCATCTGTCTTGACACATCTCCCCTAATTCCCTCATGCACTTCACCTGGTGATCCTTAAGTCATCACTCGCACCTGCCCTTGATTCCCTCTTCCCTATATAGTGTCCCCAGTCCCTCTGTCATGTGCCAGTGCGTCGTTTATGCTTCCAGAGAACATGTCAGAGTCCAAGTCTGTTTCGCCTTTTGTTTAGTTAGCTCTAGTGTATAGTTTTGTCTTTTGAAGTGTTCTTTGATTCAGTTTGTCTTTCCAAGAGGACAATAAAAACCCTTGAGTCTTTCATCGAGCCTCCTGTCTCGTGCACTTGGATCCAAGCAGTGTATTCACCTCCCTAACACTTCCTTATACTTATACTGTATACTGTATTTTTCACTTAGATTATTCCATTTGATTGAGTCACTTGAGTGAAATACTGGTTTATTTTGAAAGAGATCAATGTAACGGAAAAACAAAATAATCTAAATGTATCAAATAGTTTAAATGTGAAATTTAAATTTGAATGCCCTCTTTTTGTGAAATACTATCAGAAAATGGGTAGAACTCGTATTTTCAACTTCAGATGTGTGAATTTATTTTAGTTAATTCATGTGATTGCCCAAAAAGTTAATTAACCAAAACATTATATATTATATGCTATTAGTACTTGTGTAATTTGTTGTGCACCTGCAGCTCACAATAAACCCATAAATACTTAAATAAATGTCAATATGCTTCTGAAATGTGTTGTTCTGCAGCATTATAAAGCTGGGACTTCAGCGTACATTATTTATATGAAGTCTTTTTAGTGTCAATGTCAGAACAATAAATAATTTTAAAACCAATTGTATAATATCTAGTTTAGCTGTTTAGCAAATCGTGAGCACTGGTTTCTTCTGTATCTTGATCTGCTGAATCTTAATCTTAAATTGAAGCTCTTTTTGTTTTAATTGTTCAAATGCACTGTGTTATGTTCATGCTGATGATTTATAGCGGTGGTGACAGAAATCCAGCAGATAAAACCAGCATGTGTGCAGACATTATGGTTTTATGTTGAAATCATTCTGGTACATAGTGTAGTTTCTTCTGCTGCTGCGTTTTCTGTAGATTTTGCTGGTTTGTTAAGCAATGGTTATTTTCCTAAGCGATACTGGCAGATTAAACTTGAGTGTACTTTTTCTTCTGTCTCAGGAGGCATTCATCAGACATAGCAGGGGGTTAGTCTACATTCACATTTTCCCCACATTAGAGAAATGTTTCATTTCAAAACAATGGAATTTGTGTTGGCAGATCACTCAACAGTTAAAACTGCTGAGCCCCAGCTCTGCACTTAATGGGGCTTTAAAAGAGTTGCCTTGCAACATGGTGCTCATTTACATTTAGTAATATTCATCTCCTGCCATCAACACTACTTTACATTGAAAAAAAGATGAATCCACGCAATCTTACTTTGATGTAAATTATTATGCTTTATAATCTTATGACTGAGTTTAAAGAGTTCATCTTTTTGAGGAGGTGAAAAATGACATAGAAAATGAGGGGTGAGGAATGAAAAGTTTACAGTGCATTTGGCTAAACTGAGGAAAAAACAAAACAAAGATAATAAATTAAATATATATTTAACTCTTGCAAACAACATTTATCATGTATAAATGATAAAAAAAAAAATTAGATTGGTTAAAACATGCTCAATAAAAGTTAAAGGACCAAGAAAACACTAACATAACGTAACATCCACCAACCAAACCAGGGCGGGATTAAAAATGAACCAGAAAACAAGTGTGATTATTGAGTGTTCCCTTCATTTTGAGCAGTGTATGTAAAATGTTTTTCAACTGAGTCCTGTTGTAGTACAATCAGAATTTTATTTGAAATGGTTGGAAAAGGCATCATCCCAAATGTATTACTAATTTGTATGCTTAATTATAATAATTGTTGTACTGTACAGAAAAAAAGACAGTTATTTATTGTCTTGCATAGTATGTACGTACGTTTTCTGTCATGCAAAATAAGTTTGAGGCATCACTTCATAGTTTCTTTTCTTGCTTTCCCCACTAGAGAGTCTAACATTAGATGGTCGAGCTTTCCTCATGGACCTTTAAGTGATACCTGGTTGGCATGGAGTAGCAGATGGAAATAATCAGTTTTTCTTTCCTCTGAAATGGACTTCAGAATAAACTCCTCTCCTGTGGTTACACATCTGTATGTGGCTTTGACACAGACAAATTGGACAATCTGGGACAGTAGAGAAAGTACTTCAAGTACCTCTCGCCTGTTCGCCGAGAACAATCCATCAGGAACCCACCGACCCCTCTGCTTGTGTCTGTGCCTTGTCTGCAAATTGCATAAATCCAAATCCCAGGTTCAGCCACACATCCAAGCTGACTATTGCAGCTCTGTCACATATCCGAATGGCCCATCTTCGACACACAACCCTGTATTATTTCTGCATGAGGAGCTTGAAGATACATTCAGGTGAACTGGTGCTTCTATGGGTTTCCTCTGAATATTTTCTGGATTGAATAGTTGAGAACATTTATAAATAAGAAGAAAAATGTAAAATGGTTGCAATGACAAAATCAATTGTAAAATAATTGAATTGTCTATAATTGATGATTAATGCATGGGTTATAGTTTATGGTTAAGCAGGACTGATGCATCATCCTTTTTATTAAATCTTTTAGCCACAATCTTGACTTCTTTCAACAGTGATTTTAAATAATTCACCTGTAAAAAACAGTGGGTGACCATATAGCCTTCTTAATTCTCATATGTGACAAGTGCTGCAGACGTGTCAGTGCAGGAAACACGATATGTATGAGGGGAGAGATTGGCAATTGCTCTTTCGTTGTTTACAAAGTGATGAAAGACTAGGCAGCAGGAAGCACACATTTCATGACACAGTATTTTTAATTAGTCGCCAGAGTTTCAAGAAAACAAAAAGCTGAGGGAAGGAGGGGAAAGGCGGTAGGAGATGAGGTTGTTAATTCCACTGCTGTCTACTTGCATTTGAGTGCTCATTAATCTAAGATAGGGCACACACCCTGTTGTCTTGCTGAGCATCTTTTATAAAAACCAGCATTAGCACTTCTGCAGCATCGAGAAATCCAATGATGTTTCACTGGTGAGATGTGCAGTGAGCGAGAGACGGACGCCTGTAGCATACTGAGCTTCTCTGCGCTCCCACTTCACAACACTTGAACCTCCTCGCCAGCAAGTAGAGCTTCTGCACTCTGGGCTTCACAGTTTACAGTATAACTCATATCAATCAAGTGTGACCACTCGTCCAATCAATCCATCAATCATTCAAACTTCATTCAGATAGCACCTTTAAACAAATGAAATGTAAAGTGCTTTACAAACGAGTAAAATGTTTATATGTAACATGTTGGCAAATAGTTTCACACATCATATCAACATTTCTTAAGTAGCTCTCAAGTACACGAGGCAAAATTCTGAGAAGGCGTTGATGGAGTGAAACATGGTGAGCTAGAGCAAGATGTTTGCCAAGGGTTCAGAAACTAAAGCAATCATTAAAAAAAAAATGTTAACATGCAGAATGTTAATATTTGTAAATGTGTAAAATGTAATATTGTCATTGTTCAGTTATTACTTTTAAATTTATATGGGTCCATTGTGACAAGTGCACACTCCTTTCGTTTTTGCCATTAGCACTGATGTGATGAACAATTTAGAGATATGCTCTTGTCCCTCAATTAGAGTAATGTAATCTGTTGATACAAAAAAATACACTGTAACTGGAAGCCAGACAATTAATTTAGCACACAATAAGTCAATGGGAAATTGAACAAAGGGTTATGTTTGTGTCATTAACCCAGTGCAATTGGCAATTTATATGCTCTGTGCTGAGCTTGTGAACATCTACACATGCATGCATATTCATTAACATGGCCACTCAATTCACAGAGCGAGGAGTCTGGACAAAGGTGAATGAGACACTGAACCCTTTAACCATCCATCATTATGCCTGCAGGTTGCAGTGCTGTGCATGTATGTGTGTGTGCGTGTGTGCCTTTGTTGGCTGGCGAGTAAGAGTTTCTCCTCTCTCTCAATCCTCTCTCCACTCCACCTGAGGCATTGGCACCTCCTCTTCTTCTGGAGCCTTGTCAATAACACCTCTGCCACCCCCATTCTGCCCAGAGGAGAGCTGCACTCAGCTGGTTCCAGGGTGTAGCCAGAACTCCCTCTCTCTCTGCCATTAATCCACTCCTCTGGCAGACAAAATCCATCTCCCCTCGGCACCTGTTTGACAGAGGGTAAAAACAGGGATGAGATAGCAGGGTGCAGATCAATCCCTTCGATCCCCTCCTTCATCTCACCAGCCTTTCATCAGCCTGTAGTTGTTGTTGTTGATGTTTGTGTTACCTTGTCACTGCCCCAGTCACTGTAGGCTAGGTAAATTATAGAGCAGCAAAGATGTATTAAATGGTGAAACTATTTGGGGGCATAATTTTAATTTTATTTTAATTGCTGTATATGGAAATAATCAGTTTCAGTTTTTTTCCCCAGCTCTGACGTTTATAGCCCCAAAATTAGCTGGTTAATAAAACATTTTGGCTGTCATATATGCCATTAAACTTAATATCCTCTTGTTTAAACTGGCATCTCCAATAAAAAAGCATTTTGTCAACGTCACCACATACTCAAAGAGAAATACATTATTAGTCTGTGATATAAGATGCATCCAGAGCAGATAACAAAGTCAATTGTAGCTGCCTTTTTTTTTTCCACCCCAACATGAAAAACTTACTTTCAGTTTGAGGTGAAATGAGTTTTACTGCCTATGTGTCTGCAATAACCTGTATGTCCTAATGTCCCTGTCGCTATGCCCTCTGCTTTTAATGATACAGTGGCCGGTACAAGTTCAGCCACTGCTGACAAGTTGGGACGGCAACTTTGATGTTTGTCCTTTGGATGTCCCTCAATAACACGAGGTAGCTTTACAGTGAGCGGTGAAGGTTGGTGCAGCAAGTCTCCTTTGAACTGACTTTGAGGAAAAAAAGGTGAGAAGGCTTAAGACAAACCAAATGTACATGTAACTCCATAAAACCAAGACTTTGATGAAATGTCGTTAAAGTCCTTCTTGTATAAAAAGCCATAGTTTTTTGACACGCCTTCGTAGAGGGGTGAGCGGAGGAGTCTCTGATTTTTGCAATCTGCATTTTCACCTTTAGATGTCACTTATCCTTACATGTTGAACCTCATACAAAATAATTTAACAATAACATTTTGTTTATCTTTTACAATGATATCAGTTAAGTAGTAGTTATAGTGTATAGTAGGTAGAAATATATATCTTTATATAGTAGTGTCCATAATTGATTTTATTCTGTTTTTTTGAAGCATAAAATAGCCTTGAGTTTAATGTTACACAATGTTCATCACCCCCCCTTACAAATGAACAAATATAAATATTTTAATTACACAGCCCCACTAGAAATGAGCTAAATATTCTTAAATTGATAAAAATGTTCTCGTTTTAAGAAAATAATCTGCCAACAGTGTAAGAACATTTTGCTTGCCCACACACGGGGAGAACATGCAAACTCCATGAAGAAAGGCCCTTGTTTCAACCGGGGCTCGTACCCGGTTGAAACAAGAAAAAGAAAACAAGAAAAAGAAAAAAGGATCAAGCCTGATTAAAAGCCTTGTATTGCCCCTGTTGCAAAGATAATTTAAAGAATCTTAATGACCCCAAGGACAAGCCGCACCAGTCCTGCTGCATATCATCAAAAAGCAAAAAGAAGCAGCTGCATCCGAGGCTCGACTGTGCACAGTTCTGTCTAAAAAAAGGCTGTGAACTCAAGATAGGAGCCATTTTTTCCAGGGGGATGAAACGGAAGCATTCAAAATGCACAAAACAACTGGTCTACAAGTGAGTTCTAGCACTTTACCTTAGAGCACAGTTAATGAAAGACATCACTTTGCCCTTTATTCCCTGCCCTGATGAAACACAGGGAAGATGTTGCTCTCTAACTATGTAGAGGGGCAAACCAGTCAGTATGTGGTATGTCCACTGTCTCTCCACAATTCACATTATATATCTTTATACCCATAGTGATTGTATTGTATTAACATTTTATTAACATATTTCACTGTTGTCGTTGTTTTGGAATATGTTGCTATTTCTTTTCACTGTACTCCATTCATTGGAAAGAGATAAAAAGGACATAATCATAGTTTTGATTGATAATGTAGTTGTTATAAACCTAAACATTATTATTTATTACCTAAGATATGGCTAATGTACATGCATAAATTGTATCTTAAGTA
This sequence comes from Solea solea, assembly GCF_958295425.1. Classification (NCBI taxonomy): domain Eukaryota; kingdom Metazoa; phylum Chordata; class Actinopteri; order Pleuronectiformes; family Soleidae; genus Solea; species Solea solea. The sequence goes on along the minus strand of NC_081139.1, from coordinate 11,816,602 downwards.
GTTTTTTGGAGGTTGTTGGCAGGATTTTCTTTAAGACAGTCGTCTCAGAGAGCAAGAGTCACACGTTAAACCACGTGTGACTGAGTACCATCATCACACCACAGTGTAATGTGACTTTCTGACTCACCGGGAAGAACTGGGAAGTGCTATAATACCCAGCTGTGGGGATGTCATCTCAATCAGCTGTTCAGTGACCCGTCATGTTTCTGGTCCTCTAGCAGACGGGTCATTACTGTTGAGTAACATAAAATAAATATGTTACCACGCTTTTAATCACTAGAGCACTCTTGTTTAAAATGTGACAGACGTCTTGGTGTCAGTGATAAAAGGTCTGATTGCTATAATAAATAGAAACCACTAAACCCCAAGGAATGTAACAAAATAATTGCACCAATAACTTTTGCTGAAGTTTCCCTTTTCATCCGTTACCATTTATATGCTAACCATGTCCCCAAGGGTCCCTCCCTCTGTGTTTAATTTCAGCTATCCCCTTTTAATCAATTTTCTTTTATCTCACAGCAGTTTAAATGCCGATACAGATTTTTTAATCAAGGGTACATGTGTGTAAAGCATCAATTATTAGATGAAAAAGGACCCACAGAACATGTTGAAATTGATTAAATAGACTCACCCTGAGAAGATTATGTTTTCTTCAAGTAACTCAATGTGATGCTCTGTAGGGCTCATTGGCTGATGAGGTCAGAGTCAGAGTCAGAAAAAAGAGTCTAGCCTGATGGGAAAACAGGAAGACAGGCCACATCATTGGTATGTTTGGGTGGTGCTCAGATTTTCCCCTCTGCAGATGTTTGCTCAGAAAGTACTAATGAGTAAGTAATGTTGAAGGGATAAGAAAACTGACAGCTCATACTGTTTACAGTCGATAATTAGAATGTGAGTGCAAGTAACTGGACGTATAGGGCAATTTTTTCGTGGCGGGTGGAGCATGATATAAAACATGACAAGACAGCCACCGTGTTTGACACCAAACAGAACACCAAGATGATGTGGTGCCGTGCAATCAGGAGGTTTGAGTGTGTTTTTATGTCGAGGATGTGGATGCAACAAGGTGTTTTTTGTGCCCAAATGTGATTGAGGGTCATAGCATTGTCATTCCATAAACGTGGAAACATTACAAGGAAATGTTTATAGAAAAAAGAAGCAAGAGACAATGGTTGTTTCCCCTTTGGTTCAAGGTGTATTACGATTTCTTCAATCAGTACATTTCCATGCACAGATGGGCTACTGTCCTTGCCCCCAGTATACAAGCACTAGTGGGGAATCGATTTATTGGATGAAGTGTGTCCATCTCCACTATGCTAGGTGGTGATATGCCTCCTCTCAGCTTGGTAGTATTAGGTGGTCTTTGTTTTTTTCTGTGATGCACCTTTCTTGGTCACCAAGGCAATGACATGGTGACAGCAAGGTTTAAAGGGGACCACTATAAATGCTGATGGCATCACTTTGCTATCACCGATATACTGTGCAATCGATTTGTACATCGAAGTCACACGTTAAAGCTTTAACATCTTTGTTTTTTCATATCCAGGAACAAGTTAGCATCACTTTAATTTCCTCAAAATACACAAACAAATGCAACAAGCAGTCAAAATATTTAGAATAGAATATTTGAGCCAGAGCAAGAAATGATTTAGAAAGTAAAATAAAATAATTATATAAAATAACATCAAATGTATCTCAGTGTGGGAGCATCAATTCATATCTGTAGACATATAAATAAAGAACATCATTTTTTTTAAATGTTACTTCATGTTAATACAGTTTAAGAAATGTACAGAGCATAACAGAACTATGTCAGTCACTGCTGCTTAGATGAAATGTTACAGTGAGGATGGAGTGTGGTCCGAGACCAGGTCTGTACATTGACTCACTCTTAATTACATAAACAGCTTAAAAAAAACTAAGTTGTATATTGTCTTCATGTACATGGCTAAATATCTTGATGAAGGCAGGGGCATTCAGGAATGCCGGTTGAATGCAGGTTGCCCTGCAGTGGGTTTAGAGGCAAACTACCCACACTCATTTCAGTTCCTTCCAGTAATCAGTGCTGCCTTGTTTGACACATTAATGTAAGATTGCTCTTACACAGCTGATATCATTTCAAACTCATTTTACCCTCCTCAATTTCCTCCCAGGCAAACCACCCAGATGAGGAATTTAAGGCACTGATGAACCAACAGACAGTTAATAAACCTTTTCATATGCAGCCATTAGAACATTAACCCTCCTCTACCTTGTTGCTACTCGCCTTAATGGAGGTACCACAGCCATGGTTTACAAAGCAGCAGCAGCAGCCGCATCAGGCAGCCTCTGATCTGTGTGACCTCATACGAAGGGTCCAGGGGCTTAGCTGCCTGTGGAGAATACAAATCACCCTCCTACACCTCCTGCACCCTGCCCTCTCTCCTCATTACCTCTCACATTCACTAAGCACGGAGTTGGCAGTGATGTCGGATACACCTGCCTTTGACACAGCTGGTGACTCAGAAGAATGTATGCTGTTGTGTAGCACTTAAAGTTGTTGTTTTTTTTTTATTGTGAACAAGCATTTGTCAGTACTGAAGCCACCTTTTCAAATCCCTTCACACTGTCTGCTCAAACATGCTGCTCAGTCCATCATACAATTATGTCTCAGTCAGAAATAATACCTAACATAAATGACAATCTTTTATCTTTAATAAAATTTTTAAGGGTAATCTTCTTTGTATCGTATAAAAATAACACAGTTTAATATGGCTAACATGCATTGGTCAAAACTTGAAGTCACATAGTAATTTTTTTTATTTTGAAAATACACAAATACAATATTTTATTTTTGATTTGGTGTGGTGTGGTGTGGTTTGTTTTAATTCATTTATGAGTGGGGTATTTGGTATTTTATTTTGAAATTCATTTTAATGTATTTTTGCGCACGGTGAAAACAGTGATGGTCTTTCATAGCTTTCACACAAAATGTGTGAACACATTCTCTTTTTTGTTCCCCCATTTATATTCCAACACCTGCAAAACACTGTGTTGACAGCATTTTTCAAAAGCTAACCCGTTGTTCTGTAAACTGTTGGATTCACATTCAGAACTGGACTTTTCTGCAGGAGCCACTGACATTTCAGGAAAATGTCAGTGGAGTTTTAAGCCTGGAATAGGCTGACCAGTTTTGACATGAATTGTGAGCATACAACATTATTTGGATGGAAAAAAAAGAAAGAATAAGGAAAGTAAAACAATGTACAAGTGTTATAACAATAATATAACTGAATAATAAACAGAATGTGTGTAATATGTGCAGCACAACATTTTGCTTCAGAAACAAGTCATAGATTAATCATTTATATACTGCTTTTATTAAATGTATAAATTCAGTCTGTAATATCTGTTAAGCCCATGAGAAGTGCATTGTATACTGGTATTGTTATAAAAGGATGGTCATTTGGACATAGTAGATGTGGACATAGGATAAACATAACATACAGTTTAGGATTTCTTCTTCTGGAGCCACACTTTTGAGCTATAGTTTGTCATTCAGCTGTTTGTGGCTGGAAGATTTCTCCGTCATATTCTTTCAATCTAACAGTTAATTATCAGCTCTCCAACACGTCAGCTGCTCCAGTTTCTCACAGGATGACTCATTTCGTAGTCAGTCGAATTGATGTTTTATTTTGGATTTCATTAATGTGACACAGTGCATCAACTTGAAAGTCTTGCAGCACCCTACTGAAATCCAATACCTCGAAAAAGTTAACTATTAATGAATACCAATAAATAACAATGAAAGGAGTTTATTTGCTCTTAGGACCAGTGTTCAGTACTTTTCTACTCTGGCTTTGTCTCGGGGCTGTGAAATGTTTTTTATGGATATGTTGTTATCAGTTACACCATAAAAACAGGTGGAACAGAATGATTACTTTGGGAATTACACAGTTGAGCTTTAGGTTTTTCCACTGAAGTCCAAAGTGAAGTCCTAAACTTTGGTTTAAACAAGTCATTACTGTATGTGCGCCTCAGCAAATGATCTGGCAATGTTGAATGTTTGGAGTGGAGTAGTAATAGTGGCATTAAATAATGAATATAAAAGTGGTAGAATGTTAATTCTGCAGGGCCTACACAACCTAGCAAAGGACAGGATGATAGCAGACTGTATTAAATAACAACCTTTTAGATTTTGATTTCTTCTTTCTGTCATTATCAAAGACGTTGAAGGCTTGTAAGGACTTTGGCATTTTAAAAAATCTGTTTGAATTTATGTCAAAGAAAACAAGTTGTCACTGTAGGGGAACACAAAATCAAACTAACACTTGAGAGAACACCCAGAGGCTGGAGATTTACTTGCTTTGACCATGGCTGGCTTATGTTTCCTGTATCCATTTGTTTTTTTGTCGGTCGAATGCATCCTCGAAAATAATAAAATGTGTCTGGAAATTGCAATACTTTGTGAACTGCAGGGGCAGTGCAGAGCTAGAATAGCCATTGCCAATTAGGGCCTTACATGATCTGCATAGAATATATCCAACAGGAGTTGCAAAATGTAAGTTTGATAGTTTGATTCATTTCAGTTATGTATTTCATTAAAGGCGACATAGACCGGAAGCTCCAATTAACGCTGTGTGTGTGTGTGTATCTGCGTCATTACCTCGTTTATGAAACCCTAAAGTTTCAGAACAAACAGTTCAGCCACTGCTGAGAAAATAGGGTTTTATTGTTTTCCTGGGCTCTGCGAAGCGGAACGGCACTTCCGTATGTTGATGTTGTCATCAGTATCACTATTCTACATTCACAAAAAAAGAAGGTGCAGAAATGCAGCACTGTTTAACCTGCAGAGATTTAGCCCACAATCCAATTGTCCAGCTGTTCAGGTTCAACAAAGCCCACTTGATCATTATGCTGCTCTGTCACTGTGGATTGAAGGCACTTGTAATGAATAATTGTAGTATTGGGAACACACATGGTGGAATACCAAGCAAACAGAGAGTGGTGGGGCAGCGACTGTCATGAAAACAGGCCTTTGCCATGAATTATACATCTGCAGAAATGCCACCAGGCTTCACATGAATGTATTTCACATCATCATGCCCTTGCCTCTGTTTATAATCCCAAACTGCCTTAAGTCACATTGAAAGATAAATCAGAATGTGTCAAACTTGTTTCTTGAAGGCATTTGAGCATTGGAAACACAATTTCCGAAACGTATTAGTTCTATTATTATCGCCATAAAATGTAATAGTGTTGTTTTTCACAGAACACTCACAAATTTTAACAAATATGCTCACTGATGAAATTTTAATATTATGTGAATGATTGCACCGTGCATCATAAAATAAATCACATGGGTACAAAAAGATTGACTTTAATGAATTTGAGCTGCACTGCACATTTGATTGCAAAGTGTTGTTTAGTTGGAGAGCTGTAGACAGGTCACACTGAGCAGCTTCTTTTGGAGTCAGTGGAGCAGTGGGTGGGCGCGGACGCTGGGCTTCTGCATGATGATTGGAGGAACTGCGTGAAAGGCTTTTCTTTTCTTTTCTTTTCTTGTCTTTTCTTAGTGGTCATTGCACAAAATATGCTTCAATGTTCAGGTCATTATGTGCTTCAGTCTCTATTTTAGAGAAGACCATGCAAAAGGTTTAAAGAACTTGGCTCCTTTTGAATGGAACCTTTTGGGATGATTCATGTTGCTAATTATGCTACATACAGTAGACATTAATGAAAGAAGACACATGCATTGCTTGGACATGTTTACTACATTCTAACTATACACAGTATACTCACTGGTGTTCTCTAGTCTTCTTGCCCAAAGCTATGCACCCATGTGCTGTATAGGTCAGAGAGGTGGAAGCAACAATCTATGAAGCTGTGACTTTCAACAACAGTTCTACTGGCCCCCGAGATCTCCCTGTGGCCCAGACAATAAACCAAAGGGCACTTGGGCCAACTGATGACCACATAGTGCTTTCTATATCCTAAGCCTTCAACAAGTCTTGCATGAGGCAATTGCTGAAGTAAAAAAATAAAATACTCCAACAACAATTCCAAAATAGATAGTAGCTATTCAAGACAGATAGTAGAGTCCAAGGGTCATCTCAGAACTGTTTATCGGAGCAGGTGGGTGGAGGGGGGTTCTGCTCAAGGGACTGTCTGATGGAGAAGAGGGACTCCGGCACATGGCCCAAGAGCAAAACAGCAAAGTGGGGCTGTTCATAGACATAGCCCAGTACTCACATAGCCCTTTCACACTGACAGACACCAGCATGGTTCCTGTTTGTGTCCTAGTTCTGTGACATTAACCATTAACCATCATCCATGGTTTGCATTACTCTTTGCACAACACGGGTGCAGTAAACAGGACAGTAGTAGTAGATGTAGTTAAGTTGTGGATCACATTGAGTTTCTGCAAGAACAAGAACAAGCTTTTCAGATTCCAAACCAATTTGTTTTCTATATGTGAACATGCCGGCCAGTTCAAAATTTGGTTCGGGAACTGTGTTGGAGTCATCCAATGACGGGGTTGGGCCAGAACCACTCCAGAGGCCTGGGGAAAAGCCATGATCTCCTCTGAGGTCACGCAGGGGGCTCACAGTGAAGCCAGGACCTTTTAGAACCTCGAAGAGAGGGTGAAATACCTACGAAAGGAACAGGAGCCAGTTGGTGAAGGAATGAGATATAATACTGTGAACCCACATGTAGGAAAAACACAGCTTTTCCAACAAACACAGTGAAGGAGTGAAGTCTCAGATGATCAGAATTTTTAACAGTGCAAAGCAGCAGCATGGAGTTGGGTTGAAAGTGACTGCTGGTTAACCGTCAGTCTTAATGGGTAATTTTCCAGTCACTGTTGTATGTTTGTGTCACTGTCTGACAACTGAAACACGTGTAAATGAGAACAGCTTAATTGGGAACGGGGCTGTATTAATTGACAGTTTGTGTGAGCACATGTAGTGAGTAGGAGTTGAAGGGCTGAAAGCAGCTGACACAAGGCAGAATGCAAATACAACATCATGAATATGCTAATCGACACATTACATCATCTAATGATATTTAAAGTGACTTTTCCCAGCGAGCTTTAGATGCTTTCCATTTTCCACAACAATATTCACAACACCAGTTTTCAAATTTTGATGGGTCACTGGAAATGAGTAGGGAGAGTGTTGGCACCAGAACCTCTGACCTTGCATAGTGTAACAGTTGTGTAATAGTAGATTGGAATCCTGTGAGAATGTTGTAACTTTGTGGCTCAGCAACTTTAATTCTAATGCTAAACTGAGGTCAGTTAAAAAGACTGGGTGATTCACTGTTTCTAGACATTTTCTTTACTCTTATGAGTAAGCAAAAGGTGCTCTCTAGATCTAACTACAGTGATAGTGATGTGCGACCAATAGCTTGAATCAAGTAACACATATTTTCAGAATTTTTCCACAATTTTTTTTGTCAAACAGAACTTTGAATGTTTTAACTTTTCAAATGTATCCATTTGTGTAGAGAAGTCATGTCACCCGATAAAAGTGAAGTGAAATTCACATCTAATAACCTCTTTGCATTTATTTATCATCATGCAAAAGTGTGTAACCAGTCTTGCCCTATAAGCCGACATTTCACCCCCCCCAGGAAGTGGTAGATAATGAATGAATGAATGTTTAGTTTAAACACACCAGTCGTGGAAGTCATGGAAATTCTACTGTTATTATGTATAATAAGTTGCTACACTGACAGAATGACAAAAGTCACTCTGATCTCAAACTTCCTGCTTGCAACACATCTGTCACTGATTTTTGAGACACCTTTTACCAGGGAAAGGTGTCAGGCGGTGTTGATGATGTCAGCGATCAGTTACCTTTTTGCTGTGATTTGAATGGCATCATGAAATCAATTATTTGCGATTTAAATCAAACTTGTGTAATGACATGGGATTTGCGTAATGGAGGTGTTTAATCCCTCTATTTGTTCAAATGTGCAACTTCAAGATTAACATTTATGTGTGTGTTTGTGTATTTCTGCATATATGCACCCACAAAGGACATGGTGCTTTCTCTCCGTCCTCACCTCCATCACCTTGTGCCTGCCCTTAACAGATCACATGGATATTGGCAACCTGCTTAAGAAATAACACCCCCCATTAAATTGATGAAGGAGCTCTGAGGACACAGCCTCTCTTCTTCTCTCTCAGGAATGATTATACTCAATCCACCAGGTCGCCGCCACAGCGGCGATCATCAATTCAGCTGGGATTTCAGAGGGGGTGTAAGTGCTCCTACAGGAAATATGGGTCATCTCTTCAGTCTCCAATGCGTGAGATCTCTCCAGCCTGTGTAAGAGCGTTGTTATTCCACAGGTTATAAAGCTCATCTGCCAACTGCTCTTTTTACACATGTGCTCTCTGTAAGCTTATGGTACTGGCTCTCTTGTCGATGTAATCATAAGGAAGGTCAAACTCTGCAGGGGTGTTGTAACAGGGTCTGGTTTCTGGAAAGCAGGTGTACCATATCACTGAGGCTGAGCCTGAAGTTTGAGCAGGGTGGCAGGTTGTTTTACATACGTTGTAACCATGTTACCTGCGTTTAAGTGATCTTAATTTCTGCAACACAAGCCACCAACCCTGTTCTTCATCTCAGGATTAATAAACTTTGAGTTTCACTAACCCTATTTGCAGAAACAGAGCTCTAGCCTTGCTGGTTCTCCTGTGGATCATTGGATGCATGACAATGGGTGGTTTACTTCTGACTTGACTAAAGATTCTTCCTGCTCACGCCTAATTGTCCTAAATTTATTTGTCCAAGTGAGTCATTTCCTTAGATTGGATGGAAGTAGTAACAGGCTCAATAAAGTAGCAAAACATTTTCCCCAGGAGACGGTAAAGACCTTAAAGAGAAATAAAACAGCATGAATACTAGACTAACATTTACCAGACGGACAGAAACACATCACATTAAATTGTTTCTCTAAAACCACTCAGTGTGTAGATTAACAACTGCTTATAGGATCTCTATATAAACAATTTGGTGATATAGTAATGTGATATCGCAAAATGTTAGCCTGCACATCAAAAACCTGCAATGTTAACATTAAACGCAACCGAGAACTGACCAGCAGTGCCAGGTCAAGTGTGTGCCCATATTCATGTGAGGGACCAGCCACAGACTGCTCAAGATTCAAAGAGTCAATAAGATTCTTATCAAGACAGCACATAACAATTAGGATCCTATCATATTTAGTCATTCATTTGGCCAAGAAATCAGAAAATTCATTTATAAAGGATGTATTATATTCAGATGTGGGTGATCTATATTACAAAAACTAGTCTTGAAAAAACAAACTTTTGTCAGTTTTTCAATCCAATTGCAGTCACATCAATGTCCAAGTCCAAGTCAAAGAAGGTATATAATATAAAATTAAGTAAGTCGTCATAAGTGGAATTTTTAACTGCTCCTGTTGAGTTGACCTCAATTGCCACTGGCCCAGTAATGGAAGACAAATATGTTACCCATAAAATGTACATACAATAAGAGGAAACATTTATACACACACACACATTTATTCACAAATTAAATAAGTATTCCTGACTTCAACAGTCTTTACTTGTAGTTAATTTTGTACAATTATTGATTAAGTGCCCAGTCAAGAAACAATGATAAATGCTTGTTACAGTTTTCCGAGCTCAAAACACAAGTTCTACAGCTTATTAATTTTTAACATTTGTCAAGGCTAATTTCTACAGAAAAATCAAATAATAATTTCAGAGGAATAAGACTGTACATTGTCTGTATTTATATTGCACTTTCCTAGTCTTGATGATCAAAGCTGCTTTACACTACAGTTTTGACAAGCTCCCATTCACTCGTTAAATTTGGGGTTAAGTGTCTGGTCCAAGACAGCTACTACTTTCCAGTTAAAAGATGACCCACTCTACCACTGATCCCTTTATCCTTACAAATACCTGTAACAGAGAGCATAGGAAAAGTAATCCACTACATAGTCATTTTCTTATTCTGTATCAATGCTGCAAACTCTGATGCATCAGAAGCCTCCAGATGAGACGAGAATGGCTGCCAAACTTGATTTTGAGGAGGATTTTCACAGAGGGAGTGTGGCAATGACACAGTAGTGTTAATTAGATGGTAGCAATGGAAGGATCACTTGATCCAATGCTCTGGCAGCCAACAGTAGCCTGGTAATCAGGTCACGCAGATTGATATGATAATCCCAGGGGCACAGCTTGAAAGGAAAGGCTAACTCTGCATAGGCAGGGTGCGCGCCATGGATGTGAGGGGGAGATATCCCTCAGAAGTCAGAATCATTTTCAGGCCTTGGAGGGCAAGTTGAGTAGTGAGGAGAGAGAGCGATAAGGTGTGGGAGGATAAGAGAGAAAAAAATCATTCCTTCTATGTGGATGATAATTTTGGCTGCTGTGGAATTTCAGAAGAAGAAAGCTGATGCTTGTGGTGTGCAAAAGGGGCAGATGGGATCGAACACATGTGACAGCGGATTGGGCAGAAATACTTGATCACGGTGGAAGGCCTGAAGAACTGACAATAAGGTTACACTGAAAATAAAATCCTTTTTGCTTGTGCTGGGCAATTTTAAACAATTCTAATAATAATTGTTTCATAATTTGTACCAATAATTCAGTCTACTATATATCAAGTTTATTGCTTTTCCCACCTGTCCTCATTCTGCAGGTAGCCATGACTCCTGGGCTGCAGGATCCAGATCCAGCTGTGAGGCTATTATTATTATTATTATTATTAGTAGTAGTAATAGTAGTAGTAGTACTGTCATCATTATTATGCTATGATTAAAGTTGATATCAGTATGAGACTAATGAGAGATACATAAACTATAGCTGCATGTGATGTCACTGATATTTTTAGCCTATATCACTTTGGACTCTTTTTTTAGGACCATATGTTGCACAGATATGATGTGCGAACACAAATGTGCAGAATCTGATAAATGCAGAGGATGTGTGCCGTGTTCATATCATCTGGGATATTTCTCTACCTGACCTTCAATCTAGTCAATTTCCAGACAGATGAGGAGAAACATCTGGAATGCCTGCCTAGGTATATGATGAAGAGTATGGGCCCTGACCAACTTTCACCTTCATACTGTCCAGATCACATAAAGGAACAGTATTTCTCCCACATCAAAGACTTTCTGGTTGTGGCTGCTTCAGAGCCTTGCCGATTGCCAGACAATAGTCAGTCATCAGCCATGCACTTTTCCTGACATTTGCAACCATATGCCATTACCAAATATGTCTTGACTTTCTTGGATTGACATTTAGGCCCTGAGTGAGATATATAATATCATATCAATATCATGTGCTGCCAATGGTGAGGAATACTTTTTCTGCCTTTATGTAAATGTTAGGAAAACATAGAGTGCGTGTCAAGGTGGCAAACATAAAGATTGACTGATTATTTTGTGTGAGCAACTGCATGCCTCCTGTAGTTTAGCTGACTAGTCGGGGTTAGTATTGTTTGTTAGCCATTTCACTTGGGCTGTGTAACATATTTTGTGTGCCACATGTTGAAGCCCTGGACCTGCATCCTACCTCTGCTTCAGAGACGACAGCAGAAGCATCTCTGCTTTTTGTGAAGACTCGTGCTCTGTGAGAGCACATGCACTGAGTGCAGTCATGGAGTTGGTTAATGACTGACAGGTAGGCCAACCAATCATTCCATGTGGTCTGACTGAAATGATTCATTATGTTTATTTCAGTATTGCGAGGGCTCAATACTCAGTTACTCATTGATGGCTGATTAAGCTTATCAGCTCCACTCCCTGAGTACAGCAGTTTGGTTATTTTTTCTGTCTCTGGCATCATTCCATCACCGCACAGAGTGATATCACAACGTCCGGCATGAAGAAGCAGTCAATGCAAGTTCATATACAGCAGAACTAAGGCTAAAAACATCAAAAATGCCCACATAATGTTTCTGAAGTGGAGTCTTCTGCTAAAAATAAACCTGACTCTTCAGTAGGAGTAAACAATAGTTTGGTTTTATATCCCACCCACTGCCAGGAGCCATTACAGATATTCAGTGTTATGCACTTCATTTGTTGGTAATGTTTTTTTTTTTTTTTATCTGATTAATTGTATTATCTGTATCCTCCATTCAGAGGCAAATTAGCAGTCACTAGAGGCCACAGATGCACACATGGCACCTTAAACACAATGTTCAACAAACAGATGGAAAAGAAATGAATGAGCAAGAAAGACACAGGTAGAGGAAGGGTTATTATCAGATGCATTCTGGACATCATGTAACCCTGCTCTGCTTCAGAAAGGCTGCCTTGACCTTTTCAGTATTCATCACCAGATTGGATCTACAGCCTCTCAACCAATCAGCACTGTGGAATTTCCGGGTCAGCGTAACAACCTCAGAGAAAAGGTCAGAATGGAACATCAAGGGTCCACAATAACTTGGAGACAGCGTCTGGTGAAGAGGTTTATCTACCTGACAAATGACATATTACCTCACTGGGGCTTTAGTCCACTTTAGTCAGTGACTGCTGGCTGCAGAAAAAGTGATATTTTATCTTTTGACAAAAAAGTGCTGTTTCAGGAGATCCTATTTATCTGAAAATGTACTGATACAGAATGAGCTAAATAGAGTAAAACTTTATCTCCTATATATTTCTAACCAAAGTATATGACAAAGGGAAATAATCGAGGATTTTTATAGTTACACTTTTTTTGTATTTTAAACACTGTATTTATCATTAAAGCCTTCTGAAAAATATGGTAAAATAATGAAAATGATGAATAATGAAAATTTGCTGCAGCTAACATATGGTTAAACAAAGCATTTTTTGTCTATTGTTTATGATATCATTTCAAAAGTAAGTATTAAACAAGTTATTTAACTAAATATCGCTATTTTAATGATATGGAAATGTTATTTCATGTCATATGATAATATTTCATGTTATGTGAAACTCATTTTGACAATGAGGACACAATGTGTGTAAATTATGAATGTGAAATGTTTCACATTATAATTTGAAATGTTTAATTTCCTTTTTATATTGAATGAAGGCAACAGGTACAGGTAAAGTTGACTGTGTTTGAAGTAAAGCTTGTGAAATAAGGGTTAAAAGAGAGTGTAGAACTTTCCACAGCATGGCCCCATCGATTTGCAACTAGATGTCTCTCACTCTTCACCTCACAGATAGAAATCCCAAGCAGTGATATCAGAGTGTTGTTGAATTGTATCCACCACTGCTTCAGTCTGGAACAGGTTTAGCACAAAGCCATGAACACAATCTATTCATTTGATGTTGTTAATGAAAAAAAGTAAATTAATTCAAGATTTAGGTCTGCAGAGAACAAAACAAAATGCTTGACTACACAGTGCCTATTGTTGTCGTCAACACAAACATGTCACATCACCACACGTTTTAAACTAACAGGTTATGAAGAATGGATTGTGGCATTTAATTACAGTCATCAGGCACTTTGACTCATAGCTCTGCTGGAAACAAATGGGATTTTGGAGCCATTTTCAGCGCTGTCTGGTTGCTGTAATGACTGGACACGTCAGAGGTGTCTCACTGCTTCCTGCCAAATACATGCTGGGGCTCAACAACTGGAGTCACCGCCTCTGATGGACATATTGATTTCAGTCACTTCCACATTAGCGGCACTTTTTCCGACGCAGCGACTACATCCTTTTTACACAGTAGGCATATCTGTATCTAGTCATCATGCATACTCCTCCTTGCCAGGACATGGAAGCAGAGTGGGAGCTGAGGAATTCGACAGGAGCAAGGAGCAGCACATTTAAACCTTACGTCTATGTCGTTCCAATTCCGCCCACGCCTTGCTTATGAAGCATGTACCACCTGTGGAAACCTGGAGTCCTCAGGACACATTAAAGGTGACATCGAATGCTTGTGTCGCACATATATGTTAGTTATGGAGGTCTACTTACATATATTAACTTGTTTTCATGGTCAAAAACCTCCTAGTCGCTGCAAACGAGCCGATCAAAATATCTCCTCACTGACATTCTCGTCAGTCGTGCTGTTTCAGACCAAAATCACACCCCCAGAATGTGGACTGGGTTGTGATTGGCCAGCCAACGAGAGCTTTCCCACTGTCCTGTGATTGGCCAGGTACCTGGAACTGACGTAATTGGTAGTCCAGCTCTCAGATACACAGCTCCCCCTCTGGCACGGTGGATGCTCTGCATCTCAGCAGCTACAACGAGAGTAGTTCTTCTTCTTCTGCGGTTGAATGTACGCAACCGGATGTGCCCGGACTAGTGCCGCACCAGGAGGCGCTACGGTGGTGAGGTTTTCTGATGACATCATCAGCATAGGGAAGTGCCGATCCGCTTCGCAGAGCCCAGGAAAACAATAAAACCCTATTTTCTCAGCAGTGGCTGAACTGTTTGTTCTGAAACTTTAGGGTTTCATAAACGAGGTAATGACGCAGATATACACACATACGCAGCGTTAATTGGAGCTTCCGGTCTATGTCGCCTTTAAAACAGCTGATGTCCTCTGACCTGCTGCAGTTTCACAGAATTGATGCACTAATCAGTGCTCATACGTTAATTGATTGGTATTAACACTGCTTAAGACATAATTTATTTTTCCTGATCACATGCTGGTGATTAGATATACGTAAGCATGACAACATTGATTGCCCCGTGTAAATAACTGTGAATCAAAATACCTTGAACACAAGAAACCCAGATCTTCTTTGGAGCCAGTGGGAAGTGGGTTGAAATTGTTCATCGCAGGGAGCGGTAATCGGTGGAGAATTTTGCAGTGGCTGTGTGGCGGGGATGCAACTCTGTGAGCGATGAGCAGAAATTCTCATATCTACCGTTCACATGCTCTGATATTTCATGGTGACACATCTCGCATCTCCACGTCTTGTTGGCAACACATCAATATTCACATTTGTTTTAAGGGTCCTGGGGGTTATCATTTTCTCTCACAGATGGCCTCGATTAAAGGACTATGCTTTTATTACCGTGACTCTTCGATCTCGCTGCTACAGAGCTGGAGTGAATCATGATAGCATGGAGGATTTGATCACGTGGAGTGGAGGTTCTGCCTTTGCCACAGACACCTTCTTAATGCATCTCTGCAGCTGCTTGGCACTAATGGTCAAGAGTGGCTGCTAATACTGTGCTGCTGGATATTTAATCACCCAATCAATCTCACCTGTGACAAAGGTTGCTTGGCCACTCTTGGCAAGAACATCTTTCCCTTCAATCTCCGCCACATTTCACCCGTCACTGCAACGGGTGAGTAGGTGGAGAGGAGAAAAGAGAGGGGGGCGAGGGAGCCGGGAGGGGAGGGGAGAGGAGATGGGAGGAGAGAGGAGGAGAAGGGGGTGTTTAATCTACTGATTCAATTCCTGTCAATGCCCGTCACTCTCCCTCTCTGTCAGGGAGAGCAAATGCAGCATGCAGCCCAAAACGTCCAGACCAAATTTCATTTTCTCTTAAATTCTCAGTCTCTCGTCATCTCTCTGTCTGTGTCTAAGTCTCCACCACAGTTACCTACCTTTTCATCAGCCACTCACTCACTGACTTCTGCTCACGACACGCTTTTGAATCCAGCATTTGTCTGAAAGAGTTTGTAACACAGAGATTTTGTGTTTGCAAGTCGAGATTGATATTTTAACACAACAAAGATGTGGAGAGCCCTGTTTCTATTACATTCATATTCAATAAAGTGGGTGATTGTGTCCACTCAGTCAGACATGCTCATGTCACCTTGAACTATTTTAAATTCAAAGGAAGAGAATTTTCTTTTTATTTTGTTAGAAATAAATGGTAAATGGTCTACATTTATGCAGCATTTTCTAGTCCTGATGGCCACCTGACAGTATAAGTTCTATTCAACCATCCACACACTCATTTACCTTAACACACAGTGTAAAATAATTGGAAATTAGTGACAAATAATTCAATTTCTGTGGACTTTCACTTGTCTCGAGCAGTTAGGCTTATTCAGCATTGTGTAAACTTATTTGAAAACAGTTAATAGACATCTGTTTGTATTTGAAAACAAGCACTACCGGTTTAAATACTCCTCTGCAAGTGTCCTTTACACAGTGACCTTAGCCTGACTTCTGATACAATGACGTATTAGTATGCGCTGTGAAATTAAAAGCTTTTATTATGCATTTCATTTTTCTCTGGCTTTACTCTGTCTAATTGACCACTGAAGGAGCATTACTTTTATTGGGGTTCTGCATATATTACAGTGAAAAAGTAGCTGGATCCCTCCCAAAAGACACATACAAGTTCTGCAGAATGACTTTTCTATTTTTTTTATTAAGTACTGAACTACCTTGCTGTCGAAATAAGTTTGAGTGACTGGTTTTGTTTGCAGGTCGTCAAAAGCTAGACTGTAGTGTATGTAGGCATACATTATAGTGAGTAATATGTGTGCCTCCTGTTTGCTGGCGATGAAGCAGCTGAATTCATCCTCACGCCAGCTCACGCGAGTTAAAACATTTGCATGCATACCTTATGTCTCTTTTTACATCCTCTTTTCATCCGTGCAGAGCCTAAGGCTGAGAGAGCCACTGCGAAGCTTTCAGCTTTGTCACCCTCACATGGGGCCAGTGGCCAGGCATGCCAAGACTCTCTTCAGTGCTCTCATTTACACCCGTTATAATTAAGAGCCTTATAATGCTAAAAAAAAAGCTGTCCACTCAGAGGAGTGGACAGTAAAGCTGCCCAAGCAGCTAAGGGAGTGAGGTCAGAAATAACGGTGCAAACTTTCAGTGAGTGAGACTTTCTGTTCAGTGGGATAACATTAAACAAGATATTTAATAGGCACATATTCTGCTAGTTACATACATACTGTATATGGACAAAAGTATTTGGCCACACCTGTTTAGTATTGAATTCAGGTGTTTGAATCAGGCTAGGGGCTATGCCCCTTATCTCCAATAAAGGACCATCTTAAAGCTTCAACATACCAAGACAATTTGAACAATGCTATGCTACCAACTTTGTGGCAACAGTTTAAAGGAAGGCCCTTTTCTATTCCAACATGACTGAGCCCCAGAGCACAAAGAAAGGACTAGAAGACATGGTTTGAGGAGTTTGGTGTGGAAGAACTTGACTGGCCCGCACAGAGACCTGACCTCAAACCCCATCGAGCACCTTTGGGATGAACTGAAACAGAGATTGTGAGGCTCTATGGGCACAAATTCCCATAGAGACACTTCAAGATCTTGAGGAAAGTCTACTAAGGAGAGTGGAAGCTGTTATAGCTGCAAAAGGGGGAACAACTCTGTATTCAAATAAGTGCTTAATCAATTATTGTACAAAATTAACTACAGGTAAAGATGTTGGAATGCAGGAATAAATACTTTATTTTAGAAACTTTACGCCAATATAAGACTGAGGACACATTTTACATTTGAGAAGTTGAAGTTGTTATCCACTATGTTTTTTTTGTACATCTAATTTTTGTGAAGCTTTATAAACAAGTAAAAGTGAAAATAGCAATATCCATTTTAACAACAAACCAGTTATTTGGTTTTGATAAACTACTAAACAAGTTAATTGACAGTATAAATAGCAGTTATAACACCTCAATGGCTATGTGAAGGGGTTTGATTCCCTGCTTTCATGCTAAATAGATGCAGTCGTGCCTCTGCGGCACTTCAGATAACAGCATCTGTAGGAAGTGCATATGTCTGCAAGAGTTAACGTAATCACGGTTTACATTAGGGTGTTTTTGATTATAAGGAGTAACAAGTGAGACGACACCATGTGATCAGGTATCGCACCCAGATGGATATTAGAGGGAATGGTTCCAGCGGCCTGTCATTAACAGGTGTGTAATTAATTCCCCATGATGAGCCAGTGTGACATTAATGTGGGTTGACTGTGTGATGGTGTGCTCTGTGGGACTTAAATGACAACAGCCAGCCAGACGTGTCCTTGTCATCCGTGTGTCTGTGTGGCCTCATTACTTCTCTGCCCAGTGACACCTCCCATACATACACACGCGCACGCAGCACAAACATTCCTATACTATATACAGTTTTGTTTGACGCATGTGAAGGCACACAGTTAACCCCCTTTATTTTTATTAAAGTAGGTAAAGATGATTACCTGTCTGTGAGTGCAAAGAGGGCATAAAACATCACCGCCTCAGGTTCTGCATTATCCCGAAGACAAAGCTTGCTTGAAATGGCCGAGCACAGCAATACATATTTGGATCTATTATTTTCTCCCTGTTTAGCATTTGATCCTAATTGATTCTCATGAAAAGATGGAATAATAAATCACGGCTGCCCTTCTTTTACATGACGCTCCAGCGCTCCACCTGTATTATTCATTCAACACCTTTATCCTTCTCTGCAGTGCTCCCCTCTTTTTTCTATTTGTATGCTTATCATTACCCATCTACTCCCTCATGACATACCAGTAATAGCCCTGGAGGCATGCTGGTAAACAGTTTTGACAAATTAAAATCACCAAGCTCAAGTGAAGAGGGTAAAGCTGTAAACCAAGGGAAGAAGGTGGGTGCTGGCTGTGTTTGCTAACAACAAGGCAGCCTCAAGTGCACATTGTGCAGCTGCCAAATGCGCTCACAGCTTTACTCAGTGAGCTGTGGCCACAAAATGGTTTATTTCACCTAAATCTACAGAGTAAGCCAATAAGACAATAACCCACTCAAATGTGTCACCCATGTTAAGGACGCTAAGGTAACCGGCTGGCACGATAAATATTAAATTGCTTTAATGAAACCCTGCCTTTTTCTGCTGTGTGCCATTTGTGCTGGAGTTCCCCATATGATGATTAGTGCCTCAGGCTCCTGGGCTTTCATAATAGGTAGAAATGTGTGTGATGGTGGCAGGCATGCAACACAGATTGAGGAGTAATCCATTGAGGATAATAAACACCGTGGATCCTGTCAATATAAAAAAGCATGCGTGTGACAGGCTTATTAAACCTAAAAGGAGGCTTATTAATTCTCACTGTTCTTTATTTTCGCCCCATATAGATCTCTGTTAAAGTCTCTGTTGCAATATTTTATATATCCATGAAACATGGCAATTTTATTAGGCAAGAATACCACTGCTGGAAAACATACCTTTCCTCTGAAGTATAAAGATTCTTGGAAAATTGACAATTCTTAAAAAAATGTTACTTTCAAAAATGTTATCTTTTACTTGCCCCCGGTATCGCAAAGTGTCGCACTGCAGGCAGTTTAGATTATCACTACAAAAAAAATGTTCTTCACTTCCTGCTCGACTAAATCACTTCCTCTCCAAGATGCTATCCATCTTCATTTCCTATCATGGCTCACTGGGGCTTCCATCATGTGTCATTATTGGTGCATGAGGCAACTCAGCGGAACAATCCGCCACTCAGGGAAATGCATCAATCACCAATTCCTTGTCCCATCCTGACAGCTCAGATCAGACACAACAGTTGCTGTGTACCACACCATAAGTGTGCACTTGAACCTGAGCTGCATTTGCCAATCAGGCTCAGGCTATAATACAGCAGGTAATTAAGATTAGGGACTGCATAAGTGACAGCAGCAATACCTGCTTGAATGACAGTCAGGCCTCTATGTGCTGTGACAATGTCGATAGATGAAATGGGTATAACTGTCAGCACATGAGTGGAGAGAGGTGTTCGGAGAGGAAAACACTGGAGTAATAAATGACACATGTCGGTGCACAGGACAAAGGCTGGCCAGTGATGAACGGATCAGACCAAATATACATATTTTACCACAGACTTTTTATAAAAATGTACAAAGGCTCTGAGTCTGAAAAGCGATGCCAATGCAGAAGTGCCTGAAACCTAAATTCTCACCAAGTTATGTCTATGATACAACTAGAGAAGACAATTTCTGAAGAAATTGCAGTGGGATTGCTGCCTTCTGCCCGAGCTGAACCCAGAACTGAAGCTAATCTGGCATGCTGCATTGAACTGGTATGAATAAGTTAAAATCATGAGTTTAAGTTACTAAATAAATGTCTGAATGTTTATTAGGAAGTTGAAAATGAGGGACACAACTATCGAAGACAAAGTATAACCGCATATGATGTTACCTTGTATTACAACTGGTTCTGGCAGAGAACATGGGCTCTGCACTGGTGGTTAAACAGGTGCTGTGTCCCTTTAGGAGCACTGGTGCAGGATGTGCTGCGGCTACATAATATCTGACTCTGCGACTCTCTACCACTCTCACTAATTCACTGTATTACACGTATATTCACGTATGGCCATTATCCATTATTATAGAGTTTAGCTTTGCAGGAATGGCGACTCACTCTCACTATGTCTTATGTCCATAAAGTAAAACATAACTCCACTAGATAGGAACAGTGGCCTGACAGAGGGTGAGAGTGCCAAGGTGGATCCAAGTGCAGAAGGAGATGCAGGGGAGGGGGGAGGGTGTAAAGTCAAGTGCCAGGACAGAAGATGCTCTTGGAAGAGTTAGGTTTTCAAGAGCTTCTTGTTCTGGTAGCTCTCGGTAGGTCATTCCACCAGCGTGTAACGACACATGAAAGGAGTCTGGATTGTCTTGTGCGGGGTGTTGGCATTGGCAGACAACAATCCTTTGATGGACGGAGTAGTCGAAGGGTAACATAAGCCTTTAGGAGAGCATTTAAGTAGGAGGGAGCAGAATTTGAATTTGATGCGGGCGGGTAAGGGTAGCCAGTGGAGCAGAGGGGTGACATGTTCCCTTTAAGGCTGATTGAAGACCAGGCGCGCTGCTGCGTTCTAGACCATCTGCAGTGGTTTCACAGCTCAGGTCGGGAGGCCTGTTAGCAGGGTGATACAGTAGTCAAGGGAGATGACCAAAGCCTGTACTAGGAGCTGGGTAGCCTGTTGAGTTAGGTACGGTCTGTTAAGGTCATTAAAGAGCTGAATTGAGGGATATAGTAAGTTCCAGTGAACATTTTGAGGTTTCTTTGTTTTAAATTCATTTTGAATTCTGAATTATTCCAATTAGAAATATCATAACAATACTGTCCTAATTGAGCTGAACACTGACGTTTGAATTAAGCCTTTTTGTTAAAAAGTATGTGGAACTAGTTAATGGACCAACACAGCAGAATAAGAAACATATAACAACATATTGTGGGATTGTTTGCAGCAATCCCTCACATTGTCTTTCACTTGATTTAACACAACAAAAACAACAATCACAAAATAATTAATTAATTAAAAGGTTCAATTACAGGAATTATGGCTTATCTCTCTAGGAGCCGATGAGGACCTTTTCCCCCCCCTCAACTATTAAACCTTGCTGCTAAAATGAATAACTATATGGATGTGCTTGACCTGCTGGCACTGTGATGCAACCCTGTGTAAGCACACAATTTACACAGACTTAAAAATCAGGGGGAAAAATGTGGGGGTGAGAGATTTATCCTGAATTCTTAAAATAATGATGTTGCATGTTTGCATGGAAACTTAAATATACAACACATAATTCATCACACAGCACAAAAACTGAGATTTGGATCAATCCAAACTAAATTTGTGGAAATTGTATATTCCACTAAATAAACAAATAAATGCATGAGGTGAGGGAGATGTGTGCTGATAAAAAAAAGAAAGAGAATGAAATATTTAATGGTGCTGAGGTCATCTTTTAGATCTGAGATGTTGTGACTTGGTTTGACTTCAATTAAATCCTGAGGGAGGCTTCCCAGTCAATCTGTGATCTTTATCAAGGCGCTGCCTCTCAGATCTCTATATCTCTCTGCGACCCATGGGAAATAGAGACAACTTTCATGACAATGGTTTCGACTCTATGCTATTTCTGGCTGGCTCCTCTCCCGTCCCTGCCTAACAATGCTCTGACTCTATTGACAACCTCAACCTTGAGCAGCAGTCCCGCCCCCCACACACACCTCAACTTTCTTTCCTCCAAATCATGTGAGGCTGAATTGTGTTTCTTGTTCTTTTTCATACTGAAAATGAGTCACTCGTTGCCGAGCTGACATTAGGACACTGTGGCATTTGATAATTCATGGCTAAAAACAATGTTTAGGACTTGAAATGTATTTTCTTCTGAAGGATGCACTTATTGAAAAACAAGCCATGTTTGCACCTAAGAAAAAAAAAAATACTGTTCATCTTTTTTTGTGCACACACAACCCTGTAATGAAGAAGCTGCAAAGCACTGCTCCTCACACAGCCACGATCAAGGCAGTCTTCACTTACTCCATTAATCTCTGGCTCTCCACCCTCACTGGAAACTGTCCTTTGATGGTTAATTACATGCTTTGATCTGGGTTTGTTCCATCTGCAAGACATTTCATGTGCTGTGATTGTGCTGATGAATATTCATGAGTCCTCCACATTGCTGAGTCCTCGTTTTGCTGACCCACACAGGTTGTTATCATATAAATAAACAGGCTGTTTGCATTTAAAGCCAGAGTTAGTAATTAAAAGAAATACACATACGACGTTGTCGGAAAAAAATTCAAACATGGCATCCGTCGCCCTCACAATACACACACTGCAAGTGCTCTTGTAACATAATAACCAGAGTCTGCACAACAAGCCAGAGGAAAACGAACCACTGGAGCTGAGATATTAGCCAGAAGTTAGTGAGTAAGTCATGGAAAGCCAAATACAAAGCAATTATTTCCCTAGAGACAACAACTTTCAGGGTTTCGGAGGCAGAGCTTTGACGAGACAGTCATGTTTAGCCTCCTTTTGCTAGCATTAAGGACAGTGTTTTCAATGCAACAGATGATGATGATGATGAATGATATTGTCGTTTACCTGGCCTTCCTTCTTTAAATAACAACAGGTGATGAGATGATGGTGCAGAAAGTGACTGTGTGATGCTGTTTGAACAAAGAGAACTTTATTGTTACAAGCCAGCATCAGTTCATGCACTGCAGTTTGCTTGAGAGACTTTCAGCCGAATCCAATAACTTTCTGGCCTCCGTCATCGTAAACATTCATTTTAAAGGTCATCTAAGGTTATCTGACATCATCATCCTATACAACACATTGGCCTTTTTTGGCTACTCCAGTTTCTGGGGCCACCGTTGCTGAAAAACACATATTCAACATATTCAAGATAAACAATTAGCTGTGTTGTTGTGTTCAGATACTTCACTGTGAAATACACAACATAAACTAAACAGTGCTCAGGGCTCAGAGCTTCTAGCACAATCTCCTCCCACTAGAACATTCACAACAAAACCAAAAGACTCAAACCACATGCGTTTGTTGGACACCTTCTCCATACAGTGCAACATCTACAGCATTCTATCTCTGTAAAGTGGAGACTGCTTCACCAGTTCACAAAATAAGGATGCATGGATGGATGGATGGATGGACTTGGCAGCATTATACTATTAATAACCTCGGGTACACATCTTTGTACAGTGCATCAGTGTCAATATAGAAGCAGCAAATAAATCAGACTAAGTGGAATCTAATGAGCGTAATTATAACAAAATGATGATCTTCCCCATGTGTATTGTTTCAATTTATTTAGATTGAATGTTCCTGCAATTGCATCCGAAGTGACAGAACATGACAATCAGGTACAATCATATATTACTGTATAAAAGATAATGATCATTCTAAATAGATTGATTAATCTTTTTCTCGACAAAACATTCAGTATGATGAAATGATCCTAAACCACATAGATTCAGTTAATTATAACATAAAACAGGTACTTATTCCCTCTCCCTGAGAAGCGAAGACTAAGGGAAATAAAACCAAACTAATTGATGATCAGTTAACTCGTAAATGACTTAATTAATTATCCAACAGACTGTACAACAAATTGTGTAGCATAGCATGGGAAACAACATAAGCGATGAAAACGTCTGATATTGATCAAAAACGTTGACGTGACTGTACATGTAGTTAACTGTTGCATGTAACAGAATAACAATGTAATAAGGTCTTGCAACATGAACATGTCGACTTAATGCAGAAATGTTTACTGTTGAGTGAAAGTTTCATCTTAAACCTCAGTCCAAGGCCCCTTTTTTCTCACACCTGGCTTTGTGTGCAACGGTAGTGGAAGCAATCTACATTCAAATGACTTGACAGTAGACACACATCAAATATTGTTCACCGCTGAGCTTGACTGAAGTGAGAGATATAAACAACCATAATGCTGTCACCGGTTTCCATGATGCTTTCTTCTGATGTGTGTTGTGTTTTCCGCCTTCAACACGTTTGTGATATCACACATGACTCACTGGAAGAAAAAAAACGAAAAAAACTTCTCTAACTGGAAAATGAGTCTATCCCTTTTGAAGGTGAGTTTGTCTGCATAAAAGAAAGGAATATGAAAGAGGTTTGGGATTATTTGAATTACAGCCCACACTATAATATGCTAGAGGTGATTTCAAAATCACAACCTCGCATTTATGTGCAATGCTTGTTACTATTTTGGGGAGGGGAGGGAAACGATGTTATCCAGTGTCAGCAAACATGCACCATTAATTAATTATCCCTCCTGAAATTGTGCCAAGAGCTCTGAAATCCCAAATCATTCACATGCTGTTACTTGTGAGATTGCGTCTCCTCTCTATCAGTGCTCATTCGTAGGTGGCACATGATGGATTTCAGTGCAGTGCTCTTTCCATCTCTTGACTGCAGAGATTGCCTGGGGATGCTGGTGGGTCCCTGACAAACAGGGCCCCCTCCATGCCTCACCTTGATCAACATTCAGTGTTGCCCCCTGAATCTATCATGGGCTGTGACAACACGCCCCATTCTGGGCTTTCTTTATCATAGTGGATGATGTGGCCGCTGCTTTTAGCCGCTGGAGGTGATGATGACGATGATGGTGATGTAGTGCTGCTCTCAAAAATGAATACAGAACCTTTTATTAAGGTTCGATGTATGTATTATTTTTGATTAATACATAAATAAATAAATGGACGCACTCATCATTCAGATTTGTGTCAAGGTTGTAACGTGGTGAATAATGTATTATACGGAATATGCAATGTCCTGAAGCGATGACAACAGCAAGAGCTAGACCCTCTTTTTTAATTTACTGCTCTGAGGAATAATCATCATAAGAGATGGTTGAACAGGAAACCTAGTGTCCTTCCTGCATCCTGCTGGGAACAATACAATTTCTCATATTACATTTTACAGGCGTAAAATGGATTTAGACATAAAACCACAATACAGCACATCAAATAAATAGAATTTCCGCCCCGTGGTTGTATGCCTCCTCTGACCAACAGATTCACTTTTTTTTCCAGACTCATGTAACATGAACATGTCGACTTAAAAGAAATTGAATGTTCAGGGGGACAAAAAAACATGTCCTGGAAGCCCACACTAACCTTGACCTTTGACCTCAAAAATACAATCAGTTCATCCTTGAGTCCAAGCAACTGTTTGTGCCAAAAGTGAAAGGATTCCCTCGTGACGTTCTTTAGATGAGCAACCTATAATAACGCCTCAGGCCACAGTTGTCACGCACCGTGAAGACATGAAAACATAAACACAGAGCAGAGACTCCAAACACACAATACTGACTGTTTCAGTCAATTTACTGCAAAATGATGAAGTGCTTCCTCCATCATCAGATCTTCATTCAACACACATGACTCGGAATTGCTAATGGTACTTTTCCGTTAATCGCTTGTTTGATCAGACGTAATTATTGATTCTAATCTGCTCATCTGCATTAACTCATCTTGCGCGAATGTTTCTGTACAGATTACCTCATTAAGGCTGCCTTGTCAAATGGCCTTGTCATCAGCGGCACATACTGCGAAGGAAGCTGTGAGACAGTTGAATATAAATCCACGCCACGTAAATGCAATGTATAATTGTGATTACATGTAATGAAAGATATATAACACGGTTAACATGAGTCATCATTTGTCGACCACTCATTTGGAGTGATGCTTTAACAATTATACTTCACGAGGGATGCTGTGCTGTTGTTGCAAATCACCTCCGCATTAATGTACTGCACAGAGCACCCGATGTGAGACACACATGTATGACAACTTTGACTCTGGCTTTTCTGTGTCAACTTTCCATGTTCTACGCATATGTGTGTGTGTGGGTTTTTTTTTTATTCTGGATTCCCAAGGTTCCTCCCACAGATCACAGACATGCAGATTTAGGTTAGGGTGATTGGACGCTCTAAACTGACTGGAGGCGTAAATGCTTGTCTGTGTATGTTGGTGACCTGTCCAGGGTGTGCCTTGGGTATCCAACAGGCAATCCATTATGCTACAGTGAAAGGAAGCAAAATAATGGCAATGCCAAGTGGAGATGGTGGAAAGCTGTTGTGCCCGGGATGCCAAAGCAGCAGAGGTGGATCACTGCCATTAAAAACATTGCTCAAGGCAGGCAAAAGAAGATGGAGAGATGGGAACATGCAGGCAACAGATTCTGCTTCACGAAAGGTACATAATCCACTACTTACTACTTTGAATATGTTTGTTTGATATGATTTTATTGTGATGTTTAAACGCTCTCCCGTGTAGGATGAGGGAAAGTTTATCCAAAAGTTGAACATGTACTACTATGCTCTGTTTCCATACTTGTGAAAAACACACAGGGGCATTATAAGGGTCAGAAGATACAGGTTAAAGGCAACATAGAATGCTTGTATCACACATATATGTTAGTTATGGTCTACTTACATATATTAACTTGTTTTCATGGTTAAAAACCTCCTAGTCGCTGCAAACGGGCCGATCAAAATATCTCCTCACTGACGCTCTCGTCAGCCGCGCTGTTTCAGACCAAAACCACACCCCCAGAATGTGGACTGTGTTGTGATTGGCCAGCCAACGAGAGCTTTTCCACTGTCCTGTGATTGGCCAGGTACCTGGAAGTGACGTAATTGGTAGGCCAGCTCTCAGATACACAGCTCCCCCTCTGGCACGGTGGATGCTCTGCATCTCAGCAGCTACAACGAGAGTAGTTCTTCTGCGGTTGAATGTACGCAACCGGATGTGCCCGGACTAGTGCCCGCACCAGGAGGCGCTACGGTGGTGAGAGGAGTGGTGAGGATTTCTGATGACGACATCAAATTACGGAAGTGCCGATCCGCTTCGCAGAGCCCAGGAAAACAATAAAACCCTATTTTCTCAGCAGTGGCTGAACTGTTTGTTCTGAAACGTTAGGGTTTCATAAACGAGGTAATGACGCAGATACACACACACAAACGCAGCGTTAATTGGAGCTTCCGGTCTATGTCGCCTTTAAACAGAGGCGGCAGTAGTTATTTTTCTTCTATGATGTGTTTTAATGTTTGTGCAGTATTTTTAACATCTAAATAAGATTAAAGGAAGCTAAATCAGATGCAATTATCTTCTTTATTGTGAAACCCTGTGACACCAGAGTTACTGTAGCTACGCCGTTTGATGTGACCGACTGTGTAGGCTGTACTGTTGTTAATTAGATTTGATGGGTTAGCTCATGTTAATGGGAGTCTGGTAGAACATTTAGCAGATGTAAAAATGGATTGAATAGTTTGGTGTTGGTAGATGTTGCAGGCGGGAAAGCTGGAGAAGGCTGGAAAGATATTTTTGAGAGAATACCCATGCTGCCATTTCAGGACAAAAACAGCTTGAAACATTTCAAAATTCCCTCTTATGAATACAAGTGACTTCAAAGACATTTTTCACTCTCCCTCTGTGTCTTGTGCTCCCTCACAGTATTGTCATTGCAATTCCCTCCAGATAACTGCTTTTATTTAATATCAAACTAATGAGATTTCCCTTCTCAAAGCATATCCTCTCGCTCCCCACTCTTAGAGAAGATTCCATTCATGTATATACCTTGGAATGCTATTTGTTTTGCATATTTACATAAGACATATCCATCCTGTCTATATGTTTTCCAAATGCTGATGTTTTATTCATATGTTTCTCTATCATTTGCTTTTCATATCCTCTGCCACTTAAACTGTCAAGAAGAGTGATATGTATTATCGGTGTATTGAACATATAATTGAGTTTGCAGCACATGTGGGCGAACGCTTATCTGCTTCTATACACAGGCTCTAAATCAAATAGAGGAATTATAATTGATATTTTCGAAGAGATGAGACTTTGCTCACAGCTTCTCTGGGAAGCCTCTTTTCTTTGTCTTTGCTCAAATTAAAATGTAATAATTAATTTTTGCTGTATGCATTTTATAATTTAATGCTGCTGTCTATTGTACCGTATCACATTTGACAGGAATAGAAACAAAAAGAAGAGCATCGCTATAGAGCTATGCTGGTAGTCAGGGGGAACAGTAAACTTAAACTCGAAGAATGATTGACATCCCAGTCAAGCTCGCAGACAGTGCCTCCACTCCCGCTTAGGAAAACATCAGTTTGTGAGCGACAGGAATCATCTTCAATATCCGTCTCTCTTTGACCCAACAAATGATGTGTGACTGCACAAACATACAAAATAGAATATTCGTACGTCAAACAAAGAACAGCAGTTAAATGTTCAAAAACCAAGTAGAATTCATTCCCTCGACAACTGCTGGAGCACGTCCAGATTTCATTCTACTCACTGCCCCACTTTGTCTGCCGCCATACGTTTCCTATTCTTGGCACATTGTACCTTTTTCATGCACGCAATAACACTGAATTATGAATGAACCCTGTGATGTGATGATACATTTGTCACATCCGTACACAGTCATTCTTTAAAGGGATGTCCCTTTTTATGTCACCTAGAGTTCCTATTTTGGCACTTGACATTTACTGAGAACCTTACGAGCTATGGCGCCATGTGCTGATGTCTCACTGCTGCTGACACTGAATACTGACTCTGCGGGCACGGACACATATAACACCTGAGGGCCTGGAATGGTGCAGAACACAAATTCTATATTTGGGCTCAGCTTTGAGCCTCCTTCTGTATTGGAGAAATCTTATTCCTTAAATTTACTTCAAGCTAAATAAACTACTTTTGGGGTTATTATCACTGACAGTGAATGGTGATTAAAAAAACAACACATTTGCTTTGTATTACATAGTGAAAATTCTCTGGGCCAATGTTTTCACAATCATAATAATCATAACAAAAATGACAGCACAAAACACATTGCAGATAATTGCATGGTATATTGTCATTGATGGAAATGGTGGAGTCAGTAGGAGAGCCAAATTAACAAAAGCAATTTGACTTGCAAGATAAAAAAATAAAAAAATCCTGTTGACAAAGAACTCATGTTCACAGACTGTAATCAGGGTTTTCTTTGTCTTAATGTGTGTGTGGGTGTGTCTGCTGGCTCCACCCCCTATCTGGTCCTTGGAAGATGATTGGATGATTACAACACACCTGCTGCTCATCAGCTCATCTACTCCTGCATTTAAGCTGTGAAGCTTCCTGCATTTGGTGGCACATGTTTGCACGCAACACTGGTACACTGAGCACTGTTTGATTTGTTGAACACATTTTTCCTTGTAGTTAGTAAGAGTATTCTCGCCCTGTTTTTTTTCCGTTTTAACATGTTGCTGCATCTGGGTCCAGTTATGTGCATTTACAACAGTTTTAACTAAAAGGGTGTCTGTTCAAATTGCTTTCTGATTTGGACAGCCAGGCTGTTGACAATGAGTGACCCACAATCCCAACACTGCACTTGGAGCGAGAAAGAAATGTAGGAGCAGTGATGGGCAGAAGTTCAATACATTTGGTAATTTATAGTTCTGCTTATTTTTGATGGTGTTACAAAAAAAGTACCTATTGGTGTAGCACTGACAGTCTTCCCACCATAACAAAAAATATTACCAGTAGCGACACAAAAGTTGTCTGTTGCCTTCAAAGCTGCAGTAAACAGGATCACAAAAAAAATGGTCTATTGTTGAGTTTTATCAGCACGTTGTTAAAGTGAATCACAACTCTTTGTCCTGAGCTCTGCTCATCAGAGTAGCACAGACAGACGGATGCACCTGAGGCAGTCTCTCAGTCTCTGAACCACTAAGTCAATGTTGACTTGTGTTTATTGCATTTACTGTTCCACTACAGCCTACAAAGTTTTTGCCAATCACAGAGAAGCAACTATTCCACTTAAGGGAAGCAGCTTAAATGTGGTGGAGGAAGAGTTATTGATAGGTGCATGATTGGTCTTTTTTTTTTTTTGGTTACTTTAGAAGTGTTGATCTCTCTCAGATGAGATTATTATATTATTATTACGCTCGAAAGGTTTTCAGTGAATTACTCATCAGTGAAAACTGGGCCCACTATAACTGTAAGTTGCACTGCACTAATTCCATGTTCATTCAATTGTAAGTATCTTTACTTTATTTATTATAATCTTTGGCTGTGGAGTGACTTCTATACATACAGTATACATATTCTATACATACAAGGTGGTTCTATGCAGTACTTGCATTATGTTTTGAAACTCGACCCAATGTAGGAAATAAAATGCAACACTGTCCTCTCTTTTTTAGGTCTGTGAAGTCCCCCGTATGTATTAATGATAGTACAAAATGAGCACAGTACCATTTTAATGGGGGCAGTATTAAATTTACAAATTTATATGTATATTTTAAGACAATAAACACAGCTTAACCTAAATCCTAATGCAGGCATTTAAAACGTCCGTGGTGATCACACTAATCCAAAAAACTAATCAAAAATCATGGATTGAATGTCGTTGCACATAACAGGCAGTTACTGCATTTACAGTGCATATCAATAACCTGGCTTCAAACACCATGATAATATGTAACCATGTTTCTTTTAATTACAAAAGGAAAGTACATAAATCTTCTGTTGCAAGAGAACTGGATTTTAAAATGCATCTTTGGACAAGACATAAACTGTACATATACAGTACAACTGTATAACAGAATGAAAGTAAAAAAGAAAAAACTAATATAAACCTGACAATTATGAGTAAGTACGACAAAAACTGGAAACAACCATGAAAGGCAAGACCTGTAGCTTGTGTTTTAAATACATTTCCACAAATGATGATGATCATAATTAGCTTGGTGGTAAGAAAACTCTGTGCGTGCACAGACATTATAAGCAAGAAATTAGCTAAAGATTCAATTAAATTAAACTTATTGAATAATAAAATTACAAATACATGCACTGATGTAGTGTAATAGAAATTAATTATTATCAGGGCATGCAGAGCAATTAAACAAACATTCCTCTTGTGTCCCTGGAAATATGATGCATCTGGTATTGTGAGGTGGTGAGCTAATGTGTGTAAATACTGTACTGGGTAGAAAGGTGATTAGTGGACAGATGTGGTATGACAGGTCCTGACAGGACAGTAAGTAAAAGACACAGGACAGACAGAAACACAACAGAGCAGATGTCACCATGAGTGGATTCATTTAAATTAATCCCATTTTCAAAAATCCATTCCTTTTTGCTCTGACCCTTATTCAGTAAAAGTCTCTGCATGGATTTCTCTGGCACATAAATTCTTCTTATTGCACAGTAGCATCACCTCTGGTTTAGTTTATCATAATGTAGGTCATATGGTCTCATTTAAAAAAAAAAAAATCGTATCTTTTTCCTGGGTGAAACTAAAGGACTACCTGTGATTCATTCAAAACAAATCTGAATTGGGAATATTTATTTATTTATCACACAAAAACAACACAAACAAACCTAAATATTGGCAAATAACGACAGGTCCCACAAAAAGAAGGTCCAAATTGAGCCAAATAATTGTATTTGTACCCATAGATAGATTGTGTGGCAGTTTTTTGCATCATATTACAGACAGCACACATCACACAAAACAAGTGCAAAAATACAAACACAAAATAAATATGTTGTACAGCTAAGAAAAATGAAGTGCTCCAGGCTAAGATGTAAAAATGCAAATAAATAACAGAACCACTGAACCAATACTTGAATAAAGACGTACGACAAGTACATAAATAATATACTGCATTACTTGTTCAATTGTGCGATGGCTGCTGGAACAAAGCTACTTTTATATTGCTCTGGTTGACATCCACACACACTCCCACAGCAGCTATACAGTCAAAATAGAGCTTTATATACAAGCTATAGCGAGCAACTAAACAAACATGTTGTTTTTAATTAAGATGTCAGTCAAAATTGTAATTGTGATTCTGCTTTTTATGCTGCACATGGTGTGAATATTTTTCCACAGCAGCAAGCTACTGTTAAGTTGGTGCAATGCAAGTGCAGTGAGGGCATGTGCAAAGCCACTTATATCATTCCCTTTAAACAGCCAGGTTGGTTGGTCACGATTACTGGTGGAGTGAATGCTTCTCTGCAGTGGCAATGGTTTCACTTTCTGCAGGAGCAGACCATCTGTGTGTGACAAATAGAGTGTAGGTATGCTCCATAAAGGTGCATATACAGTAACTATCTTGATAATGTGCCCATAAAATAACTGAAATCCTGCACCGCTGACTCCTCAGCAGATTTTTGTTGGGTAGGCACAACTGCTTTTCTCTGTTTCAAGACGCGTCCACAATGTGTCTGACCATGTGACTTTTTTTATGACCAGCAGCACACCCATAAATATTGAGACGGGTGGATGTGCATTTTGCAAAGCAAAAGCTTAAAGGAAAACTGAAAACTGAAAATAGCAAAACTTGTTGTGTCACTCTGACAGACGCAGCTTTGCACAACACTATCAACTGTTAAAATATGAAGTGAAGAGTGGTCGAATTCAAATGATTCCAATCAACTTTAAGTGACCTTTGCTGCTCTTCACACTGTAGCATATCACTATTTATATACAGTAAGTTGGAGGATAACAGACATCTTAAAACCTAATCGGAAGTGCTGTGCTGATGATATATATTACCCTTGTTTGTTGGGGTTGTTTGCTTCACACTTGTTCTAATCTTAAACAAGATTTGACTCTACAAGTCTCTGTGAAGAGCTGTTGCTCCCTAAAGGTGATTCAGATTACATGTGCTCTGTGCATGCAAGGAAAAACTAACTAACAAACAAACTTGAAAATACCTGGACAAATGTTCATTCAAGTAAAGATAACAGCTATGATATAAAAAGGCCTCAAACTTTTATTTATGTGTTCTGTTACATTACATGCTGATACTGATCTGCACTGGTCCGCAGCTCCGGCTGTTGCTAAGGGACAGGTAACGTTATCTTTTGTGTAGACTAGATTATCTCATTTTGGTTCAGCCTCCACAGTCTTCACAGCAGACGCTGCACCTTAGTTGGCCGTGGAGAAGATATCCTGGCCCATATTGAGACGGGCAAACTCTGCTAATCCCCCCGTTAGCCAACAGTTTGTGAGCATCAAGTGCAGCTGTTGCTCAAAATCTACAAGTTCTACTGGCAAAATGTTCTCATCACAAGTGCAATGAAGCTTCTGTTAAAACATTGATTTAGTACAGTTCCTACACTTTGCATTGTGGGATCTGTCACAGTTTTGTTGATGATGTCACATGAAAAATATTCAAACACAGTTGGGGCTGTTTACTACGACAGAATATTAGGGCCACATTGAGAAAAAAAGAAAAGTAACAGATTTCGAGAATAAAGTCTTAATTTATGAGATTAAAGTCATAAATTTACGAGAATAAAGTCATAAATTTACAAGATTAAAGTCGTGAGAATGAAGTTTAATTTATGAGATTAAAGTGGCAAATTTACGAGATTAAAGTCGTAATATTCTAACCTGTTGTTTTAGAAGAGGAGAGCAAGAAAACACTTTTTTTTCCGCAGAAAGAACCATCGGCCTGGTCCACCTCTATCTTCTTCAAGGCACGGTTAATTGAAATTCAACTTAGAATTATTCACAATTCGATTTATTAATGACGCCAGTGTTCGTGCGAAGGTCTTGTAACAACATAAATAAAAAAATAAATACAAAGAGAGAGAGTCAGAAATGCCCGCCAACTTGAAAATGGGCCTTGAGACATTGTTGACAATTCCTAAACATAGACACAGTTTATTTTTAATTTTGCTACTGGCTCGATCTGGCTCAGTATGGGTCTTGACTGGCTCTGCAAAGGGGTCTGGATTCAAATGAATTTCCATTTCAGAAAACTGGCAGGCTCGAATAAATCATAATAAAAATGGAACTTGTGGCCTGTCATCTCTCAAAGATCAGCTACCTTGGGACACTGCTGAAGCCTCTCCCATCATATGCCCCAGTGAAGCAGAGACGATGGGAAAGAGTGTGGAGAGGATTTCGGTGCCAGAGGGAAAGATTTTCTAAAGATTAAAATACAGTTCACTTTTCTAAAGGTTTCCTTCACTTCTGAGTGTATAGCCTTCCGCAAGCAGCCATGAATGTTACTGTTCTCCCCAGAAAGGATAGTGCATTCACTTGTATCTGCTGCTTTTTCGCTTTATTACTGTGACCATATCATCTGAATTAGTCTGATAAATCACCCGTGTCATATGGGAACAAACTCATGTGCTGGAAGCTTTAAATTGTTGTTCCATGAGTGGTCACAATCTAGAAACGTGTCATCTGTTGTCTCAGAACAGAATAAGGGTGTATGCCCCACTGAAACGCCTGGCAATTAGACAGGGGGGAGAAATGTCAGGCAGAGAAACTGTCTGTCCCTTGGAGCACTTGGCCGAATGTTGTTTGTCACTTCTCACAGACATTAAGCTTGTCAGCATGTCACACTGCAACCCTCTGCTTCTCTCAAATTGATCCTCTGGGAATGAATGTACGCACTTCTTTTTCATTTTTTTTAAATGTCAACGCTGTGGCCAAACTTCATCAAAACTATATATATCTCCATCTTCCTCAACACAGGTCGTGGTGTAAATTAGCAGCATTGAAATGCTGTTTTGTGCTGCAGTTTTATACAATCTAATGCTGTTGTAGGTCAATAATATGAGCAATTTATGTGGCCACAGTCTTCCTGGAGAAATATCCTGAGATGATAGAATATATGGTAGCCATAAGTTAGCAAGAAAGTCACAGAAAAATAGCAGATAATATCCACGGTTTCACCATCGTCAAGATTTCCAGCGCTTTGGGGCCGAGCCTTGATGTGAGTGCCGACAGGAGAGGGTGGGATGTTTGCATGAGTCTTATACATTCTCTGTCCACATAAACACACACAATTCAAATCCTAGACCTAAACCTAACCGGTTCCTCAGACATAAGGTTCTGCCTCATTGTGACCATGATGCTGGTGGTTATGTCAGAAAACGAATACAAAATAGAGCTGTGGTGTCAGAGCTTCAACACACCAGCTAATTTATTGCAACTATTAATATGTTATTATATAGCTGTTCATTATTGCTAATATTCATATTATTCACATCCACCCTTCATCCATGGCTTGTCCTTTAAATGAGGGTCACATGATGAGCTGGAACTAATCCCAGATGGCGTTGGGGCAAGAGGAGCGTCGCACCCTGGGCGAGATTCTGAAGATAATACTCATGATGATAGTTGTTATTAATGTTATTAGATTTTTGCAATGCACCTGCTGTCTTTCTCTCCTTTCCAAACTTCTTCTCACCCACCTCTCTTTCACTATCCCCCCTTAATAATTGTGAGGTTGTGACCTTACCATGTAAAGTGCCTTGAGATATTGTATGTTGTGAATCGGTGCTATACAAATAAAATTGAATTGAATTAAAATGAATAACGAATCAAAGCGAACTGCATCAAAAACCCGGTGTTGTGCAACACGTTGACTTGAGTCAGCATCGTACACCATTTGTACGACTCTCATTCACCTCGGATGAAGTAGTTTATTCCCACTAAACTGTCACTCGGTCTTTGATAAGGAGTGAACACTGATACATGAGGCCTGAGACTGAGCGGGAATAAATAACTGTTCACAGGAGATGAAGGAGCAGATGGCAGGCACAGCCTATATGTGAAAGTGCAGATGCTGTTCAGTCCCATGATGCAAAGCAATAACTGCTGCCATAGTTATTACATTACTGGAATATTCAAGGTAATTCACTGGCATACCATGTAAAGAAAAGACAAAAACACACGCACTACACATCTTGTTTTTAACACAAAGATGCGTTTTCTTATGCTGTTTGTAGTTATTATTGCTATCAGTTTTTTGCCACCTTTGTGCCCTTTCAAACCCTTTAACAGCTGTTAGCAGTGTCGTTCCTATACCGTCAACATCTTTGTTGGGGCACCTAATACAGTCTGCAACCATCTGTCTCTATACAAAATTCAA
This sequence comes from Solea solea, assembly GCF_958295425.1. Lineage (NCBI taxonomy): Eukaryota > Metazoa > Chordata > Actinopteri > Pleuronectiformes > Soleidae > Solea > Solea solea. The sequence continues at coordinate 11,780,506 of NC_081139.1, read as the reverse complement.
TTTGTCCTCAATCTTTTTTTTAGTGTTCAAAATGTCGCACCATGTGCTGAATTGAGACACAATACACGTCTGAATGATGGCATCCTACACGAGAAGATACTGCATGTATATAAGCAGAGTGAATACATGTATCTGCACAGCACTTCACAATTGTTCTACTCTTTGCTGAAAAGAAACCTCCTAACAATGTATTTATTAAAACAAGGAAAGAACAAAATCTCATTGTCAGACTGAAAATCACCCGTGGCTGGAAAAGGTGGATAGAGCCTTTGGCCAGAATCTTGAAGTTGACTTCCAGAAATGGAGGAGTGATGGACAGGTGCAGGTGTTTCTCACAAGCTGCCACACTACTGTGGCTGCTGATGCCACTGCAGGAGAGGTAAGAGTGGAGCCGAAATACAGGCAGAGAGGGTTAGAGAGACAGAGAAAGTGGGAGAAAGTGGCTCTGTTTAGTTACAAAATTATGCATCTTTCTCTCCCTGTTGTCAAGGAACAGCCAGACTGGATGTGAAAAGATGTGAATTCATCTACATTCAATCTATGAACTATTTTTTGTCATGGTGTTCACTAATTGGTTCTAGTTTCCACTCTTTCCAGCTGCAACAGCTCATGTGTTTTCCATAATTGGGTTGTTTTCTTATCATGCTACTCAGGCGACGGTAGCTCAGTGGTAGAGCGTGTCGTCGTTCAATTTGAGGATTGTGTGTTTGATCCCCAGTTCCGCCAGTCTACATGTCGATGTGTCCTTGGGCAAGACGCTAAACCCCACGTTGTTCCTGACGGCTGTGCCGGCAGAGTATGATTAGGTATGAAAAATGAGAGATAGAAAATGTGCTGAACATAGATGAAAAAACTGGAAAACTGCTATGTATATACAAACCATTTACTTAATGGACAAAAGGAAAATGCAAATTAAAAGTGCACTGAATAACATTATGAAATTAAATTGTATAAACAAATGTAAAGTGCAAGTTGGAATTACTATGGTGGCATCTCCCACAGTTTGAATTTAACCTCTCCTTGTGGTGTTCTTACAACTGTAATCCAGGATAATCTGTGTCCACTGCCCTAATAATAGTGATAAAATTCCACTTTGCTAAAAAAAAAAAAAAGTGTCACTGCAAACTGTGCACTTTACGTATAGGGTGAGCAGAAAACTAGCGCATACACTCTTTTTTTAATCCATGTGTCTGCTTTGAATTATGAATTTCAATTGTCAGCAGGCAGCACCACTGCGACCTACTGCCACTGTAATGGCTCAGTGCAGCCAGATAGTGGATTCGTATGTATTCTTTTGATTGTATTTCACTGACCTCAAAATTCCTTTTTTAAGTATTTGATTATTTTTACAATGATTCTTTAAAGGGCTATGCAAAGAAGCAGGCACTTGACAGTTAAGGACTTCCTCAGGCTGTGTAATAGGAACTAAACGTTTAAAATAGTATGCCAAGAATGTCCTTAATTAAAAGCTCTATTAAGCACACACTGAACCCTGTTTAATAAAGCTTGAATGACAATTGAGTCATGTGACTTGAGAAATGTATTCAAAAATCATCACATTCAAATATAATTAGGTAAAGCCCCCTAGGACCCATGTTTATTAATCAAATATTAACTTTATTTTGGTTGTTGCCCAATTTACATGCAAGATCATTATGGAATATGGAACCATCAGTGGTTACAGCAAACGTTTTTTATTGGATTTACTTGTGCATCATTGTGTCACACACACACACACACACACACACACAGACTCGGGAGTTGATGAGGACAGAGTCGCCTCTGGGTGGATCTGCCTTTTCTTATTGAACTCTACAGTGAAAAGAGATCATCTATCTGCGAGAGAGACAGAGCGGAATTACTCGGAGACAGACTGTTATCATGTGCTGCAACTTCTTCAGTGTCAGGATTACAGATGCAGTGTCTCTCTCTACACATACACATTTAACACGCGTAGAACATTTGGAAATAAGAAAACAATATGTCTTTCTCTTTCTTTTCTTCTTTTCTTTTTTTACAACCCAAACATATTTAACTAAGAATAACTGAGATCCAAACCTTGCTGTGAGGCAACAGTGATATATACATTTGATATAATACATATATCAAATGTAATATATGTGTGTGTGTAAATATAAATTGTGAGGCCATAAACAGCCTATAGAGAATGACATTCTCTCCCATCACATGATTCAAATGATTCCGATCACCTTTAATGACACAGGGTAAGGTGGGGTTTAAAATTACATCAAAAATAGAAATCAAGGAAAACATTTAAACCCAAATTATAGATTATAAGGTTTCAAAGCTGGAGCTCTGTGCAGCTGTCTTAGATTGTTCGATTTAATCTTAGATATAGATATATTTAATAAATTATGCTGTATAAAATTGCCAACCACAGCTACTGTTAACAATACGTGCGATGGACCAAGCAGTCAAAGGACAAAGGAATAAAAGATTTTCCCAAAAAAAATCTAAATTTTAAACAAATTACAGTTTAACAAACCATGGCACTAGCTCAACAAACTGACTTGAACAAATAAGACTAAAGGGGGACATATATACTGACAGATCAGACAATTTTAAAATGGGAGGGGAAACTAAACACATACTGTAACTGCACTTCCTCTGTATTTAGCCAGGCTCCACCCTCAGTCACATCTTTTGGCCAAACGAGGAAGGAGGACTGGACTTCAGGCACGATAACACAAACAAGAAAAATGAATCAAATGACAAAACAGAGTGATCTAAATGTGTGTCATTTAGAATATTGTGTTTGTCAATTTGTGTGACTGCAAAATAAAACAAACCTAACTTCATGATGTGAGTTTATGAAAATGCACCACACTCACCATACGTGTGGTAAAATAGGGTGAATATGACCAGTTTTTCTGTAACAGTGCGGCTGTGGATACAGACATCACAGACTGGTAACAGAAATGCCACTAAACAATCAGTCGCTGCCCCTTTCTTTTAACATGGCACACAGTGCAGCAAATTAATGATCTTATTATCTTAATGTTAACAATTTCATGCATAGCTGGTTCCTAATACTGAGCTGATGGCTCCCCTTTGGTAAATAGTTTATCCATGCAGCTAGTTTATCCAAAACTCGTTGTGACAATATTGTAAGATGTATGTCTTTCACAAAACACTTACAGTCAATTATCTGATTCCCAACAGCAGAGAAGGAGGGGGCAGCGTACACAAGAGACCACTGACTACGTGGGCCCGTGGCCAAGATGTATCGTTCTGTTGCAACATGGATAATTGAACAACAAAACTGTAATTTCAGGGACCAGTGCTGTCCACTCGCACTTTTACAAAGGGAGTTAATGTGGTTTCAGAACAATGTTTGACCCAGTGTGGGGTTTTAGAAGTATCCCTGAAGAACTGCAGCAAATGAGCAGCACACTCCTAGTTGTATCGAGGGGTCGACACACTCATAAACCCATCACATTGGTAGAAGGTCGATTGTTGAGTGTCATCACCAGGTTCATACAGAAAGATACAACCATTTTGGGATGGCAATCTCTCCATGTCTGAAACCCTGCTCCATATTTATACAAGTTTTATTCAATTTTTTGATTGACTCTTTTTAGACTTTTACACTCTTTATCTTTTGAACTGAAGAGATGAGTGGATGCAGATTTAGTTTAGTAGAACATCCAATAGGAGACACCATCTTTCTCTGCACCGTCTTGTTACTTTGCAGGTCAATCAATAACACCAAAAATATGTTGCCAACCCTGGATTTAATGCATGAGGTTAATTCTTATACACTGTGTGGTAGATATTCAACAACAACAGATAAAGATCCTGCAATAATGAGTTTTATGGGGGGTTTATTTGTCTTTTTTATTCCTTTGTGGTTTGCCGCAACTCAATTTTTACAACAGTTCAAATCCTGTCAAGTGCAAATCACAAGTTGAGATCTCTTTAATCCTCTTAGTGCAAGCCCAAAATGGCTCGCATTCAAAACAGAAACAAAAAAGTATGTCAAATGAGGCCCCACAGTTTGTCATTATAACAAGGTTATCCTGTTATCACACAACTAAGTCCTACATTTGGAAATGCAATGGCCATTGAGCATTTTAGTCGTATGAAAACTCACTGAATCTCCTGAATAAAACTATGCTGAGCCATGTTGGCCATGTGGCATTGTGCTTCCATACATATCAACGTCCACGTATGTCTAAAGACGGATGCAAAGAGACAGACTCCAAGTTTGAATCATACAGAAAATGTGCATTTTGAGATTTGCAATGTCTATGAGATGTAATAACCTGAATTGTTACTTTGGACAACAGTGACCCAAAGAAGAACACATGTAGACATGTGGTAAAATGTGCAGACAATCACAAAAGACTATCTCATCAAATAAACACAGAAATATCTATTTTGGTCAATCAAATAAATATATTTAAATTTCATTTCATTATCAGAAATGTTTTTTCTTCCTAAAATCAGTGTCTCATTCAGCTCCCAAACTTGTTGAAAATGAAAGTTTTGCAAAATATATCTTTTAAAATAATTAAACTGCACTATTTGAGTTTTAACAATGTTGCCCTGCCACACAGGCTGTGGTGGAGTGCAGCTCCAGCTCCAGCTCCAGCTCGTGAGGGTTACATAATGTTACTGTTGTTACGACTGAGCACCTCAAAAGACCTCGGAAAAACAGAGTGAGTCTTCTCACTGTTGCTGCAGCAATCTCAGATAAGCCCGTTTAATACCATCTTCTTCAAACACAGTGCCAGTACAAGTCAAAGGTTAATGAAAGGGCACCTGGTTGTGAGGATGAAGACATGGCAACAGTCAGAACTGGAGGGATTAGCCCTGTTCTCATATCAAAGACATCCCCAGCCAGTAAGGCTCAATATGGATTTTGTATGGAAATCTGTCTCCATTGCAGAGATATTGAGTCCAAGAGCAGGTTAGATGTGCTCTTGATCTTCTCTCACACCCTTTACTCTCATATATATTCTGTGTATATATGCACATTCACTCTGTTAACGCCAACTTATATAGACTGTGGATAAAACTTGACTTTTTAAATATGTTCCTTTTTTCCCCAGGTTTTTAGACACTTTAATGCAGCACAGTCACTTTGCAAAAATGTTTGAACACTTAAACTATAATTTGCTTTCCCACACTTTATAAAGGAGTGCTCCTGTAAGTCATCTTTGTCAGTGGAGCCAGTTTCTGAGTGTGTCCTTTAAGGCATGACATCATTATTTCACTATTTTCAACAGCTAAACAAGCTGTTAAAATAAATTGCAGTCTACTAGAACTATGTAGAAGAGCTGTATTAAAAAATAATTCACTTATTAACTCTCCAAATGAGTGCTAACAAATTCATAAAGACAAGGGTTGTTAAATGTGTTGCAGAGAGTACCAACTTTAAAGGAATTGTATCATATTGATGATGCACATTGTGAAGTCTGAAGCCCATAAACATCAGTTAGTACGACAGTAATCTTCCTCACACCCTGTACAAACATCTTGTTGCTCACTTTATACTGTCTTTATTCTTCAGCAAAGGATATATTCATTCAGGTATAAATGATGTTATTTAACAAGACTATCATATTTCATTTGGTTTTAATTATAAAACCTCACCAACTCCTCATCGCTTGTTCTATATCATCACCCTGCTGGAATAGGGACGATTGCCCTTGTTGAGAAATTATCAGTGCCATAAATTCTGACATGATGGGGCACATGAGTGGTTGGCCTTTTGCAGGAAGAGGCTTCTGCTCCTGGAGATGATACTGGTCTGCAACATTTAATTTAGCTCACGCAAGTGCCAACAGAAGGCTGAAACTTTTGCCTGGGATTCAGTCTTTTGAGGTATTTTCTGTAGTGTATCCATGTATTGATTACTGCCACTGTGCCACTAAATGGAAATGTACCATCCGAAACTTCAACCTGGAGGAGAATAAAGAATTGCATGGACTTTTCTTGGTCTGGATTTTCTCCTTCTTGGTAAACATCAAAGTCAAAAACATGACCAAACTTTGACTGGTGAGGTTTTTTGCCTATTTTCAATTATTTACTGATGCACATTTTGTGAGCATTTGCAACAGCAGGACTGTGTATGTGGTTTTGGCTCTGAATAAACTGCACTGGTGTCTTTTATTGACATGTGTTCAATGGTTATCTAGGCAGTACTGTCACTTGGATCGATTCCATGTTGGTTTTGGTTTGCTGACAAAAAGAAATGCAAGAGATGAACCTTGTCAACCTCCATAAACAGGCTTTGGACCCAAGAAAACACTTGTGGGATTTTGTTTTGGTTTATTTGGTTTACACCACCTGGGTGGACACCAGGAGATGATGCCAGCTGGCATCGCCTCCAGCTCCTCCAGCAACACTCAAAAGGAGAAGCGTTTGACCCAGTTTCAAGTTATTAGTTTCACCTCAGAGACTTCAACACACAATAGCAACTAACTACCCCAATTCACAGAAGCTAACAGCCTTAAACTGCATTATGGGGTTAATGACCTGCACTGTTTTACATAATGACTCTGTAAACAGCCTGGAGTTTTCCACAGGTCAGTCAGTAATGAAAAAGCCTTTCAAATGAGAGGTGAGACGTTTTTAACTACACTAAAGCAAGTCCTGTTGTGTATATTAAAACATTTGACGGTAACAAAAAAGTCGTCTCTGTTTTCTTTACACATTAGCCTCTGCTAACCCCGATATGAAGAGAAGGAAATCAAATATCAACCCATTTTCACTGACAGAAACGGGGTTGATATTTTTAGAATAATAAAAATAACAGAGGAAATGCAAGTTTATGAAAAATGGTATAAAGGTAAAAAAAAAAAACATTGTGGAGCTGAAAATAAAAGTATTTTTTATGATTATGTATTATACGTTTAATTTGTTCAAAAACAGATTTCATGAAGTTGTCATTTAAAAAAGAAAAGAAAAAAAAAAGGTAAAGTTCAGGTATCGATATTGATACTGAACATGTTGAATCAATCCCCGGCCCCAAAAGAGAAGTGAGTTTTAAAGACAGAGTGTCACAGTTGGTTGGGAAGCAACAGTGCATAAAATCAGATTCAGACTGAAAAGATCACGTCCCTGTGTAAAGAGGAGATGAGCTGAATGGGTTATTTTTAATGTAGGTCAATGTAGCTATATGTCCATGTTTACTCACATTGGTCTATCCACATATTTCTAAAGGTTATGTGGCAGCCCACAGCAACAGTGGAAGTTGTTATCAAGTAAAAGTATTATGTGATTGAAACAGCCAACTTTTCTTTTGATGTTTAAACAACTTCATGAATACCACATCTGACCTTTTTAGACGTAGGTGTGAGTAATATTTCTGGAGACGAGAAACCGGGGAAAGATAACTTTCTTTTAAAATTATATTTTGACCAACAAATGTATTCATTCCTTTTCCAGTTCTGTAGCGTGGTTATTAAAAGAGACTTGTGAAGTGATGCCTACATCCACAAGAGCAAATGCGACTGCACCTCACTGAGTCATAGAAAATGCTGTCAGGTATTCATCGTGCTTTGGCTTCACAACCTTTGATGATTTTTTTGGTGGATTTAAATTTTGAGTCATTGTGGTGTTTACGTCTCTGTGTTGTCCACCATTGGACAAATACAGCTGATCTGGTTTGCAATTTAAAGCTGGGATAGGCAACAGGAGGTTGATGTTACTCATCAGTAATTCCAAAATGACCTCTCAGTATAATGATAATCAAGTGATTTGAGAGAGAACTGGACTTCCACAAGACATAGGCTCCATGATGGGAGACTTTGACCAATCACAGGGCAGTTCAGAGGGACAGGGCAGTCATTATTGGCTGTTCAACTAAGCATCCCTTCAGTGGAAAGGCTGCTATTCAATTCTAGAACATCTTGATTTTCATTCAGGCACACATGATAGAATATGAACGCATGTCTCAAGTCATCACATTTCAAAGCAAAATAGAGAGTGAAACTAATATTTTATCATAGTTTCAACATTTATATCTGTCTGATATGTCACAAACACACCAGTTTCAAAGTAAAAGTACTCTACTGTTACTTTTCTTATTACTGCACTATTGTTTTTTTTTCAACCATCACATAGTGCACATGCATCCAGTGTGGATGTGGCCTAAAAATGTCAAATTTGTATAAAAGAGGGTCAGAAGATGTGTCAATATGGGCAGTTTGCCTCAGAGATAGAGAGAATGCCTCTGATTATCGTATCGCACTTGTGTCCATCTGTGCTCACCAAGAGTTTAAGTAGTAATTATATTAATTATAATCAGTCATAATTAGTCATTTCTAAGCGATCTTTCCTATTACAGCTTTGGTGTTGGTGGATCAGACCTGGTTTTATGGGAATAGAAATTTGTCATAATGTCAGGTTTTGACAAATGAAAAAGAACCAAAGATTTGCAACCAAGCACATCATCATACGATTGTTCAACATAGCATGTTGTATATTTGCAAACAAAAAACAATTCAGTAAACACTCGTTTTGGAAGTCCAATATCAGGGTTTACAACAAAATTCTATTTACAGCATAATCTCTATCTTGAAGGAAACAACACTGAAATTGAGACATACAGTATCTATGTTTCCCTCTCAGGCAATTTCTCTCACATTGTATTTCAGAGACATCACATATATTGTAGTAGTCCTGTGGACAAGCATGGGGGACAGATATGAGATACTTTGAAACTGTGGAGGAAGTACACCTGTTATTTCACTGCAAAGTCATTCTTGGAGGGCATCTGTAACATAGACTGAAATTCTCTGTCTAGGTTTTTGAGTCAAGTGCCAAAACCAAGTCTAATCATTTCTTGAGGGTTTGAAGTAAAGGCAGTTTCTAACTGGTCCCCTACAGAACATAGAGGGGTGGATGGAGAACAGGTATTAGCCCCATAGATCATGTAAAATTAGCAGCAGGAACCACTGTCAGCTCAGACATTGGCACTTAATCTTGGACTTTTGGCAGACTGTTGCCTTAACAGGTCAAATGATATCTATAAATCAAGGATCCCCTTGTGGAGAATGAGAGAGAGCCAGAGAGAGAGAGACTGAAATGCACAGAGCTGCCACTGAAACTCCAAGGAAATAAATCCCAGTCATAAAGCCTAACCCAAGGAAATAATCCAGTCTATTTCATAAAAGATTAAAACCTTTAAAGAAGATTGATTGCCTCTTTTTCCCTTTTTATGCGATGTAATCCTAGATTATGGGGACCACTTGAGGATAGTTTTTTTTTTTAAATTTGCACAGGATTAATGGCAGGGGAGGCCGTCATTCTTAAGATTGCCTCACTGGTTGTCACAGAAGAAAGAAGCTGAGACTTTCATCCTTTTATCTGAAAAAGGAGGGAATGTTTCCCCCCTTTTTCATGATTCAACACTGCATTGCTTTATTGCCTATTTCCAATTTTCCATCACTTTACAGAGGCTCTGTGAAATGTTTGAACTTGTTGACACTGCTTTATAACAGATCTGTAAATGTTTTGCTGACATTTGAGGTAAAACAAACAAACAAACAAACAAACAAATGGAGAAGTGTCTGTGAAGCTTCTCAGTCATCCAGGTCATCTTCTGTATAGCTGTAGGTGACTAGACTAGCTTGAGTTAAGGTGAAGACTTTTCACCTCTCATCCAAGAGACTTCTTCAGTTCTGGCAGAAGCCGATTTCTTCATCTGTCACTGTGCAAAGGAGGCATCTGACATCTCTCAGCCCGCAAAAAGAAAGCCATCAAATAAGGCTTCCAGCCTCTCTACCAGCAAATGTCTGTGGATCAGATTTAAGTAACTTAAATTGTATTTTATTTAAGACTCTTATAGATCAAGACACACAAAGAAAATTGCATATCAGAGTTTTTGGATATACACACATATATATATATATACAGTATAACAGATAACAAACAAACAAGCTTGCTATCCAGTCTAGAATGAAAAAAGTTAGCTATACCACTCTCATATATTTAATTTTAAACTATATGACTATTTAAAATGATACCAGAGATCATTTATTTTGAATGTTTTTAAATGGTTTTGTAATAAATACATTATTATTTATGCATTTGGTATTGTTGTCACTGCTATTATTCGTTGCCTCTTCATGTGTTTCGTTATTGTTGCAGTGTACAACAGGCATTTTAGTGTATTTGTTTACAGTCAAAAACATCATGTTAATATTACATAAGATTACACAAAAATAAATCATACAGTATATCAGGTATAATACAGTATATGACCAGACTTTTTTCATTTCCATGTATAAGGTACACCTCGCTAAAACTAATGCAGTCCAATACAAGAGGTCCTTCAAGATGTTCCAGTTCTTTGGTCAGGTGTCCTGTTATTTTGTCCACACCATGCATTTATTTTGTGGGGTAGACAAAACCGCAAAAAACACCCCTCTGCAGTTCAGCAGAGTTTTCTAAAAGGAACAATAAGTTGAGAAGAGACGTAAAATGGGAATTATTTTCAATACTATAGTTGTAGATGTTGTGGAGTAACGGAGTTAAGTGTCTCAACCTTCCAGTTGAAAGACACCTAGCTTTTCCACTAATCCACCATCACCCCAAGTAGTGTTCATGCAGTGGGACAGGAGAAGCACAGTGACAGACAGACTGGAATAACAGGTGAGGAGAGCCATTAATGAGATGTAATCACAGAGTCTGGTCAGCAGTGGCAGTCGGCGTCAAGGAACAGGAGGTGCTCATGGAAATTGAAGTTGCTTGGAGTGAGTGTGTGTTCGTATGGACGGGTAGAGAGCATGGTCATCAAGTGAAATGCTCCACCAGCCATGGAACTCATTTAAAGTCCTCGTTTAGAGCCTGTCACACGAAGAGCTCTGACGACCACTGATCTCTGCACATTTAATGGCATGGGCAGCTGTCAGGGAGTTGACAGACAGGCCCCACCACTGACTGATTACATACAGAGCCAGAGTGAACTGTGATCGGGTGAACTTTATTTTCCCTGGCAGGCCCAACGTGCGGTGCATTCCTCAGTTCAGTCACCATTCACAGACCTGCTCCACACCAGACAGAAACTCCATCTCCTCCATTAACACCACATCCCTGTAGGAATAAGGAGAGGTTATGATTTTTTAAATTTCCTGCAACACCTTTGAAAATGGAACTGAAAAAATAAACACTTTTAGTGGCAGCATAAATAGAATCTCATAAAAAAACATTTTTTTTCTTCTACACTACAACAAACCAGCATTAAGCTTCAGGGAAGACTGAATATTATCTGAAAACCTCACTTGCCTTAAACTGAAAAGCTCCCTCATCCCAAAGTCTGTTTATTTTATCCTATGATTAAGACCCTGGTGTACTTAATGGGATTCAAGTTTCTCAAAAATTATTTGTCATTTCTTTCCAAATGAAAGAATTGTGCCGATGTGTTTTCCTGCTGCAGTGCTGCCTCTGTGTCTGAGAGAGGCTTTGTTAAGGATGCTCGAGCACAGATTCATCTGCCTCCACTGGGGATGAAATAATCTAAGGTCATTTTAAGATTATCAGAATATTGTACCTCAGACCCATACTTTTCCCAAGTGGTCACACTTTACAGATTCTGTGATATACTGATTTCAAATAAGGAAGGTGTTTTTCTTGCCTGGGGTGAAAAGGCTGAAGAAATATTGAAATTGGTTTTACCTACTCCAAGTTTTAGAATCCTGTAGGATTTAAAAAGATATGAGCCAGCAAATCAGCAAATCAGCAAATCAATCCAATCCTTATCCTGTTTTGTGGATAAAGCCAATAAAAAATCCTCGTTTTCAAACACAAAAGTAAAGAATGCTGCCACCTTTGCATATACACAAATCCTTGACTTTCTTAGCTTTTAAATTCAGAATAGTATTTTCTTCAGTGCTAAAAACATCTATTTCCCATCATTTTACTGAGGCTCTGTGGGATTTCTGAACTCGTTTACACAGATTAATAACAGATTCTGTGTGTGTCTTGCTAACATTTGAGGTCAAAAACAAAAGCAGAAGTTCTTCATCTGTTACTGTGGAAAGGAGGCATCTGACGTCTCTCTCAGCTCGGAAAAAGAAAGCCATCAAATAAGGATTCTAGTCTCTCTACCTGCAAATCTCCCTCCATCTGTGGATTAGATTTAAGACCTCCGAAATCTTGGGCTGGTGCTACATCAGAGGATGTGCTGTGCCGGAGAAGTTATGTAACTCATTAAGACGGCACTGCTCTCTCCTGGGTTGGTTCTTCATCCCTCTAAACTGGCAGCCTTTGAGCAAATAAAGCCATATAAGACAGCTGAACTATAAAACACCCGCAGACTCTGTAAAAGTTTCAGATCTAACAGCTTGAATTGAACTTGAGGGCAGCACATTTGAATTGCGTCATTAAGCGTAATTATTGTCACCATTGCTTTTCTTTCTAATCGGCAGTGTTATTCCCATTCCGCACATGATATGTTAACAAGAAAAAAAGCACAGGGAAAGGAGCATGTCTAAATTGCAAGTATTAAATCATCATGTTCTGCTCTTGAACAAATCAGGGAAATATAATTCAAGAACAGCTCATTTGTGCTGTAAGTGAAATCATAATTTTTCCGTCAAAATTGGCAGTCGCCAAGAAAACAACATTGACGACATTTAGCAGACCAATATGGATGATTTTCTACTGCACTTCTCCATGCATTCACTTTTAACACCATATGACAGTTTTATAACAAATAGTTTCACCTTTAAGATGTACAAGACAGCTATTATTGATCTTAAACCATGGATGTTTTAAATGGAGTCTTCAGTCAGCCTCTCTCTTCAATAACCCCTCTGTGCTCCAGGATGATTGTTGTCTCAGGTTCCTATTAACTATCTTTCACACAGCACATTAGAAGAACATTGCTATGACTGGCATTCTGTATTAGAAATCCCCTCCCAAGCCTTTTCCCAATTGTCATTCCACAGCAGCACTGGGCTTCAGTGTTCTCCTTCACTCTCTCTGAACTGCCATAACAACGTGCTGGAAAAGCCTGACGAAGCCCGAAGGCCTTCTCAGTCAGGAGGGCTCCACTTTCCTCTGCAGATGACTGCACCATTTCATTTATTTGCATGGAAAAAAAAAACAAAAGGCAAGATTGAACAGGGGATAAGGGAGCCCAGCTAAATACGCCTGCAAGACTGACCCCTGATTCTCTAGTTGCCAGCACACAATCTGCCACAGGAAACCGTGCTGTCTGCAGAGACCAGAAATTACACAAATATCCGAGGCTTTAATTACAGCTTCTGCTTTCGCTGCTGAAATAACATTGGAGCGGTCCGCTTAATTTTCTCATGCAAAAATATTGATTAAAACACCAAATTGATTTTGTGTTCAGTTGATACTTTAGTCGCTGCTTTATTAATAATGAGCACTTTGGTCAAACTTTAGAGGGGAAGATCAATGTTTTGGAAAATATCTTGATTTTGCAGAATTACATGAAAAAACCTGCATCCATTAACAGAACAAGTTTCTTCTTAACCTACCAACCACTTGTGTATTTTATTTTATTTTTACAAAGATTCTACCAGATAAATCCACAATTTGGGATTGGCTCCACCTGTGACACTCATGTAGAGGATGAAATGGTAGACAGATAATGAATGAATTCCATGATCAGCCGGGGGGCTGGAATTCAACACGGTCACACTAACACAAGCCATGATAGAAAATAAATTGACATTTTTGAAGTTGGGTTAGCAATGCAATGGACTGGAGAACTTCAAATTATGACGATGTTAAAGCTGATGACACAGTGTAATGGCAATGGAAGAAGACAACATTTGCATTTATATTGACTTCTCATAGGTTTTGTTTTCATCAGAGTTGTCTGTTGCCACTATGACTTTTATCACATATAGCTAGGATTTGTAATTTGTCATATTATTATTTTACACACTTAAAAAAGTACTTGGATGGACAAATAAAAGAGGTCTCAGTCGGCCTCCTGCTCTCATTTGCAGGCCTTCAGCCATCGTTCAACCATGTCCACTTTCATGTTTTAAAAGTGCTGCATCTGCCAGACCATTAGAGGAAATATGCCAATAGGAGGTATTCTCTTCTCTCAATTTTCTTGCTGCTGTGATGCCTAAATAGAGCTGCAGCCAATAAGACACAAAGAGAAGTGGGGAGATAACTGATGCAACATATTTGGGTTTATGAATGAAGCACTTCGGGGCACAGGAGGAAAGTCAGACACTCAGTCTGTGAAGAAATTCCACGTACAAGTTAGTACCTGTATCTTAGCCCAATATATGGGATGCATCTATAACCTCTTATAATCACTTTTCACATTTGTGGCACTGCCACAAAATCTCTATGAAAAAGCTTCCATTTGTTTTATTTAGCTGAATTATTAAGACTTATATGACTGCTTTAGTATATATCAGACTTCCCTAGTCTTGTGCAAAGCTATGACTGAATATAAGTGCTCGTGAGCAGAATTAGCAGACTCTTAACCTCTAATTTGCTTTGGTATCTTATATTTAATTGTTGCCACAGAATTTCTGTGAGTATATCAGGAAACAGAAATGAGACGTGCAGAAGATGCCTGCGTGTTGTTGTAGATAATATTGAGGATATGAAGGATGTGCTTTTAGCTAAAGTGCCCTTTGCCTCAACCTTGCTCCGAGCTAGTGTGGAGTTAGGGCAGCATGCCTGAGGCCTGGCCATGTCTCACTGATTAGATAAAGGAGGAGAGGCCAAGTGGTAAGAGTCATTGCCAAGTTCACGCTGCAATGCCCATTTTGTGACCAGCATCACGTCAGCAATAATGGCAGAAGGCTGTCGACACTTGTATTCCTTCGCAACACCTTCAACAAGCTGTAGGCGACCGCGTTGATTCCTCTAAACATTTTCAGTACTGAAACAAAGCATTTTTGTCCATGCGTGCATGTGTCATGTATTGACCATAAGCCAACATTGCTGTTGGCTGAGAAATACTTAAATGTTTTATGCAGCATACAGTAAATGCAGCCTTTTTGTTCTACCTTGCTTTATGGTAATGAGATTCATTGAGGTGTCAAACACTGCTTCACATCTCCCAGTGCAGGTCAGAAGAGACCAACGCTTCAACAGTTGCAGGTGTAGTCTCATTTTGTCAGACATGACAGTGAGGTTTTGGGAACGCTACAGCAAAACTGGCATTTTTCCGACACAAAGATGTCCTTTTGAGAGCAGAAGAAACAAGAACAATGGTGTGAAAATGGCATCATGCACATGAACCTATTACCGCCATGTTATTTATCCATCCATTAAATCAAACCCCCTAGTGCTGAAATGCATTTAGGAAAAATGTGAAATTCTGTGAAACAACAACAACATGTGGTTCCATCCTGAGCCCTGGTTTATTTCCCTGAGAGCTGACTATCAAGCAGAGAGGAAATGTTTTTAATGGGATTCACACTTTACCAAACCAGCAGCCGTGGAGTGGTCCAGAGTGGAGACTATGGAGCGTTCATGATAACCCATGATTTAGCACTTGCCTCTTCATCTTCTTAATCTTTGAAAATAGCCACATGATACTGTTCCGCTGAACACAAATCCAGATGTTTGTCAAATACTTAATAATGGGAGTCACAATTAATGTAGGATGATATATCTAAAAAAAAAAATGCATTGTTACAGAGATGCACACTGATCCCTGCTGCTAATTGACAAGTTATAATGATGGAAAGTTATTTTTTCTAAATTCCAGCAAGCACTTCCACGCTATGATGCCCACAGGAAAGGCACCATCTGTAGTGTTTTCATCTTTAGACAAGATTTTGATGAGCAGGGTTTGTTTGATTGTCTGCTTTAATGCGTCAAAGGTTTGGTCCCACAGCTTTATTGACTTGTTTGTATCCGAGCCACTTGTGCTGTTTTGCAGTCTAAATATGTAAATTATAGTAATGCTGTGGGGCCTTTCTGTGAGTGTGATTGATGGCTTTGTTAGTGTTTTTGCATTATGTGGTTATGGGGAGCAGGTCTGTTTTTCTCAAACCTAAGAAATTAGCTCTGTAGAAATCAAAGCCTCTTCAATCCCAGGTTGATTATTTTGCAAATGCTACATTTTGGATTATGTTCCTCTAAAGTCGCCACATTCTTTTTTAATCCCTTTACCACGCTCCCTGGCAGATTAATTTTGTCTTGCATGGTGGTACTTTATTTCTGAGAGTGCCATAACACAGGGCAGGTAAATAACAACTGCCTGCAAGGTGGATCAGGAGTCTGACTCTAACTGGGGCTCACAGTATCTGTAGTGTACTGTAATGAATGGCCATGTGTGTTTGTCATTGGTGGCCTGTGCCCTCTCAGCCCCCATGGGAGAGACAGCATGGGCAGTGTCCCCTCTACTTCACAGATGGAGTTTGCAATTGGATACCTCCAGTGAATAATGTTCTCATTACTTATCATGATGAACTGTGACATGCAAATATCAATAAGGGACTGTGGTGAAGCAATCCAATTAAGGCCTAAAACCAGGCATCTCATTAGTGCTGAGTCTCTGATAATGCAAACGACACCCCACAAGTAATCAACCTTGAATATAAATGGCCCCAGCAAATCCACCACTACAGGTGACTGAGTCTACCTGGATTTAATTAAAGACTGGAGCCAACGTGGCTCTGTTTGAGATTTAAGAAAATAAATTAGCATCCACCCTCCCCCACCACTCCCACACAGAGAGTCCTGTGTAGATACTATGACACTAAAACAGAGCCCTAATTAAAAATATGCTTGAATACTTGGATGCTTATCTGTGGCCTCTGCTAAGTTTTTTTCTTTTTGTAAACCCTGTATATATTTGTCACAACATTTTGGGATGCTGTTCCCTCGCAGTCACTGATGTTATTACTGAAACTCTCAATTTCTTCAAAATAACTTGAAGAAAGATATAGTGAGCAGGATTTTTTTTCCCCCCAAAGTAGATATCAATAAAAATTGAAATAATTGAAGCTGAGTATGTGTTTTCAGATCTTAGTGGTAGGTAAAACCACTAACCCATATAAAGCTATACATGTTTTCCACAGTGGTCTGTGTTATGGATGGATGATATTGGACTTTGGTCGTTATAAAACTGCAGCGGTCATTCAGACTCTTTCTGGAGTGAAATGAACATAATATTTTTCATACTCATGTCGCAGCCGATGTAGATATAATATTTTTGTTGAGCAAAATAAACAAACGTTACAAAAAAAAATTACAGTTGTATCATATAATTTGTAGCCTATATCTGATCCACCATGCCAGAGGGGGAGCTGCGTATCTGAGAGCTGACGTGCTAATTACTTTACTTCCAGGTACCTGGCCAATCACAGGACAGTGGGAAAGCTATCGTTGGCTGGCCAATCACAACACAGTCCACGTTCTGGGGGTGTGATTTTGGTCTGAAACAGCACGGCTGACTAGAGCGTCAGTGAGGAGATATTTCGATCGGCTCGTTTGCAGCGACCAGGAGGTTTTTGACCATGAAAACAAGTTAATATATGTAAGTAGACCTCCATAACTAACATATATGTGCCATACGAGCATTTAATGTCACCTTTAAACGAAGATTGGAGGCATGATTGTTTTGGTTTAGCAGTTTCATCTTTCTTATTCCAGCCTCATTGCCTATACAGTACACACAGTGTGTGACACTGTATTGACATTGAACAAAAATGTCGAAGTGTGGCCACATCCAGTATCTCTGTAGTTCAATCCCTGTGTACACCAAACAGAATCCGCCTCTCTCATCCAGAGATGAAAAGGTAAGTAAAGTCAAACTGCAGCTCGGTTAACAAGTGCTTACTTTAAGGGTCATTGAACATGTTCAGCTACACAACCACCATCACAGCGTTCTCATTTAAAGCAGTGCTCCTGTGAGAAAACAAAGGATTTAATGTCTCCTTAGTCTTCATTGGCTTTCAAATAGCCTCATTATGTCTTTTTATTGAGTTGTAATGCAGTAGACAGGGCGGGTCAGCAAGGGCAGCCGATCACCAGCCAGGGAAAAGAGACATGATGCAACATAAATGCAACCTGACAGAGAAATGCCCCAGAGGTGATGGTGTATCTGGTGGTCCTGGAGCCATATTACACCAGCTGTGTAGGGGCTCTGGAGCCTCAGGCTCATGCACAGACATGGTGGCGTTTTCTCCTCCGTGAACAGTTAACTGGTGGACCAATTATACTGTGTGCAGGCTTCTTTGAAGTCCGTCACTAATCTCATTCGTTTAATCCCCATAAGATAAATTGGTTATTTTTACACTGTTATTTTTACATATAAGTTATAACATGTTAATTAGTTAGAATGAGTCCCATTAGATATGTTTACATGCGTTTTCAGATTGGGATGGTTATATGACATATTTTTATTCCAATCAGACTTTTGTTTTTTGATTACTTGTCTCCATGTAAACATAGCCACTGCCTTTATAGCCTGAGCACAATTTATACACACAATGAGAGTATGTAGGAGTAGGAAAATAACCTAACCTCACAAGCAGAGAGGACCACCCCTCTGTAGAGATCTGACTCCTATTTGCGTTACTTAAATTCACTTGAAAACTACTACTTGAAAACTTTCTCCTAGATTTACCGTTAGACCCGTGAGACTTTAGAACTTGTAGAATCGGCAGCTTGGGTCACAAAGATTGATACTTCAGATGAAAAACAGGTGGGTTGCCAGTGGGTGAGATAATAATGCACAATAATAAGTGAAGAAAACATCAAGTCGTGCACAAAAAGTATTGAACATAACCTGCAATCTGTGGGTTAAAAGAAAGATAAATGTGAGTGATACAGACGAAACTGGAGGAGGAGAAGGAAGAGTTTGGGTGTGAGGACAAACTTAAGTTGTGAAGAACAGAGATCTTTAGCTCTTTAAATGTATTAGCTCGATATTCTTCAGAGCACAACTTTAAATAACATTAAAGCTTGTAGAGACTACAAGCCACTGCTTTAAGCCCCTGAGATGTTGCGCCTGGTTGTGACTTATTTGACGTGCTGAGTGTCCTGTTTGTTCATCAAAGTCGCAAAGTCAAATACTCATGTTAAATTTTTTCATTGCAATTACAAACAAACAAACTTATCAGTCACTTACGGAATAACATTTCTCATTGCACGCACGGTCAAAAACTGTTTCGCTTCTTGCGGAACACCTGCCCAGGAAAAGTTTAGTTCCTACTTATAACTTTGTTCAATTAGGCTCCTACGAAGGTATTATATGATATTAATCATAAATAATGATAGGTATACTTATGGATGTCAGAATATAAAGCTCTAAAGTAACATGTATTTTGCTATACTTTCAGTAACAGCCTCTTTAAAGAGCATGTCTCCAACACGATACAGATTGTGAAGGAGGAGGGAGAAGCATCCAAGTTATAAACATGGCATTCATATACATATGTCACCTGATGTCCGTGAAAAATCGGTGCCTCTGATCTTGTCGATGAGGCAGAGGACACCTTTATTGCTCCTCTTCAAGATATAATTGTCTTTGGAGGACAACACAGCTGCAGGGGGAGATTTGGTCTACAGCTCTGCCCGTCCCAGCAACAACAACCAAAACACCTGACATCTGCCGCATCCTCTTCTTAGTTTCTATTTTCAACTATGATTTCTCTCCAAAGCAAACCAGTCTCATCAGAGTTACAACTTTTCAGACACTTTTGATTCTGTCAGGTCCAGACGGGCAACGCAGGCTTGTGTAAGATAATTGGACAAGAGTGGAATCCAGGAATTATCCTGTAAACAGCCAGATGGAGTTCAGCTCAAGAGAACTTACCATTCAGAAATTTCAGTAAAAATGATGTCTAGCAAAATCAATAGTCAAGTCTGTGTATAAATTTGAGCGATCTCGACACGGCTGTAACTGTGCTCTGTCTGTTCCAAATGCTCTTTCAAAAATGCAGTACTGTGATTTATCAAGCATCAGCAAGCAACATGCAACCACTAATTATGTAGATTGAATAATCTTGTTACAAAAGCACTTATCATTCCTTTACAAACCTTTGAATTAAGCCAAGACTTGCAGGGATTTTTGAAAACAGGGGCACTGTTCGGGTGTAAAGGGCCAAAATCATCATAATAAAAATGATGAGATTAAATTAATACATTCTATTATTCATACATGGCCATACAATCCCTGTTCTGTTGTATGAGCCTTGTAATCATTTGTGATATTCAGCAATTTTACAGTACAGTGCCACAATCCACAAAATTAACTTTATAATAAGTGATTAATCCAAGGTGTTCATTAACACCTTAAAGCAAAAAGAAAAAAAAAAATATTTTACATTTACATTATGTAAAAAATGGCATGTTATATAGGAGGATATTTATTCCTTAAAAGCTTATCTGACTAACACATTCATTTCATGTCATCCAGCAGCTAGATTAAAATGGCTGTCAGTGTCAGCGTGAAACCAGATTACTAAATTATTCTTTATAGTGAAACTGGGTGTTCTGTGAAGCACCCCAGCTGTGAGCCTTTTAACATAATGTTAGGAGTGAAGTGGAGCTCATTAAGCAGGATGTACTACACTCTGAGAAAAGGGATTTTAAGTGTCAGCTTCTTATACTATAGGTGTTAACTTCTCAGGGTTTGTTTGATACAGTCTGTGACGGTCCGCCAATCTGCCAAAGCCAGTCTTGCCCTGCTTCTTCTTCTTCTTCTTCTTGATGCTTACAGCAATAACAATACAACAGAAACAAAAATGCACACAAAAGATTTCAATGAGGTGCTGATCATTGGAAACCATCATATTCGCCAATTGATGATCCATGTCTGGAAAGACAGTTGGACTGGTTTTTATCTTCCTATCAGGGTAAATATCTTCATTGGCCTCGATTATAATGGAAAAATGTCCCATTTAGATTTATTTTGAAGCAAGGTATGCTGTAGTGTGGCTATGGTGTGATTATCAGCGAAACCCTTTCAAAAAGGGTTTGGTTGCACACACTGCAGTAAAGGAATGAGATGTCATAGATTTTTCACTGCTTTTACCAAAATTTCTCCTCCTCCTCCTGTTCCTCCCATCATTTACACGAACAATACAGACAGTAAATGAGTTTCAATTGTAGGAACTCTCTCAACAGTCATACGACAGCACATTTGCCACAAACTGTCTTAAGTTATCGGCGTGTACCTGCATAGGAGGCCGCTCTTCACCAAGCTCAGTTAACTTAACAACCGTCAAATATGATAGTCAGATGACGCTCTGAAAAACTTTGAGCAGCCCTGAAGAAAATCCAATTATAATCTTTGATTCCCTTTCAGAAATAGATTACCTATCTCATTAATGACATTTTCCTTCCCATTCATGGCCTCTCTAAATGAGATGATCGAGAGAGAGAAAGAGTGTGGGTGCTCCACATGTGTAGGATTGGCGATGACTATCTACTCCTTACAGTTCTATCAGATGGGCAGCTAATATTATATTTACATGCTCCATGAAATTAACTTTATGGGGATTATTTGAACTCCTCCCTATATTAAGTGAGGGCAAGAGAAAACTTGAAATGAAAGCAGATTGAGATCCACTGTCAGTCCAGTGTCTGAATCCAGATACAGCTAGTTCAACAGCAAAACTGAGAAAACTAAAGTTCTGGAGTGAGATGACCATCACCCACATTATAATATTTATTCATTTAAGTGTTATTGTAAGAAAGCTTACATTTTTTTATTCATTTTTGATAGCACAAGGTAGAGAAGATTTGCATTTTCTTCTGTGATAATAAGTCATATGTAATAAACAACCTATGCACTTAATACATACAGATATGAAACAAAAATACTGGATTGAAGGAGTGTTTATAGACCTATGGAATAAGATAAAATATACTACATAGTGGTATTGGGAAATAGATAGAGATAAAAGAAATAAACAAGAAGAATATTTGTATTCTTTACATGAAACATTGGCCAAAATATTATTATGAGTAATGTAGATAAGAGTATATTTGATACAGTACAGTATGAATCATTAAATTGTTTTTAAAAAGTCTGTAGACAACATAATTGATCAAGGAGCATTTTAAGGAGGTACCCATGATTGAGCAAGTTCTATAACTGTAATTTCTGTTATTTACACCTGGTACATGTGTCCTGCTCAACTACTGTGGAGCTGCTGTGCATAGAGGTTGCCTTCGCAAATCATCAATACTTTAAAATACTATGTCAGCTCGCCTCGCCTCTCCAGTTAAGTTGCGTTTCCACTAGCATAGTACCTGGTACAAAATACTTTTTTGCCGCTCTGGCACCTCTGCTCCATATACGAGCTGAGGCGATAGTATGCGTGACGTCGCCAGACTGCCAGCCACTGATTGGTCAGAGTGTCGTCACATGGAGAGACGTCCGACACAAGAATTAGGCAGAACAATGCGAACTGTAGATCACTTAAAAAGACTTAATAAGAATCCTAAAAACGTGGGTTAATCTCGAACAATTACCAGGGAAATCTAAAATCTCAATATTTAACAGAGGAGTCTGGTGTATTTAGCGACAGCACTGCTGATCGTGACAGGCGACAGTCATCCTGCTGCATCACATACCCTGATGTTGTATTTCAGTCTAGTGACTGTGTCAGACGGAGTCTGTGCTCCGGTCATGGAGGAAGTACTGAACAAATCTGTTTAATTAACTGATTCTAATGATTCAGTTAGACTGAAAACAACTGCTTTACAAGGTTTAGTCACAACCTAAACCGTGCCGTAACGAGGCGAAGCGAGCTGGGACCATATGGTGGAAAAGGGGCTTGAAATACAGTATAGACTTTTACACTGTGAAGTAGATCATGTTGTACCTGTCATTTTTGTCAAGCTTCCTTCACCTACCCTTCTTACGAACGATAGGTGATGAGTTGATGGTGTAGAAAGAAACCCCTCTGACACAGGACTCGTACCGAACAAAGGGATTGTATTTGGTGACAAGTCAGGCATCAGACCAAGCTCTGCAGCAGCAGCTCGGGAGAATGTGTTCCTGCCCCAGAAAAGCAAAAACTAACCTTACGTAGATTATCTAGCATTGTCATTGTAGGCATCACATGTTCCAACACCCGCCTTTCTCCTGTTTCCATGGTGCAACGTACTTGAAAACAAGTCAGGTCCGGATATACTATACTGTCTCATGATCTATAAATTGGATGCAACAAGTTTGGACAATAGCACCATTTAGTCAAACACGAGACATCTATACTTCCTTAACACACCATATCCAGGACAGACCCTCAAGCTTCCTGTCCTACACAGGATGCATACTGTAAAGCGTATGGTCTGACTGTCATGTGTCCAAGAGACCCTCTTATCTCATGTTTACTTATTAATGTCAATCACTAATACATTCAAGGATTAAACATTAGCTGTGTTAATGTGTTCTTCTAAGTTCATATACTTCATACCTGTGAACCTGTTGAGGAGGTCATTCTTTTCAATGTATATTTTTCCTCTGAGATGCGCATGGTATTTGGTAACAAGTTGGGAGATCTATTCTTAAGACGAACCATTGTCTCATTGTCTCATTAGTGGATCCGTGTGCCTGAATGAAAAAAAGAAACGTGCCACACAGGTATTCAGTGTGAAACCGGAGCACAAATGCATTTGAGTTGAACGCTCAATAAATGAAACGGATGGTACCGGACAAATAGAGAGTCAGAGGGCACGGTTGACTCTTCTTTTCTTTCTGGTCTTGAATTATCAGGATCTTCATTTGAATTCAGCAAAGTGCGGTGCACGGGTAGTTAGCATGTCTCCAAGGTTAACATTTTTAATGCAAGACTGAGGGATTCAGAGAAGTGCTCCTTTGAAGTTTCTTGTTGGAGTCAGAAGGGAGGCTGCGAGGCTATTGAAGACTTTCTGCGATATTGACATTAAAACTCAACACATAGAATGATGCCAATTGAAATTTCATAGTGTTCCCTTTGGGAAGCTGGGGAGTTGGGCATGCCAGTGTGAGATGAATAATGAAACTCCTCTCACTTTGCTCATTTTTTATTTAATGTGGAACTCTCCTTTGTTGCTCCCCTAAGCTCCACGGGAGCCTGTGTGCACATAACACAGGTGTGGAGTTAAAAGAAAAGTGTCAAGTTCTTACTTTATATATGCATGAAACTGGGCATGAAGGTTAAGTGATCATGAACAGTCTTTTGATGTGGATTTATGGATCACAGCTGGCCTGTTGTTTGTCATCGCCCAGTGAATGTGTAACACAGGCTTTTCTAGAGTGGTTGGACAGCATTTTTTTCTCTCTCAGGGATTTACAAAGATACTTCAAGTCGTATCATTGATACACACACACACACACACTTACTCCCCACTCAAAATGTGGAGGACACATTTCCCTCATCTTCTTGCACATTCACAACAGGTCACATCCACTTACCTCCACTGTCAATTTAGAAAATAAGACTTTAATAGGTGCCATGCCACTTGATGTTACCTTTACTAAAATTGTTGGGTACATGATCTCAGCAGGATTACTTTAAACAGCCACATCTTTTCTTTCTTTTTTTTGCCTCCATCGGACTTTGCAAGAGCCAATGTGTCAACCTATAAATTATGTATTGGAGCATTGGGAGATTTTGACACACAAAACAGAAACTAGCCCCAGTTTTCACAGAATTTCTCCCTCTTTGAATAACATGTGATCAAAACCAAAGATTTAGGAAATGATTGATTATTTTCAAACCCAAAACTTTCTGTCCTGGATTCGACACAGCTGGAGCAGCTGGAGAGTAAAGACTAAGTCACTGTTCTATTATTAAAAATGAGAAGAATATAAAACAACACCAGCTTCATTCTTTAACCCAGAGCGTAGGCTGTCTAAAAATGGATGTACTGTGTATGTTCAGCAGGTTTGGAAAGTAACGCCAATGTGAGACTGCCTGAAACCTTTGAATGTTGAAGTCAGAAGGGAACCCCTTGAATTGCCATCAGGGGCAAACAATTGCTTGCATAAATATGTTGCTTTTCTATTAAAAGTAAAAAATTACCTGAGGAGTTTCAAGTCTTTTTCATTTCAGTAGATGTCTGTCTGTTTGTTTGTTACAAGAATGATGGCCAACTACTTGGATTTTGAGAAACCATTCATTTTTTGTGCATGCCTGGAAGGAATACAAGGATTGTCACTCTGGTGTAAATTATGATCCCATTTGGACTAGCCCAGCATGTATTTAAGCCAAGTGGCAGCCGGTCGTGACTTCACCCATAAGAATTTGAATCCCCATTTTGCCTTAATTGCATTCTGACTGTCAATCACACTGGTGTCCTTTCACATGTGCCATAATCAAAACAGGAAGATCATTTACAATCTTGTAACATCCTGTGCTAATGAAGAAAACCTGAAAATAGCAATTGAGACCAATAACTCTTTAGTATAATGTTCACTGATATTTTAAATCAAGTGAGATTTAGGCTCTGGTGTTTGTCCACTATGAAATTAGCTTTGAACCAGAGGAAATTTCTGAATAAATGGGAAAAAGTATCTTCTCTTTATTTCTTTTGGGTTTGAAGAATAGGATGCTTCCAGTTAATTTCTTTTTTTTTCCACACAAGCATCACGCAGCAAAGTTGCTATGAGAAACATTCAGTGCTGCTAATGCTTTGTCTTTGTTTTCTTAGATTAGTGTGTTTATTAAGAAACGTCACAGCAGGTTTCAGGTTTTGGTTATTTAGTAACAACAGGAGCACCACCCCGTAGTTTAAAGTGTAGTTTAAACACTCGATGAAAAACGATGAAAAAAACATGTGTGTGTGTTTGTCCTCCATCACAGCATCCATGAACCTTCTCTGTGGTCTTCCGCTTTTCCTCCTGCCCAGCAGCTCCATCTTCAACATCCTTTGTCAGATTTTTGTCAGTATTGTCACTATTCCTCCTCCTCCTCCTCCTGCACGTGACCAAACCATCTCTTCCTTGCCTCTCTTACCCGTTCAACCTGAGCTGTCCCTCAAATATGCTCATTTGTAATCCTGTGCATCCTGGTTACCTCCAGCTCCGCCTCCTGTCTTATAGACAGTGCCAATGTCTCCAACCCATACATCATAGCTGGTCTCACCTTCTTGTAGACCTTCCCTTTCCCTTTTTGCTGCTATTCTTCTGCCACCTCATCCCTGACGCTCGTCTCCTCCCACTCTACCCTGCCTGCACTCTCTTCTTCACCTCTCCACACCGAAAAAAAAAAATCCCGAACAGAAGATTTGAGGATTATTTCATAACTCTTAACTGCACAGTAATTCTACAGTAATTCTTTGCACATCTCAGCCACGATTTTCTAACATATATATATAATGTGTGAAGAGGAAAACTCTCCATTTGATGTACATGGTCTTTTAAAAACCTCTGGTTTCTTCCACATGTTTGAACTCAGTGTAAACAGCCCCTCAATCTTGTTGTTCATGGTGAGTTTTTTGTTTCAGCATTTCGGGTCAGGCTGCAGTTCTCACACAAGACAGATATCCAACCACTGATATATGACACGAGTGTCTAGCCAGATAAACCACATTAGGTTTTTATTCCTCTGTGAGTCATCATTGTCAGCTTTATGTATTCAGGCAGTGACACTGGGAATCAAGAAAAACAAAACATCTGTTGTTTTCTGTTTGTTTGAAACACCTGCCCTACCTGCTGCCCTCTCTTCCATCCTCCCCTCCCTCTTTTGTCACATCTCCCCTGTTTTTTTTTTTTTGTTTTTTTTACACCATCAGTGTTATAGCACAGCCTTCGGGGACTCCTTCCTCATCTATGAATCATAGCTCATCTCCCAAAAGGGTACTAACCTAATGAAAAGTCAAGGACATTTGTTTGAGCAGTGCCACAGCCGAGTGCTTGAGAAGGAAGAAAAAAAAAAACAGTAAGAAAAATTGCTGGGGCAATGTATTGAATTTTTGATTTAAGTAAACAAAGGTGGTCACCTACACCAGCCCTCAGATGGAATGACACTAAGTGCTTCAGGCTTTTCACTTGTTTATAAGACCATGAGGTCAGAGGGTTGTTTGTGTCTCCCATTATGATATTGTCTCTGAAGTATTTGATGGCAGGGGAGATGGTGCGTGCTGTCAGATATCAAGAAAGATAGCACCATGAAAAGAAAAATGACTCCCTTAACCTTTTGCGGTGCAAACTTCGATCTTTTGTCCTGTCTGGTGTAGATCTAATATAGCCTACTCGTGCACGCAAGGTGCAAAGGTTCAGCGTCATAAGTTACTTCTCATTCCAGTGATGCTGAAGGGAAGAAAAAGTTATCCCCCCAAAAAACGAGAGCAGTGCAGCTCCCGTGTTTCAGTGTTCAAACTTGATTCTCATCTAATAGCTTTGTTCATGAGTTTCACATCACTTTAAAAAAAAAAAAACCCCAAGAGTGAAAATGGGTCCACCTGTGAGTCTGCAGAATCAGTGAGTCATGCTAATGAGCAATTACATCCACAATCAGGTACATTAATTCACTTAGGGGGAGGTCATTGTAATTCATTTTCATTTTCAGAAACTGGGACTGACATTAAATTAATGCACCTAAAATAAGTGGCATTTAAGAAGCGGAGTCCCCCAGAGTCTCTCTCTGTCTCTCTCGATACAGATCTATAGCACTTGCTCAGTTTTTCCATTGAAATCTAATCTTCACTCAGAGCAAAGATCTTATCTCTGTCCGACACGCCCGTTAACACAAGGCCTGTGTCTTCTGGGAGAGTTCACTTGATATTTCACTTGTTTCTTCTTCTTTTTTAACCACTCACTTACAACCTTTGACATTTACATCAAATGCAATCTTCATGTGCCGTCATGAGGAAGTCAGTCACGTATAGAGTCATTCAAAGTACAACTTTAAAGAAAAGAAACTCCAAAATAGAGTACTGTGCAAATATCCGTGGCCACCATTAGAGATGTTGATTCAGCAATGCTATAATGACCATACAGTATCATTATTCTCACAGAAAATACAAGAAACAGGTATATGTGTTTAGAAAAGACAGCTCAAACTTTCATTCATTCATTTATCATTCAAATGGAATATTTTGGATGAGAACCCCTTGCCCTTGTCTTCTTTTTTGTTTGATTAAAAAAAATACAAAGACGCGTGTTCAGTACAGAAAGTCATGCTGTTTGCTAATTTGAAAACGTATAGATGAAAACAATGAAAATTGCGTAATCTTTTCTAATTTTATCATATAATTATAATGATCATCGTTGTCAGGATGTTCCTTGTCCTCCTCTTTCCCCGCCTCCCTTGGTGTGGGCGTGGCCGACTCTCCTCCCCCTTGCAGCTGTCTTCAATCAATCTTAATCACCTGCAGTATATCTACCCAGCTCGTCTCCTCTACCACTGCCAGATAGATCAGTTTCCAAAGTGTGGTGACAGTGTCGGCCAGCTCTCTTGATGTTTTGTTTTTTTCTCCTGCATGTGTCATTTTGTTTGTCTGCCTCTGCTCATGTCCAAAACGCCTGTTCCGTTCACCTGCCTCTGTCTGTCCTGGATCCTGGAAAAATCTTGGACCTGCCTGCCCACCATGCTTCTCCATTAGACTTCAGTTTGACCTTTCATGATAAATTCCCCTTTAAGACTGCTAATCCAGTCCGAGGTCATTTGTTGTTCTAGAAAATGGGTCACTAAACGGAACCTTAATGTTGTATGGAAGATGTAGAAAAGATGTTCTTCTTACATTTTGAAGTTTACTCCGCAAATGAAAAAAACATGGTATGGTACAAAGACCACAAAGGTTCCTTAACATGTATAAGAAAAGGAGGCGGCCTCTGATTGTATAATCTGCAGTCTCACAATTAGATATCACTAATTCTTACGGACTGTGTTTTTTAATATATTAACCCTTTAACACCATTAAACAATTTTTCCAAACCGCCGCATAATTGCAGTAATGCAAAATGTGCTTGCGCAAAAGTGACGTCTGCGATGCGCTCAGTGTTAAAGAGTTAAAATAATATCCACACATTAAACTGTACTGAAAATGACTGGGTCTGGACGGGTCTCATCTACATACCGCACTACATCTTGATGGCACCACACCAAACTAAATTATCAGCCGTTCAAATAAAGGCATCTTTGGGGAAACGGAAAATCTACTAATATGTCTCTTCTGTGGTGATACCTAATTGCAATACGCAATTAAGAATACATTTCAAGGGAGAAAAGAACAGCACACAATCCATCATAGTATTCAGATGCCCTATCAAGAGATTACTTGATAAGTTGGCCTGTCTAATCTAGATAACATAGTCATTTTTCAGACAGAGAGAGATCTATGTGTGTGTGTTTTCTTTCGGGTTTTTTTTTTTTGGTTTTTTTATCAGTAGGTTCAATTATTTGAAATATCCCAAACCCTCTACCTTCACCATGTTCACCACCCGCCACACAAATCCTCTACATTTTCCCATCTGCATTTGCAGATAAACAAAAAAAAAAATAATCCAGTCCACAGCCCAGAGTTTAATTCCCGCTGACAGAATCAGTGGATATTTTCTTTGTAACATCTGCTTTCACTATTAACCACAAAATGTGAACCAGTCACACTGGACATGGAGTAAATTGCATCAGATGCTATCATCAATCTCTATCTGTTGGCAGCCTGTCTTTTAAATGTACCAGGACCGAGGAGCCGTAGTCGGCTGGACTGCGCTGTATCTCAGTCACACAGATCCACGAGTCGTGTGTGGTGTGTGACAGGCCATGAAAGACCTTTCTCGTGGACCTTCTCTGTCCCTGAGATTTCTAGGTTATCCCAAACAAACAAAAAAATAATAATTGTTGCAAGGTAGACGATGGATGTTGTTGTCAAAGATATGATCTTGTTTGGAAACGAATCCATTAAAATAATTAATGTCACTTTTATGTTAATATCTAGCATGGTAAATGATAAATAAAGAAATTGCAGGTGATTGCTGCCTTCTGCTGAGTTCAAGTTTATAATTGAATGTCTTGTTTAGAAAGGAGCTGAAAATTGGTCCAAAATGAAGGATTGAAAACAGCAATTATATCAAAAAATGTGAACCCGACTTCCGGTTATGGCGCGCTGCTAGGCAGACGTGTGACAGAAAGCTCCCTCAAAATTCTAAATAAGCAAGTCGGATACCACTTTAGAACATAGAGCCTCATTTCTATTTGCCTCTAAACTTCTACCTGACTAAAATGTCCGGAAAACCGCGAGCGAAACCGCTGAAATCTTCAACTAAATCGCAAGACGACTCGAATTCGACCACGCTAGCGAGCTCCGCTGCTAGCAATGACGAACCTGACAGCCCCGGGACAGTTCTGGCCGCGATCCAGACAATGAAGGATGACTTTGTGTCGAGATTTGAGGGGATACTGGGTGCTATTCAGGGAGTGCAAGGTGATTTGAAGGCTATGGCGGGCCGAATGTCAGAAGCTGAAGACAGAATCAACAACAATGAAGAAGATGTTGCTACTCTGAAATCGTACACCACCACTTTGAAAGCAGCTATGGAGGAGCTAGCGCTAAAAGTGGACGATTTGGAAAACCGAGCGCGCCGCTCTAATCTTCGCCTGGTGGGACTTCCCGAGTCAACTGAAGGAGTGGATATGTGTGCTTTTCTGGAAAAGTGGATCCCCGAAACACTCGGTGGACACAACTTTCCCGGGCCACTGCTAATCGAGAGGGCACATCGAGTTGGCAGGCTGAACAAGGAAAATGTTCAGTCAGCCAATACGCGACCCAGAGTGGTGATGAAGTTCCTAAATTATGCAGACAAGGTACGAGTAATGACCGCTGCCAGGCGCAAAGGGAAAATATCTGTCGACCACAAGAATATCATGTTTTTTCCTGACATCTCTGCTGACCTACTCAAGCGCAGAAAGTTGTTTGATTCAGCAAAGAGGGAACTGGCTTCACTCTCTATCAGCGAGCTGCGCTACGGAATAATTCACCCTGCCAAACTGCTTGTGACGTTCAAGGGAAAGCGGCACATCTTCGACGCGGCACCACAAGCGGAGGCTTTTGTGCAACAGTTGAAGTCCAAACATCCGACTCACCCAGAGGCAAGTGAATCAGCTTCGGACACGGAGCAGCGATAGGATGGCGTAAGGACACATACATACTTGTTCCTGGACTATTTACAAACTTACAGTGTCCGGTATTGCAAACATATATATATTTATCCGACTGCTATGTTGTTTTAAAATGTTTTTGCGTGGAGCTGTCATGGTCGCTAAGCAGGTTGTTCCTCGTCATGGTTATATGGGTGGACCAGCGCAGCACCGTAGCTAGGCTCCGTTTATGGGCCTATTGGAAGTGTTTAACAGGGGAGGGATGTGTGTATTTCATTTGGGGAAATGCGCTTTGTTATGTTCTTGTTCTTGTTCATAGGCACATATTTTCGTTTCTCCTTAATGTTTTTCCTTTTTATTTCATACTTAATCCAGTCCCAAAATCACGCAGTAGTATGACATGTCATCTGAACTTCATTTAGCCTCTTGGAACGTGAGAGGATTAAACAAACTTATCAAGCTGAAGCAAGTAATGACAAGGATCAAACATCTTAAAGCTAAGATTGTCTTTCTTCAGGAGACACATTTAACACCTGAAGACATAATTAAAATCAGGAGAAGATGGACGGGGCGAGTTTTCTCAGCATCCTTTAGCTCCCACTCCCGTGGGGTGGTCACCCTAATACATCATTCACTGCCATTTCGTCTTGTTAATGTCATTGAAGACAGGTTTGGGAGATACCTTGTTGTCCAATGTGAAATCTTTTCAGTGAGGTTAAACCTTGTAAATGTATATGGACCAAATGAGGACAACCCCTCTTTTTTCAGAAATCTTTTTTTAACTCTTGCTGACTTACCTGGCTATTTTATCATTGGTGGGGATTTCAATTGTGCTCTACAGCCCAAGGTAGACAGATCTACTGGGGTAGATTCCTCTCATACGCAGACTAGGAAAGAATTGTTGCAATACATTAAAGAGTTCAATCTATTTGATGTATGGAGGAGAGATCATCCTAACCAGTTAACTTTTTCGTGTTATTCAGCCACCTGCCAAACATTCTCCAGAATAGATTATTTTCTGATCTCTGCTTCCTTGGCTTCTATGGTTTCCAAAAGCTGGTATGACAGTATCATAATTTCAGATCATGCCTCAGTTTCATTAAGTTTGAATTTAATGCAACGCCTAAATTTCACCAAAAGGTGGCGTCTCCAGTCTTTTTGGCTCAGGGACCCAGATTTTGTGGAGTTTATTGGGGCACAAATTGAAGACTATTTTAAAAACAACACGACTCAAACCTCAGCTGCTATACGTTGGGAAGCATTCAAAGCCTTTTTGAGAGGCCAAATGATAAGTTTCACTAGTTCAAAACATAAAACTTGGAGGTTAGAAATGGATGAGTTAGAAAAGAGGATAAAAGAAATGGAAACTGACCATTTTGAAAATCCTTCCCAACAAACGATGAAATCACTTACTGAACTTAGAGCAAGATATAATGTTTTGTCAATAAATAAAGCAACTAAAAGCTGGCTGAAATCTAAACAATCATATTACGAGCAAGGGGAAAGAGCTAGCAGGCTCTTAGCCTGGCAAATTAAACAGTCTGAAACTGAGAGAGCAATAAATTCTATTCAGCTAGATGATGGCCTTGAAACTACTGACCCAGAGAAGATTAATGAAGCCTTTTTGGGGTTCTACCAAAATCTGTACAGTACGGATTATACGGATTCAGTTTTACAAAAACAAAAAGAATTTTTGGACTCTGTAAACATTATGCCTCCAGATGAGAATTCCCTGGCGTACCTAGACTTTGATATAATTTCTGAAGAGCTGTCTGCAGCCATTGGTAGTATGAAAGGGGGTAAGACCCCTGGACCAGATGGGATACCCATTGAAATCTATAAAAAGTTCCAAGGAAAATTATTATTACCTCTACTTGAAATGTTTAATGAGTCGCTGGATAATGGGTCACTACCCCCCTCTCTAAATATGGCAGCAATCACTTTGTTGTTAAAACCAGGAAAGAGTTCCACTCAATGTGGCTCTTATAGACCAATCTCACTTCTCAATAATGATCTTAAAATACTTTGTAAGGTTCTAGCTAAACGCTTAGAAACACTCCTACCATCAATGGTACACCCTGACCAGAACGGCTTTATTCTTGGACGACAGGGCTTCCATAATATACGTAGAGTGCTTAACATCATTTTTGAAAACTCTGGATGTAATGACACTGCCATTCTGTCACTGGATGCCGAAAAGGCATTTGACAAGGTGGAATGGCACTACTTATTTGAGGTTCTTCAAAGATTTGGCATTAAAGGGAAATTTCTCTGCTGGATTAAACTTCTATATGCTGATCCCCAGGCTGTAGTATTAACAAATGGGTTATCATCTGTACCATTCAAATTATACAGGGGAACAAGACAGGGCTGCCCCCTCTCCCCCTTATTATTCACCTTAGCAATTGAACCATTGGCCATGGCAGTCCGTAAGAGTACTGATTACAAAGGCATAAGAATAGGAAATGCTGAACATCGTATAGCTTTGTTTGCTGACGATATTATTTTGCTTTGCTCCAATCTGAAGCAGACTCTACCCACTATACTTGACCTTACAAAAAATGTTGGTACATTTGCAGGTTACAAAATAAACTACTCCAAATCAGTAATACTCTTCCTAGATGAAAAGGAGAGACAGGCTCCTCCGATTCATACTTCTTTTCTGGTTTCACAAGAAGGTTTCTCTTACTTAGGTGTCAATATTACCCCTACTATCGACAGAATTGTACCAAGCAATTATAACACCTTGACAGATAAGGTTACGCACCTTATTAATAGGTGGACGAATCTACCCATCTCCATGATTGGGCGCATAAATGTTCTGAAGATGGCAATTTTACCAAAGTTTTTATATCTTTTTCAATGTATTCCTTTAGCTCCTCCATCCTCGTTTTTTCACTTACTTAAAAAGCTTTTTACAAACTTTATATGGAACAACAAACGCCCCAGATTAAGGCTTTCCCTACTATACTTACCATACGAAAGGGGAGGTTTACAGGTACCTAATCTTGAGTGGTATTACCAAGCTGCCCAAATTAGGGCAGGAATGTTTTATTTTGAGAAGAGTCATCCCCCAGCGTGGGTTTCCATAGAGTCACACTCAATTGATATTCCTCTATGTCTTTACATAAATTCTGCAAACAAAACTAATTAAAAAGACCAAAAATCCCTTTCTAAAGAATACTTTAAAGGTTTGGCATAACTCGTTGGCATACCTGGGAGAAAATATAACTTTATCTCAGTTTACTCCGATTTATGGCAATGATGACTTCCAACCTGGTAGAGCAGACCCAGGGTTTAAAGCCTGGGCTGCTCAGGGATTAGCCAAAATAGCTGACCTTTACAATGAAAATTCGGTTTTTAGTTCATTTGAGGAACTTAGAACTAGGTATGGGATCCCTGCAAAACATTTTTTGAAATATTTGCAGCTTCGAAGCTTTATCTTGTCCAGACAAAATAATAGTTTGACAATTCCCCTCAGATCCACTTTGGAAGATTATACTTTAACATTTTTACACTCCAGAGGACAGGTTTCCTCACTATACAAGCTCTTTGAAAGCAAATCTAAAGAATCGTCACTAAACACACTTAAAGCATGGAGGGCAGATCTGCAGGATAACTTAACAGAGGATGAGTGGTCAGAAGCATGTTCTCTAGCTCAAAAGCAATCAATAAATACAAACTCCAAATGATTACAATATAAATGGATAAGTAGGCTTTATATAACACCATCTAAGTTGCACCACTTTAATCCCAACATACCTGATACCTGCCTCAAATGCAAAGACCATAAGGGGACATTGTTTCACTGTATGTGGGAATGCCCTCAGATACTTACATTCTGGAGAAAAATCTTATATTTAGCAAAACAAATCATTGGTGAGGATGTGCCTATTAATTCTAAATTATGTTTATTAAACCTTTACCCAGATGGCTTTAACACCTCTAAAAAAGTAAGATCTCTACTTAATATTTGCTTTTTGGAAGCCAAGCGATGTATAGCTTCCTCATGGAAGTCAGATACACCCTGTGCCACCTCACAATGGCTAAAGGGAATGACATTTTACATGGCTTTGGAAAAGATCAGTTACACTGCAAAAAACAAGCTTGAAGATTTGGGACATCTTTTATAGATTCCTTGAGAGAAACAATATGGATGTGGATTGTTGGATTGATGACAAACTGGATTGACCCTTTTTTTTTTTTTTTTTTTTCTTATTTATTTTGTATTCCCCTTTTTATGCCGATGGTAAAATGTCTATTGTTATTATTATTACTCATCTTATTTATTTATTTTCCTGTTTGTAGATGTGCCTTGTGTGTGTTTTGTTGCCTTCTGTAAAATTAAGAAAATCTTCAATAAATACTTGTTTAAAAAAAAAAAAAATGTGAACCCATTAGTGCTGTCGCAGTAATCGTGAAAACAAATATGTACAAGACTAATCACAGAGGATACGGCACAAAAAAATTGGTACTGTACTGTGGCCCGATATCGTCAGGTGAAATATGAGTTCTCTACAAGCTTTTAAATTCATCATTTACTAATGATTTAGTGAAATTGTACAAAGGCGGTATCATGTTTTTAGCAGATACGCCAGAGAATCAATCCACTACTGGTCATGTTACAGGATGTGTTTTCTTTTCTTTCCACCAGATACAGTAAGTGCATTGATTGATGACCGTCAAACACATTTTTAACAAATGCCATGAAAAAGTGTTTTGGAAACCAATCATATACTCGAGCTTTAAGCCAACACGTTTGTGCTGGGATCTCTCCATTTGTTTAGAGTCACTATGAACCTGCAGTACTGTGCAAGCACTCTGTGACTTGAGCATTCAGGTACTCAAATGACTGTGAATTTCACCAAGGCTGTCCTTGTACTCACTCTCAATGAAATGAGGCGCAGGTCAGCAGTTTACCGCCTGCTCCGTGCCGTTACCCCAAAGGATCAATATTCAATTCAGACTACGATGACTTTTGCCAATAACCACCTCACAGGCTGAATCACTCGTCCTAAAAATCCGCCTCGCCTCGACTGCCTTTGTCTCTCCTGCCTCAGACCTAATGAGACGTCTCTATGACAATGGCCAATCACGCCAACGTCACCGCCTTCTCCATTGCTGACACCAGTCAGGTGTTATTAACATCAAGTTCTCACAGTGATAGATGTGCAACGATAAAATCAAATGCAATCCAGCACAACTCAGCCATACATAAACATTTTACAAAGCTAATAATCTTCATTTTTAATTTGCATGGCCAATAGGCGTTATGTGCACAGACTCTTTGGAATATGGTTCCTGTTTTTAATAAGTTTATCTTCTGCTTCTAATTGGTACTTTAACTCAATATGCCATATTGTTAAGTCTGTCTGTAAGTAAATATTGTTTGTAAGTCTCATCTTTAATTAATGAGACCCTGGGTCTCAATGATATTACCTGTATAAAAAAAAAAATGTACCATGTCCTTGCCAATCTGTGTGCTTATGTCTGTCTGTAGATCTCAGACCAAGGTTCAGTTGTTGTTGTTTTTAGTTTGTACGATTTGTAATTAAGTAAGTAATTCCTTTTCATTCACTTCTCATTGAACGAGGTTTAAATACTGCCAAAAGGT
This sequence comes from Solea solea, assembly GCF_958295425.1. Lineage (NCBI taxonomy): Eukaryota > Metazoa > Chordata > Actinopteri > Pleuronectiformes > Soleidae > Solea > Solea solea. Next base: position 11,743,921 of record NC_081139.1, on the reverse strand, counting down.
TCAACACATAAACTGCTCATTTTTTAATAATCCCACACTGTGATAGGAAGCATGGCAGGGGTGACTTTGTGAAAAGAAACAGTATTTGTCACAGGAGACAGGAAACGTAACTGCGCCGTGATGAAGGAAATATTTTTAACATTGTTATTTCCTTCCAAATCAGAATAAATATATCAGTTGGTGGTGTTTCAGGTCAACACTGAGGCTGGAGCAGCTTTTGCTGAAACATAACTTTGTTAAGTTTTTATTTTCTCTTCATTAAAATCCCATATGCATGGTAGAGAACACTGCATGAGCTCTTGGCCTCTATAATGAGCAAAACACTTTCTTTCCAGAATTCTGTGCGCTGGTGTCCATTTATTTTTGCAGTTCACAAGCTGTTAAAATATGTGTCCCTGACAGTCTCTTCTTTTTAAAGAAAACTGTAGTTTTATGTATGCCTGTCAGTATGTGTTCATAAACTTTCTGGCAACAATGAACAGACCAGATTTGTATAATTTGCATTTCCTCTTTGCTCCCAAAACAAAGCTATAAAAGTAGATCATGTCAAATTTCTCACCAGTGTCTCAATGTAGTTCCCCGAATGATTTTTAGAGAGAAACTAAAGAATGGAATCATCTTTAAAAAAAGACAATTATAAATCTATTTCAAAGCACAAAAAGAAGAATCTATAGTCACTATGTAAAAACTCTTCTAGGACAAGCTATCCGCACAATTCACACCAATTTCAGCCAAGCAGAGACAAAGGCAGTGTGAAGGTGGCTGAAACGCAAACAGCAATACACATTCGCCATTCCACCAGAGAGACGGAGATTGAAAAAAAAGAGTAATAGAACAAGAAACATGGCAGACATCGCAAATAGCACGGACTGAAAAAGTTCAACAGTCAACCTGAAGACAAAAAACTGAACAAAATGTGAATGCACATTTTCCTGCATCACTTTTTGTGATTTGTGGTCAAAAGATTACAATTAGTTGCCTTTTGATGGTTGGATATAGGCATACAATTTCTTATTTTGCTCAATATCATTGCGAGGTTGTGTCATGTGCATGATAAAAGACAAGCGCTGGATATGCTTATTAAATGTAAAAAAAAAAAGCCTTATGCATCATGCCTGTAATACTGACTGTTGCTGCTTCATTCATCTTAAAGTTGAGGACTAAAGGCCTGTACAAACTCCGCAAGAACCGAGAAGTGTGTTCTTTTTCTCGAAGGTGGCAAATACAAGAACAAAGTTACTTCTGGCCAGGAACATTTCATACTTCACGAGAAACTCAAGTGCAAAACTCCTGGGAAGTCCTCATCACATGACCACAACACACAATAGTTGTCGGACACCACACAAGAAAAATGTCCTTCCCAGACGATGTGTCAAGAACAAGCTGCAAGAACTCAAGCCATTCTTTTCTCGCAGCCCTGGGAGAGAGAGAACAAATGTCTGTTCTTGCAGAGTACAGTATGTACAGGCCTTAACTGTGTCAACTTCATATCAACAAATACAATTTGTTTGTTTTTTTTTGTTTTTTTGTTACATCTGTTTTACTTGCATTGTTCACTTTTTGCACGGCAAAAGAAACGCCAGGCTTCATAGAAAATCTGATAACACGGAATAGCTTTTACTCCAATTTCATAAACATGTTTTTTTCACTGTACGCGAGGCAGTTTTGAAGGGCAGTGTTTGTATCATAAGGATTCACGAACCTCTCATTTGATTAAAGCTACTGCTGACTTGCCGTCATATACTTTGCCTGAGCTCTGATTTAAACACGCAGACATTATGTAAGTTAAGTTCTATTTTGTATCCGTGCACCTGAGACATTTGAGAGAATGTCAAAAAGGTAGTAGCTCTATCAAAGGTTTGTAGTCATGACTACATCTGGTGCTTTTAGGACATTTGTATTTATATATAAATAAATATATACATGATGAATGATGCTGATCTGGCACGAAAAAGAAAATCTAACTCTATTACAATAAGATAAGGTGAACGTCATTGATGTATTCTTTGCATAATATTACAAACTTTCACACAAGTGATGTGATTTTGAACAGTTTTTGTAGCTTTCTTCTTTTTTTCGGAACCAAGGTCAATTTTTCTTAGGTCACTTCCTTCCAATGTCACATCCATATGTTCAACACGGTGGATTGCTTGATGGATGTCTCACAGAAAGTTGTTCTTTGTGGTGAAAGGGCAAACAAATACAAGGGCAGCAGTTTGACAGAAGCAGCTGTTTCAGACGTTTCGGCTCCTCCACTAAGCAGTGAAACTCACAAAGTTCTCAATATTTTTGTTTTTAATCTTATTGTATAAAAGGTTGCGGTTTGTTTTATTCTCGCTTAATGGTGTGTCCATATTCGCCTGCAAATCAGGCCAGTTTTTTGTAACTTTAATTTCTCTCTGGCTATGTGCAAAGTCATTTACTCTTATTTCATTTCATTTTATTTTCATTTATTCTAAAGGGAAATTGCTAATTGACCAACAGCTAGATAATTGAACATGCTTCCATGTGCTACTTAAAAGGGTCAATAAAGGCAACTGCCACAATGCAGATAGTACATTCTGTGGTAGAAATTAACATCTTTTCGAGTACTTTTCTATTTCGGGTGAGTGAGAAGTTTGCGCTGCATGTGTGAAAAAAAGGGCCATTATTGTACTTCAAATGGTTGCAAGGACATCGAAATAATACACATGGAATGAGTAATCAGTGAATTTGCCACAAACTAAAGTGTATGCCTCTTTTCCTCAGGGTGTACTACTGAGCATGTACAAGGTTTCATGACACCAAACTCAATGTGTAATCACCTTTATTCACTGGACAAGGTTATCTTTCATGCTTGTTTAAAGTTCATCCACTGGTTAAATATATTTAAGTATATGTTCAAGTGCTTTCTTTAACCCTTAGTGCTCATGTGGCAACTCCTTACATGGACATCCTGGGGGTGTGTGTTTATAGGTCACATATTCAGGCTTTAAAAAAGGTGTGGTTTTTTTTTGCCTTCTTATGTGTTTGTTGAGTCAAAGTTCTGATTCATTTTATATTGAATTTTTAGTTGTGATATACAGTAGCAAGAATCATGCAGAAGTCACAAAATAGACCGTTTTTCTTTTCTTATTGTTTATACAATCGAGTCAAGTGAACTTTGAACTGTGACGTATTTCCAAATTTCCCAAATTCAACCTGGTTTTAAACATTATGAGTACGTCATGTGTGTTTGTATAGTTGGTGAAAATTAAATGTGTATTTCGTCAGATTGCTTAGGTTGTGCTGAAACCCAAATATAAGACATTCAGTATTTTTTTCACATAGTAATGGAAAAAAGCAGCCACAATTCTTTGTGTTCTTAAGTTTAAACTATCTGTGCTGATTTGGTTTGCACTGGACTGGCAGCATATGCAAACAGCTTAAAATGTTTGTATATTTTAGTTTTTTGGGGAAAATTTCAGTGAATAAACAGAACTGGGTGTAAAGTTATCCATTGGCAGATATCTGTGTGTTTGTGTGACAAGAGACTGGGGAAACAATTTCTCCGGGCCTTTGAACACAATGTACCAACAACCAAATTAGAAGACCAGAGGAGAGGCAGCTTTCTCTAATCATGGATCTAATCCTGTGGTACAGCCTCCCCATAAAAACCTGATGCTCACCGTCTATGAATTGATTTTAATATATGTGCTCTTTTAAAACGGCATGTTTTTATTGTAATTGGCTGTTTGTCTGCATCCTTCCATTTGTATATTAGGTGTTACATGTGAATCTCAGGGGAGTTAAGATGTTAAGATGCATGGAAGGTGCTGTGCAAATTAAAATTATCATTGAATTCTTAGATGACCAATCAGCGTCGTGGTTCGAGCAGAAGCAGTGGCTTCTCACTCCTAAATATGCAAAGATATCTGAAGTTACCTTTGCTCATACAATATCTACTCCACACACAGCATGGTAATGTTTTCACTGCTCCTCTGTATCGTGCTACCATTCTGCTGCCTCACTCCCCAGAGGCATCTGTGGCATTATGAGGTATGAGAACTGCGGCTCTTTAAGCCTTCTGGCCTCCTGCAGAGAGGATGCTGCAAATCCACCATACGCACAGGATGGAGGAAGCTGTGAAGCACACCAGGCTTTTACAACAGGTTGGGATATGTTAATGTCATTATTGTTTTGTTTGCTTGTTGTTTGTTTGTTCTCAATAAATCCTCTGGCTATGAGCTGCTGTCTCATGTATCTTTTCATTGATTAATATTGCATGGTTTCCAACTTGACTGTCCAACCGGGTCTGGTCCCTTTATAAAATGTGAAATGGTGAAGTAAATTACGCCCTAACTGCATTGGCGTCAATTAATTATTAATTCGCTTTTCAAACAGGCCTACGTATCTTTACAGACAAAGCTTCTGATGTGATGGCAATGGCAGAATTAGCATTCAGAGGACCTTCTGAGGCAGAAATAAATGATTGTATATACCTGTCACGGAAACTGAAATGCAAATGGAATTCTATTACAGCCTCTTTTTCTTCTTTTTTTCTTTTTTTGCTTTCTCAGAACTGTGTTCACTCTGTGTTTATCTTGGAATTACCATTTTTATTCACTGAAAAAATAATTATTACAGCAGATGTGACTGCACTGCACTCGGCCACTCTTTAGCTGAAGAGGACAAGTACACACACGTTACACAATGAACTGCTGATACTGTAGTGTCTTGATGCATTCAGGGTTGAATTTCTATGCTGGTGTATACTCCTGTAATAATGTGTAGTGTGTGAAGGTTTATTTAATTATACCTAGGTAAAAAAAATAAAAAGTTTAAAAGAAATGAGAGTACAAGAAAATAAAAACCCTATATGAGTGTGTCGTCCCTAAATAGCTAAATCTAATTTCTGAAAAGTACTTGCATTGTACTGCATAATCCATCATTTAACACAGGCATACAAGGCATTTTTGTATGTGTCTCCACAGGACAGACGCTGCTGCATCCTAAATTCCTCCACACACCTCTGTATATTAATGAGAATGCAAGTGCTGATGGTTTTTATTTGCGGCATCTATGCTCAAGGTCTCTGGAGTTGCTGAACATTATGTATACCTGCACCACACACTGATGCTCTGTGTCTAACCATGGGTGTGTGTGTGTGTGTGTGGCTACTTTGCATGGAAACAATTCAAAGTCAAATTTCCTAACTACCTCAAGCAGAAAATAAGCAGTGCACAGATAATACGCAAACGTGCATTGTCCAGAGTGTACAGTGTGTAGTATCTCTGCTTCTTGATGGCATACAGTGAAAATCCTGTCGACTATCAGCAGGGAACCGACTGTAACGCAAATCTCATTGCATAAATATTCTCATAAATGATCTCCACGGTGATGCATCCAGCTCATTCAAGTATTTCTGGCTCCGATTTTGTTTTGCTATGCTTTCATTAGGTGTTAGCTCGTACATACACTTCACTCCTCAAGCTGACAAAGCTATATAGTTATGAATTCATGGATAAATGGATTTACTAAACCTCACAGAAATGCCTGCGATGCAGCCATGGCATCGCAACGACACTAATGAATGCAGCTAAAACCGGCACATAAATAGGATGAATGAGTCATTGACCCAAACAGTCACACATGATGAGAATTGAATTATAATAAGATAGAAAATGTTGAAATCTGTTCACTTCATGCACAGACACTTTGCAACAAAAAGTTGTTGCAGCGTAAAACATGCTCACAAGTCTGAAAACAAAAGCGGTTATTTTGTTACAACCTCCCTGTTACATGCCGCAATTGTTGAGCCGCTTTTTAGTGACATGTCTTATAACACCTGTCCATGAAATGCGGCACAGATATTTAGGTTGCCTTCATTTATGTTCTTCTAATTTATCACCATAATAATAATAAACAATTTTGCAAAACCTGGATCACGATTAAACTAAGCCCACTGCTTAAGTCTCAGCTGTATCCTGTATTCAGCATTAATTGCCACATTTGGTGCATGCTAAAACTGGTTTTCTAAAGACATAGAGACAAACAAACAGCACCAGAAGTGTAACTTGTTTGGCAGAGGTTACCACAATGGCCAACATGTCAGTATTTATGGCTACAAGTGCCGGTGTGCCTCAGCACTTCCTCATTGTATGGCTGTAGACTTTGAACTTTTTTTTTGTGATGTAAAATTGAATAGAACAATGGGTCAGAAACATGTTTCTTTTTGATCCAACACGTGTCTGGCCCAACAATGCCTCTTACAGCCGTGTTGGTTCACAGCTTGAGCAAAAAGACGGATCAAGACATGCAGACACATACTGAGCATAGTGAGAGTTTTATCCAGTGAAGAAAAGAAAAAGACTGCCTTATGCAAATGTGCATGTAAGGTTCTTTGTTTAAGCTGCTTATTGTGATCAGTCATTATGTTTCCTCATTAAGCAACTTCTAGCAGCCAGGTTTAATGTTGGTTGACAAAAGAGACACAATAATTGAGAAGCTGCTTCCTGTGAAATAGACAGCGTTGTGTCTTTTTATCTGTGACTTTTCTACAACTTTAATGGGGAAATGTCCAAATTTGTGCCGTAGTTTAGTGTTAACACTGTTAGCAATGGCAGAAAGAGTCCCACAGTTTTCCAGATTGGACATTAAACCATAATTACTGTGTATGACAATTAACAGTGGTACAAAAGTATAATTGGTAAAAAAAAATTAATTGTAGGTCATTCTGTACTAACCCTACCCATCTTTAAACTATATTTTAAAAGAAAAATACAAACATAACTGTTCCCTATCATTAATTACATGAAGGACTTTTATGTTTATGTTTTTACAACAATCATTAACCTTGTAAATTAGGGGAGTGTATTGACACTTGACAGAGGTTTGAGCTCTCTGAGTCTGAGTCTGAGTCTGTGCTTGGGGTATGGGTTATTTTTTGATTCACACAGAGGATTTTATTCTCTGTGAGATTGAGATCTCGGCTTTGACACGGTAAATACCAAACTGTTTGCATGCGTAGGTCCTATTTATACAGCAACTCCCCATGTTCATTATGTTGTCCTGCCACTCTGTGAAAACTGCAGAGCATCTGAGTTGCTCTCAGTCTGTAAGCCACGCAGGAGGTGGAGATAATGATAGGAATTCAAATGTATGCACTCATTGCTGGTTTGACTGACACCAGAGCCCGAGCCAAAGTCTCGTGTTATAGCAGTGCTCATGTCTCTCAAATGTTATCACTCAATAGAAATGCCATCTGCCGAGTCTCATAGGTGCAAAAAGACAGCGATCCAAAATAGAAGCAGTAAATTACTGTGTCATGGCATTGCTCTATAACACTGTGACAGATTCAGTACAGATCTGCGATGTCTCTTCTATACTGGGGATGAATACGCTTTGGTCACAAATGAGATTTTTATTATTTCTTTCTTTTTTTATCTCCAATATAGTAATGACAACACTAATGTCTGTATGTCCTCAGGATAGGAACCTGTCCATGTCTTTGACATGTAAAATATTTGTGGGGAACTGTGTGAAATTGCCTCTTAAAAAAGATTTGAGTTGGATCAGAGTCAGAGTGGCATGCATCAGCACATAAATCTGCTGATGCATGTTTTCCTGCATAGCAAATCCACATGCTTACCCTGCTCTTCTGCGTTTGGTGTGAATGATTTTTCTGGGGCTCAATCAGTGGCTCAGTCATTCAAAAATGGATATAACCTAACCTCTCCCCTCACTCAGGCTTGAAAACTCTGATCTATGGTACTGCAGCGGGAATTGACCCTCATCGGATAAACCGCTCCAAATTGCCTGCCTGATATATAGCTGGCCCTTGTTACCACTCGCTCCCCTCTTGTCAATTTTCCCTTCCCCTCAAGGTCAGCTCTCCGTGCTGTTGGACAAAGTAGCAGAACAGCTCTCGTGTTATTGCCTTCCTACCGCACACCCCGCTCCAGCCCCGGTGCCTCCACTCTCCCCCCCTTGGAGCCCCTGTGGTCCAATCACATTTCAGATACATTAATGACTACAACCACCTTCTTGCTGCACCACGGGGGTTAGAGGGGAAGCAACATGTTGACAACAGAAAATCAAGGGGATACAGGGTTTAGAAAAACTATTAAAACCAAAAGACATTCAGCTCTCTCTGATGCCTCAGAGGTGTTTGGATCATATTATTATAGTCCAAAAAGTAAACCAACTTTAATAAAAAAAAAGTGAAGCAATTATAATTAATAATCTTACTAATTATCAGTCATTTCAATCAGTAATAGTCTACCACTGCAGCCTCCACATGAGGGAGCTGGAGTCAATCCTGTGGGAGGAAACTGGAGTACCCAGAGAAAACTCATGCACATACAGGGAGAACATGCAAACTCTTCACAGAAAGGCCCACTGTCGAACCCGGACCTTCTTGCTGTGAGGCGACAGTATGAGCCTAAGACATGGGGTATGAGTCTGTTTAATGACTAATTATTATCACTAACTTGAACAAGCAACCTGTAAGTAGAAAAGTGGTTGTTCATCACAGTCGTCCAAAACGCAAACTGCATGACTACCAAAGAAATCATTCAACTAGAGTTTGTTCAAGGCTATAGAGGAAGGTTGTGATTGTTTTTTTTTTTTTCTTTGTGCACTCACCCATCCACCACAATGCTACTGTACTGCCACGTGTGCACACTGAAGACACTTATATTCACTCAGCCATGAGAAATCCACATCAAGAACACAAAGCAAGTGATTTTGTTATAAGTGTGTTTTTCGCATTTTCTCTTAAATTCTTTATTTTCCTTCAAACCCAGAACACAATTGTCATAAACATAATAGAAAAATCAATTATTATCTCACTCCTTTTGGTTGTAGCACATAATCTTCCTCAGCAGAGGGCACTCTAGCAGGTGTACAGACTGGTCCAGGGTAGAGGAACCAAAGAGGAATATAATACTAGCGCCGTTGAACACAGTTTACAGCGGAACCCAAGATTAAAACTTTTATGGCAGGAAGTATAGCTATAGTAGAGCCGGATGTGTTGACACAAAGGAGTACTTGAAGAGGATGTATGTGGGTGTGTGTAGTTCTGACCTTGGGGACCAAAACTTGGACCTAATTGGGCAGAACCTCATTTCTATGGAACAATTGTATTTCAGGGATGAGATATGAATTGTGGTGAGGTTAAGGTTAGGGTACGGCATGAATCCGTTATGGTTAATGTGAGGGATAACACTTTAGGTTGTCCAAATTAATAGAAGTCAATGCACTGTCTTAAAAGCGACATAGACCGGAAGCTCCAATTAACGCTGCGTTTGTGTGTGTATCTGCGTCATTACCTCGTTTATGAAACCCTAAAGTTTCAGAACAAACAGTTCAGCCACTGCTGAGAAAATAGGGTTTTATTGTTTTCCTGGGCTCTGCGAAGCGGATCGGCACTTCCGTAATTTGATGTCGTCATCAGAAATCCTCACCACTCCTCTCACCACCGTAGCGCCTCCTGGTGCAGGCACTAGTCCGGGCACATCCGGTTGCGTACATTCAACCGCAGAAGAAGAAGAACTACTCTCGTTGTAGCTGCTGAGATGCAGAGCATCCACCGTGCCAGAGGGGGAGCTGTGTATCTGAGAGCTGGCCTACCAATTACGTCACTTCCAGGTACCTGGCCAATCACAGGACAGTGGGAAAGCTCTCGTTGGCTGGCCAATCACAACACAGTCCACATTCTGGGGGTGTGGTTTTGGTCTGAAACAGCGCGGCTGACGAGAGCGTCAGTGAGGAGATATTTTGATCGGCTCGTTTGCAGCGACTAGGAGGTTTTTAATCATGAAAACAAGTTAATATATGTAAGTAGACCTCCATAACTAACATATATGTGCGATACAAGCATTTGATGTCACCTTTAAGAAGAATAACTGCACAACCTGTTTGTGTGTGTTTGTGCGCTCCCCGTGGCTGGAGTCAATTTAGAGTGTCAAGTGATAACTTTGCCATGGGCTGCCCAGACAATTTCTGCTTCTACTGATGTTGCAACTATGCATATGTGTGGTTGTGTATGTTGCCTTGCATGAAACTGACCATCATAAAGTGCAGTCATCTGCATATGATACCTCTCCCCCATCTTATAAAAGCAATTCAGCAGACTTATGTCCAGTGAACTGCTATCCTGTGGAAATGACGCATTGCTGTCTTGGCCAAAGCAGGAGAGACATTCATTCACTTTCAGGCTCAGTGTCTCAGTGACTCTGGTGACTGTTCCAAAGAAGTAAATGTCTCCCAAAAACTTTTTTTTCCTGTCCTGAGTAGACCAGAGTCAAAACACAAAGAGTCTATGTGTGACTGAGGTGGAGGCACCACAGGGCTTTTTCACACATTGTACCCAGTGAAAGCTCTCCTGTCACCACAGCCACTAAATGAAATAGATGCTTTCCTACCTGTATGAGAGCTAATTGGCTTTCGCAACACTCTGCCCTCACTCTGACCTTTGCAAAGTCTACAATGTCTCTCAGTTCAGAAGAACAGGATTTACTCCACTCTCATCTCGACCACCATGCCTGGGCTGAAAGGTCAATTCCACTTACTTTTGACCTGTAAGTGTCAATTCTGGGAGCCACAGTGCAATTGCATTCTGTCCAGTCACAGCTGAAGGTGGTGCAATGTTAATCCAATTCCGGTTTCACTGCACAACAAATTTTATTTTGAGGCTTTTTTTTTTTCACCTATTTTGTAATGCATGAGTAAAAACAATGTGCTATGCAGTTGATGAAGGGCATGGTGTTTTTGCTTTTGAAAACAATGCAAATCATTCACAGTAACAAACAAAGAACACTGGTCATGTTTACTAAGCACATTTTACTGTAGTCTTACTGTAGCTCCTGTACGCTGTAGCTGTGTTTCACGTAGCTGAGCTTAGAATTTAATCCCTCTGACAATGCTATACAGTGTTGTAGAGTAGTGGTTCTTAACCACTGCTGCAGGGCTGCTGTACAGACCTATTTGGCCTAGGAGCATTTGGTTCCAGGCAGAGAAATATGTTGATTCATTAAAAAAGTTGAATGAAAATCGTTTGTTTGGTAGAGTTTAGTTTGCACCTCTGTCGTCACTACCACAAGTTGTTTTGAACTGCAGCTCTTGTGTTTATTTTCGTCCATATAGCTTCATTTTTGAAGTTCAGAGCACTCTAAGATGCAATAAACTACAGATGAAAAACTCCTCAGTTGGTTGAACAGCATCCCTCTGACTGCATGCACGTATTGTAAATGCCATCAAATCAATTCTTCTAATTTGTTAAAATTTTCTTTTAGACTCAAAGATGAGCTGATTAGATGTTGGTGGACAAATACACTAATGAGTATGATAAATAAATACAACAATATTGCAATAATTTGGTTTTATGTAAGTATTACATGCATTATTTTCTTTTTTTTTGATTGATGAAATCATGCAATTTACAGGACAATGTATGGCAAATATGAACATGAACATATAGAGCTATAGGCAAGGTATCATAATATAAAACTATATATTATATAGTAATACATTCAAGGGAATGTTATATAGAGTTGTTACTGAGCAGCAGATACTGTTATTTTCAAGTGCAAAAACACACAATTGCAATTTTTACATTTAAACTTTAAAATAATGTTCTCATGATGGCTATGGAATCTCCTGCAGCGGGTTTACTACACATAAATCCCTGACTAAGCATGGCCCTCCCCTGCACAGTCCTAAACTCCTCTGGATCTACTGTAAGTGATCCCTGCTAAAGTGTAATGGGATTAGAATAATTTACTGCAACGACAGGTCTGGCACGTAGACCACTGATGCCCACACATGCTTGGATGAGATGACGATATTATGTTTATGTTTGCTGTTTGACACACTCCACGGTCACACTGACGAGCTGCCATTTGTTGAATAGTATTTTATAAGAAGAAAAATAAATAAACAGCAAGGCTGAGGCTGTGCAAGGCCTCACAGTTCACACTAGAGATACCGTGACAAAAACAGTAATTTTCAGGTTTCAAGCAGATATGGCAGCAAACACTAACTGTATAATAACAAGACTAAAAAAAAGTCCATGGTTGTTGGTTTTTTTTAATCTATTTTTCATTCATTATTTATTTCTGTTTGTTTTGTTTTTTTTACATTATCACTTTGTGATGTTTGAACTAGAAAGTCACACATATAGTTACATCTATATCTGTATAAATGGAAAGATCAGATGTATTCCAATGAATTCCCCTGGGAACTTTACAAAATGTCATGGCAACCCAATCAAACATTGTTGATATATTCATAAAAAGTATGAGCCTCATGCTGTTCTCAGAGAAAAATTCAAGGCATGACCATATTCTTTAGAATTCATCATTTATCAGCGAAAGTATAGCAGGTGTACTTTAAGAGGTCATAAAAATAAAAATAAATATTATCTTTAGAAAGTTGCTTTGTATCTTGTTACATTCACGTGGATGCATTCTCACTCACTCACTCATCTTCTACCACTCTATATCTATGGATAATCATATCCAAAAGCCTAATTAAAGCTCATATCTAATTTTCTGCCTGTTAATGAAATAAATGATACGTATGGAAATGTAAAGTGGCTACCAGTCATGACATCACCAATAGAAATATGAACATTTGGAGCCTCAACTGCCATGCTCCGCCTTCGTCTCCGCCTGCGTCTCCTCCTTTCTCTCCTGCATTCACTTCTGCATGCAATCAGTTCACCTGCGGCAGGAGCACACCTGCTCCCAATCTAATCATCAAGTCTCTACTTATTTCCTGGTCCTCCAGCCTCTCGTCGCTAGATTTTTACAGACCTCTGTATGGTAAATGTCGCAGCTCTCTTGAATATATCTTTAAGTTGAAGTTACTTGTTTGTCTTTTGCTTTGTTAACTTCTGTGCTCTCCTGTGCTCAGAGCTTCTTCCTGTGTGTCTTTGCCTGCCTGCTCTTGAGTCCAGCACCACCTCGCCTTAACACTCCATATTCATGAATTGCCAACATCATGTTGACATTTTGCACAGTGCACAGACCTTCCCTGCAACCAGATACCTATTGGACAACACCAGCTGTAAATCACATATGTGTCATTCTTTATAGTCCATTTTCCTCTAAATGGGAACATCATTTACAAAGGTGACATTATGTGCTGTTGGAGAAGCCCTGAAACTAGTGATTGAGAACAGCAACTCATCAGGAAAATGTTAACTAGTGTTATAAATCATGTGGGAAGTAAGATAATTTCCCCATAGACGTCATTCAAATGGAGTTATTTTTCAACCAGCTGTGGATATTCACTATATTCTTATTTCCTGGTTGGCTCCATGAAGAATCCAGAAGACTGTGTTAATTGTGTATATGCATTTTATGGATGTTCTTGATCCTGTAGTTGTATGTTATATCCATATAGTTGTGATTTTCAAGCTGTACTGCATCAATTTATTAATTAAAAAAGTGGTTTAACAGGATACGATTATTGCTTCCCCTGCTTGCATCTGCCCTGCCAGTGTATGCACACAAATGCTCCCTCAGTTAGGTCTGATATTTTTGCGACATAACCTGTTCCCAGATGAAGGACACAGAAGCAGAATACTAACGTCAACAACAACCCAAAATAATCTGAAATTACACACTGCAACTTTTAAAGGTTTTGGGGCCACAAAAGTTTTCCTGAACTGAAAATGGTCTGTGCTATTTGGAAGTTTGGGAATTTGCTTGTCATAGTACTGCAAAAACAAAACATGTGGAAACATGAAAATCTTTGGCCCAAGTCCTTCTCCCATTCCTCCCAGCCCATGCAGCAGAGAACAATAACTTATGGTAGCACTCTATAGAGACCTCTATTTGAAAAGTAATAAAAGTTCTTAGAAGTGAAAAATGGAGTGGAACAACATAAAACAGTGTAACAAAGAGAAATAATGTATCAAGGGTGTCAAGAATGTGCAAGTACTGTTTTCAACAACTGCCAGTGCTCAAGCCTTTCCTTTTCCCAAGCTCTGAGTCATTAATGTCTCCTCTGGGAGGTTTGGATAAAGGCTCGACCAGGTCTGACCTCTGAGGGTTTCAGAAATCTTTCTTTCAGGTGGATGAAGTAAACAATGTTAAGTTAAGTAGATTTCTTATACTTACAACTTCCACTATTAAGCTGAATAACACAGATGAATCAGTGTCCTATAAAGCATCTTATCTCTGAGAGTGCAGACATTATTCGATAGGGCCATGGAGTCAAACTGTGTGTGTGTGAGCTCAGCACATGACAGAGGGGTGGAGAAATAATTGTGGGGGCACAAAACTAAGCCTCCCACAGCCTATAAGAACTTGGATGACCTCATCCTACTGCACCACTGTGACCAGGCTGTCCAGCTGTTTGACCTGGGCACTGAAGAAATAACCCAACTTCTCCACTTTGAAACCGATGAAGTCTGAGGTGGAGGTGCCACTGGCAACTGCTGGACTGTCGCAGTGGATGAAGATCCACATATCAAGTCTGGAGTATCTGTGAACCTATGCAGTGATATTTCTTTCATACATATTCAGGCACACTGAGTCCATTTCAATAATGTCGACAGTGTGTTAGTTTGCCACGGAGACTGCTGTTTATCTGCAGAGCTGATCTGGCTTTTGTTTGAGAACTTCTGCCAAGGTAAGACACTTGACAAAGATAATGTGCACAGTGGCATCACTTTAAAACGAACAACGTGGATATTCTTTTTCAGTTGCTCGTTGTTTTCCATTTTTGCCCTATGACAAATTTAATTGTTGTGTTGTAACCTTAGACAAAGATTTTTTTTTTTTCAAACATTCTGCGATCAAGAATCTATGGAAACAAACCCTATGAATGTTGAATATATATGACCAGGATCTTTATATCAGTTGCATTTTTCCTAATTTTGGTTTATTGACTTCAGGTTATGTTGTCTGTTCTGTTCATGTCCTCTGCTGGGCCCACCCTGCTTTGTGCTGATATCTGTGTGTTGTCAAGTGGCACTTTAAGGCCACTCATTTTGAATGCTTTATTTAGACCTTTACAGTGTGAAGAGAGAACGGGAGCCCATTTGTCTACTTAAGTCTTTCTCCTTCCTGAGAGTTAATAAATCAACTGTCCACTTTTCCCTGAAATATTTGATTTTGTTTTTCCACTCCACAGGCCAAACAACCAGTGCTTTGTATAAAATGTATTATCTGTTTTATTTGTGCACACTGTCTGTCTCACCTTGTCCCTCCATTTAACACCTATGTCAGTGCTGGAGTTTATCATTCTTCAGAAATACTGGCAGAAAATGTCTCTAGAAAACTGCCCTATTTGAAATGATACCATCCTCAGCTTCAGGTAAATTAGAATGGTGAAAATTAAATTTCATCAAATGTGGCAGATGCATGTTAAAATGATAAATCATTAATTTAACATAATTTGAATGTTGATATGTATTAACTGCTAAGAAATAGGCCTAGTCCATGTATTCATTAATTAAAGCAAAAATAGAAAATGTTTTGTCTTGAACTTGTCAGTATGATGTTAGAAGTTGATGTACAGTGTAATAATAGCTATAGAAAATTGCACCATCCATATTTATAATGATCCCCCGTAACCCTTGCTTTTCACTATGTTATTCTCTTTGCCACTGCTGCCTCTCTTTACAGCACGAATGACCTGGATTATTCTGTATCCAAAACAAGAAAATGAATAATGTTCAGTATCTACTGTGTTTTTGTATGCAGGGTTGCTTAACTCAGCACTGACTCTGAAGAAAAGAAGGATACCAGTCTCATTACTGGAGTCTTGCTACTGTTGGGTCTTTACAACACTGACCAAACCAACCAGATCAATAATACAGCTCCAAGTTGTCTGTTGCCTCAGTGGTAGAAACCAGTAATGGCTTATAAAGTAAAGTAATGAAGTAAAATAAATAACACCATGTCCTGTATACTGTATATGCTAATTATAATGTAATTAATATTGTATTAATAACAGTGCATGCTGTTTGTTCTGCTATAGGCTATAGATCAGAGGCCTCTGAAATTTCATGTGGCCCACCACTTAATATCGGGTTATTTCGGTATGTTATTTTTTAGCAATAGATTACTTTTGCATCATAAATGCATTGTCATTGTGAACTATACATTGTTGCACATCAACACAGACACTTTTATTTATTTTTTATAGCTATCGTTGAGATATCATGGTGGAATTTCACGATATGAATTTAAGCTGGTAACACCCTATTACTGAATGTTTTCACTTAACCGACCCCCTGCTGGTGGCCTCAAGTTCATTTCAGTTTGAGACCCCTGGGCTAGATAACCTACATTAGCCCCATACACAAAAAACTATTAATTTATTATCAACAATATATTTATTTTTGATATTAGTATGTAAATGTGATCTTAACACTTCAGACAAACTCAAGTGACCTTCTTCCACAGTAGAAATGTGCTCACATGGAACCCTAGCTCAAAGGTAATCTCTGTGTGTAGGCTTATTACACCAATAAGTTACCAAAAAGCAACATGTGTGTTCTTCCTGCAGACATGAAATTGTTTATTTAAATGCACAAATCTTTGCTCATCTAATCAATAAAACATACAGAACTTATATGCAGAATTTACTTCCTATACCCAAGTGATTACTGTGTAATTATTTTGATCCACAATGTCTGAATAAATAAAGAGGACATCCAAGTTTCTACTTCTTTTCCATTACCCTCTTATTGTGTCTGTGGAATAATGCAGAATGTGCATTTACAGCTGCATAGCAGCAGCTAAAATCCCAGCTCAATAACAAAAGTTCTTTAACACATTAAATATTCACTACTTGCTGCACACAACTGGCTTATCCAATAAGTTTCCAGAGTGCTAAACTAATTTATCAACAAAATCAAGCCCTCCTTGGCTGGAAAACACTACATCATCACCCAGTCCCAAGGATCACACTGAGCCTTTGAGTGGTGTAAATTCAACCTGCATTTACGGCCTGATCAATGTTCTGCTCAAATAGTCTCCTCTGTGTATACAATACAGTAAGCTGTTTGACGCTGTGGATGGACTCGTATTATTAATCACTTCTAAAGTGAGACTGTAGACGATCAGTGGGTGGGAGCTCTGTCAATATCATGCAGGGAGCAATTCAAAGCGAAGTGGGGCTGAAAATAACATCCTTGATCTTAAACTCTTTTCCTTCTGTGACAAATCTGATCTTTGGAAGTATGCACAAGGTATCAGCAAAGCAAAGGTACTCAGATGTGCTGTACACAGGTCGGTAGAAGAGAGTGAGTGATCTGTGCAACAGCTTATGATGCACATATTGATGGTGAATGTGTGAAAGTTAAAGCTACTCTGGTTAGTTAAGATGAGACAAAACTAAATCTGTGGGCTTACATATATATAAACATATATATATATATACATTAAAAAAAGATTGCATTCAATACTGAGGTTACAAAGATAATAAATATAGCTACCATTGTATCATAAAAGGTTGAAAAGGACTGCACACAATTGTGGTAGTCATTTAGCAATTTCCTGTTCTTGCATTTTTTATTCTACTTCTATCTACCTAGGTAACAACACACAATAAAATAAATGCAGAATAAATAAATCACAATCATAATGCCAGTGATTGGCATTAGTATCATCCTGTGTAACAAACAGCAAAGACTTTTATTAATTACTATTTTCATTGGTGGATTGTTATATTTGAACTAGCTTCAGTAATAACATGATCTCCTTATGTCATTATGGTTCATAGTGGTACATTTTAAACATCCCACTAACCAAGTACTTTTCTCTCTCTCCTGAACAGGTTGTCATATTTGTTGACTGTGCGAACTTAAAGAGGAACTTTCTGAGCAACAATGGCGCCTGCCATTGGTGGTCCTCAAGGGTATGAGCCCCCTGAAGGTGGCTGGGGATGGATGGTGGTGGTCGGTGCTTTCATTTCCATTGGTTTCTCCTATGCATTTCCAAAGTCCATCACAGTCTTCTTCAAAGAGATTGAGGTGATCTTCAATGCATCCAGCAGCCAAGTGTCGTGGATCTCCTCCATCATGTTAGCAGTGATGTATGGCGGAGGTGAGCTATACGATCTCAAACATAACCTGAAAAACATGGGTTTGTTTGACATTTAGCACATCAGGATTTATAGATTGAATCGATTTCTGTCACTCCGCACAACTGTAAAAGATTTATTCCGGCAGTGTTGTGGTGAAAGCCAATCCTTTACTTCTGCTCCAACACAGACACCATCAATTAATCAATTGATCAAACAGGTCAAATGAAACTCAACGTGTGAACATTTGATCATATTTAACATGAGCTTGACATTCAGATTTTGAGACCAATGCATGCACAAATTGTTATATGTATGTATAAATTGTTCGTCTCTACGTGTTGACCTTGTGGTGGACTGGCGATCTGTCCAGGGTGTGACCCCGCCTTCGCCTCATGTCAGCTGGGATTGGCTCCAGCTCCCTGTGACCTGCAAAATGAATGAATGCATGATCTGCACTAAAATTTTATTGAAACCATGATGTGAAATAAGAATTATAATACTGCTAGAATCAACCATTTCATGCTAAGAGTAAACAAAAGTGTGCTAGCCCGACTGAAGAATACAGTAAAGTCGGACATAATCCGTCTCTGGGGCACATTAATGGGGTTTATCCCTGTACTGCACTCTTTCCCTTTGATTGCTTCCCTTTGAAAGACCAACAAGGGTTCGGTTGTGTTCCCACTCTAATCAGTTGAATTAAACACTGGGTGATGTCACACTGTTCTGGCCATGAAGTCCCATGATGACAGAGCTTCATTCTCATGTGTGATATTCAACACGGAGAGACGAAAGAAAGGATGAACAAGGAGCTCCCCCAAGACCTCCGACTCTGAAATCAAAACACTGCACCTCGTTTTATTTTAATGTCATTTTAATTATTTAAAATCATGACACTAACCTCTTTTTCTAATCTCAGAGAGTTGCAGTAAAGTTCCTATATTGTGCCAAACTGATGTGAGGTGGAAACTATAGCATCACATAAAACACTTTATATTGAATCCTCCTATTCTAGCATGAGGGTGAAATTTATTTGCAAGCTCTGCAAGCAATCAAATTAAAGTAGACAGTATTTTCTAGTTAAGTTAGAACTGCATCTACTGCATAAAACTTCTGAAAAACTTTATATTATATCTCCGTGGTGTTCAAGGCAAGTGTCCAGATATAACCCGTTAAAGGAATCATGCTTTATTGCATTAAACTAGGCGCTGCATGATTACTTACTTACTACGCAGAAGAGGACATACTTGAATTGAATAGGGAAAATAACATGAATGTTTTTTGTTTTTGGCTTCACATTGTGGTTTAAGCTTCTGTCTACCTAATTTAATTATCCACAAAAGTGAGTTAAGCACTCGTCCTAACACGTTTATGAGCTATGGTATCACTGAGTGTTCAATATAGGGGTGTAACAAAAAAGTACATAAAACTACAGTTCTGTATGTTTTCTGTGATGTGGAAGAAAGGAAGAGAGAACATTTCACATGCCTTTTAAAAAGCACTGTTTTATGCTTTAAACAGACACTGACTATGGATTATGTTGCCGAAACATACAATTACAAATCACAATAGACATTCTCTCAATTCAATGAAAATAGCAAAATAGGCACATGTAAAAGTTGCATATTGAAAGGCCTAAACTGTAATAAAACTCTTCAACAGTCATTTTGTTCATGTATAAAGCAGTAAGATAGATGTAACTATGATAATAAAGGTGTTAATCAGTGATGCGAGAAGATGACAGGTGACTCCGCTGCTGTTTCTGACGCCTTCTGAGCACTTCAGTGGGGGTTCATTCACAACCACACTCCTGCATACTTAGTGCTCTTTCCATTTTTGATTCATTACATTTACAATACTCTACACTGGTTCATCTCCAACCTTTTTATTCTGAGCAACTCCGCCTTGCAGGCGGACGGAAAAAACTCATTGTTGGAGTGCAGTCTCCCTGTATCACAATTTAAAAACCCTTTGTCTTGCACCGTGCTGGCAAATGAGTCTGGACAACCTCTAAACAAAAACTGTCAGTTTCTATTAAGCTTTGCTGGGTAGTGCAGAGTTTTGGCAGACTGCATGGACCTTCATACTCATTTAGGCCAGTTGTTATGGGCTGGAGATGGAGATGGTGTTTTGTGACCTGGAGCCCACATTCATTTTAGGCATTTGTTTACAAGTCATAGTGATTTTCTTGAATTGATGTTGAATCCAAGGTGCATTCATCATCATCTCTCTCTCTCCCCCTCTCTCTCTTTGTCTCACGCACACACACACACACACACACATATATTCACATGCACATACACCCCCACCCACTTGTCTGAACTGGGGTACCTCTAAGAATCATTTAAAATTAGTTTTGAGTCAGTTTAGGAAGAATTCACAAACAAATTATTCCTCTGTCAATTTTTATGAATCTGAGAACCAAATAAATGATTATTTCATTACAGCGTTGATGGTTTTCCTGACAGT